>NC_073712.1:9128559-9446372 GCF_023634085.1 Falco cherrug | reverse complement strand
ACAATAGCAGTAATAATAGTAATAATAAATAACATCTCTAATGAAAAGTGAAAAGAGAGAGAGAGAAATACACCCTAAGAAAGACATGTGATGCACAATACAGCTGCTCACCACCCAGTAACCGATGCCCAGCCGGTCCTGGAGCAGCAGTCAGCAGGCCGCAGCCAACTTCCCCCAGTTTATATACTGAGCATGACGCCCCATGGTATGGAATATCCCTGTGGCTAGTTTGGATCAGCTGGCCTGGCCCTACTTGTGTACCTGCTCACAGGGAAAGCACGGGAAACTTGAAATGTCCTTGATTTAGATGCAGCACTACTTGGCAACAAGTAAAACAGCAGTGCATTATTATAATTTTTTTTTCATACTAAATAGGAAGCACAGCTACAAGGAAGAAAATTAACTCTAACCCAGCCAAAACCAGGACAAAGAAACGATACTAGCAGAGATGAAGTTTGGAAAAGACTGTGAAATGGGTGCAGGAAATGAAAGTTTTGATTCAGTTACTCAAAGTGTCTGGTAACTTTGAGATGACCTTCAGCTTTTATGAGCTTGTGGGTGGTTCTGTCCTATAGCTACTAGTCTCACACTCCTTAATACCTTGAAACTGGTACCAGCTGCCCACATTTAGGCAAATGAATCCCCTCTTCAGCTGCCAGGTGATGTCCTATCTGTTTCTCTCCTTCAGCTTCTCCTACCAGTTGGTGACAAGCAAAGATTCCCCATCTCAGCTGGTGACTGGGCCACATTTTCTGTCTGAACAAACTGACCGTGCCCTCTTGTGGCAAAGCAAACCAGCAGTGTCCTGAGCTGCATCAGGAAGCACATTGCCAGCAGGCTGAAAGAGGTGATCCTTCTCCTCTACTCACTACCTGAGTGTGGTGAAGCCACACTGGAGTGCTGTGTCCAGTTCTGGGCTCCCCAGTACAAGAAAGATAGGGGGTTACTGGAATCCTGAAAAGGCCCATGCAGATGATTGAGGGACTGGTGCATCTTTCATCCAAGGAAAGGCTGAGATCACTGGGACTCCTAACCTGGACAGTAGACAGCTCAGGAGGGAGCTTACCAATATGTATAAGTATGTGATGAATATACATGGTGGTGTCCAGTGACAGGACAGGAGACACAAAATGAAACACATGAAATTCCATCTGAATGCAAAACAACACTTTTTTTACTGCCAGGGTGATCAGACACAGAAACAGGTCACCCAGAGAGGTTGTGGAGTCTCTGTCCTTCAAGATGTTCAAAACCCAGTTGGATGTGGTCCTGGGCAACCAGCTCTGGCTGGGGAGACTGGACTTGGTGACCTCCAGAGGCTCCTGCCAACATCAGCTACTCTGTGACTCTGCATTACCCAACACCCATCCCTAAACGAGCAAGTCAGCTGCGTATTTTATCCTTTGGGAAGATACTATGGGCTGGCACAAGAGATGCTTGATTGTTCCAGTGGGTTTGGAAAGGTGAAAACGGAAAGGTGAGAAAAGGAATCAGTGATTTTAATGAAGTGTATCCACCGCTCCAGGACTCTCATCATTTCAGGAGCTGCTGAGTTTGCAGGAGTTTGACAAGGAGAGGTAGGTATGTTATTAGCCAGCAGAAACAGTAGGCAGGGGTTTATTAGGGATCTGGCCATATGGCTCATTCTTATTTTAATAGCATTACCAAGAAGCCAGTGAAAGCAAAGATTAACCTTAAAAAAAAAAAAAAAAAACTACAAAGGAAAACCCCAAACCATCTGAAATCATCCACTCTTCTATCTTTACCAGTGGTTCTACCCATTCAACAGGAAAAAGAAACAGCAATGTAATTGTCACAGGGACAAAGATAAGGTTTCTGTGCTAGATGTGAACTCTCAGTCACTTTCTGTTCAGTATGACATTGTAGATCCCATCTGAGCTGGGCATGGCCACTCTCCTCTGCCAGCAATGCTGGACATTAGTATAAAGCTCTGTTTACAGTCGTTGTTAAAAAACTTGATGCCCTTCACAGCACAGCAGGTAAGCCCTTTAGAGTTCTGATGGGAGAAGTGCAGGAGCATGTGGTGGATCTAGAGCAAGAGGAAGGAGGTGGGACAGAGGGAACTCTCTCACCAGGGGAGGTGGAGAGCAGCACAATCACCCCTGATGTGATTCAGAGCCCTCCTATTGAACTGGAGGAAGGAGGGAAAATATTAGCACCCTTGCAAAAGAGTGGGTCAATCATAAAGAAGTGAGACCAGACTTGTCTCTACTGATCATGAGATTCCATGGGTCTGAGAAGCCCCTAGATGGAAATGGCCCCATGAGGGTCACTAATCCATTCTTCCGCCCTAGAGGCAGCTCTGTCCCATGAGGCATTTCAAGTTGGGGCAAGTATGACTCATCTTGTGGCCATCTAGGCAGGGTCTGAAAAGTGATTGTCCATGTTTTATGTCTTATTGTGTGGTCGGTGTTGGTCTATATGGGAAAAATCAGAGTGTTCTTCCATCAAATATGACTACTATAAATAAGAACATTATGCTCTTATTTCACTCATTTTACTTTGGATCATTTAAAAATGTTTTGCTTTTTGAACATTTTCATCACCTTACTCTAGTGGTGGGTTAGTCTTGGCTAGGAGCCAAACTCTCACCCAGCTGCTCACTCACTCCCCCTCAGTGGGATGGGGGAGAAAAATAAAAGAACACAAATGAAGAAGCTCATGAGTTGAGATAAATATGGGGGGGGGGGGGGGGGGGGGGGGGGCGGGGATGTGATTACTTAGCAATTCCTGTCATGGGAAAAACAGACTCTGCTTGGGGAAAATTGACTGACTTTATTGCCAGTTAAAATACATGCATAATTATTGGTTGGGGCAAAGTAACATTAAAACAAAACCTTTCCTCCCGGTTCCCCATGCTTAACTTGACTCCAGACTCTTCTACTCATCCCAAAGTGGTACAGGGAAATGGGGCTGAGGGGTTAGGGTCAGTATGTAGCGATTTCTCTCTGACACTCCTTCTTCTCACACTTTTCCTCTGCTCTGCTGTGGCTCTCTGTGGGCAGGATATCCATCTGTTCCACTGTGGGTCCTCCATGGGCTGCAGGGGGTCCCTGATCCTCCATGGAGCACTTCTACAGCCTCTTACTCTGACCTTCTTGTCCCCTCTCTCATTGCTCACTCTTCTTGGCATTTTCTGCCCCTTCTGAAATATTTTTGCCCAGGCAAAGCTCCCTGCTTCACACACCATGCACTCCCACCCACACAGACACAGAGATATAGGAAAGACATTGAGCAGCTGGAGCTAGCTCAGCGGCCACGGCTCTGTGGGGAAGGTGCAGGAGCATCCACCACCTGGGGAGAGGCAGGAGAAGGCTCTGGGGATCAAAGCAGACCACCAGGACCTTCTTTGTCCTGGGATGTGGCAGGAGGATGAGAAAGAGCATGGCCCACAGTGGAGAGAAAAGATCTGGCAATGTCCCTCCAGGCCATGAGCCTGCTGCTGACCCATCAGGGGCTGAGGAAGAACTGACTAAAGAATAGGACTGTTAGTTATGTATTGTGGTTGTTCTGCCAGCCACATTGCTATGTTCACCTCTGGAAAAAAAAAAAAAAAAAAAAACCAAACTAAAAAAAACCAAACCCCTAACATAAACTGTGCTCAATTTGGTCAGACGACCAGTCACTCTCACAAAAGCTGCTGAAGACCAGGACAAGTTCAGCCAAGAATTTCTGAGCGCTTTTCCCTGCTGCAGTTTTCTCAGAGGTCTCCCCCTGTGCCAGCAGTGGTTGTATTTGCTGGAATTTGCAAGGTGCCTGCCCTTTGATGTCTGTGGGGCTCAGCATCCCTTGAGCATGGTTATTCGTTGCTGAAAGAGCCACAACTAGTGCCGATGGAGAAGGTGGCAGGGCTGACAGTTTGCAGTGGTGAATCTTCCCTTGCATATCTAACTGACAGCCCTGGTCTCCATCCATCCCATTGCCGCCTGCATGTGCAGCTGCTGCTGCACCTACCCGTTGCTGCTGCTGGCGACCTGTATCTGTCAGAGGAGGAGAAGTAAGCAGCAAGGGCAAAGGAGGATCACATCAGAGGACACAAAGTGAGGCAGGGGAAAGGTGATGTGAGGCTAGTGAGCACGAGGCACCCACTTTAGGGAGGAGCGCTTCTGGTCCTAGGATGCTCTTCCACTGGGAATTCCTTCAATGCCTGCACCACACCTGAGCCCCCAAAATACTGAGCGATGCTCAGCATCATCCTCTGAAACCGTGCCATGCACATAGGATGGTGGCAGCTCAGATTGGTGATACCTCCTCATTCCTACCCTGAGCCTCTGAATGTGCAAGATGGGAGCTAACACCACACTGCCAAGGTCTAGGACACAAGGAGGGCCTCCTACAAGGCTTTTCAGATACTGACAGTACACTTGCTGCAAGCCAGGTGGGTTACCAAAAACTCCACCATAAAGGTGGCACAAGTGGTTACGCTTCAGCCCTGGTTAGTTAAAGTGGTGTTTGATCTCAGGATTACCTGGATCACATCTTTGCTCCAAAGGTGCCTCACTGGTGGCCTCCTCTCTGTCTCAGTGGAGGAGGAAACAAGGAAGAAGAAAAGGCTTGTTTCTCTTATCCTTTGCTTTGAAAATCCAAACCAGCGTTTTATCTGGATGTTGATGTATATTAAGATGGGGCCTCCAGTCCTCTGCAGCTTCCGAATCATCCAAAAACGGCCCCTATACAGCTGCTGGTGCCACTCCACTACTGATGCAATGCAAGGGGAAGTTGTGGAAACCATCTTCGTGCTACTTCTCAGCAGATGTCACTTCCCAGCCACTTTGCTGCCAGTCACTAGAACATAGACATTTCTAGTCTTGGCACATTTGGCTTGATCACAGGCATGATGGTAACTAGGGAAAAACAGAAAGGGAAGGCTGGATCCTGTGGTCTGGGAAATGGGGAGAATAATAAAAACCTTGCTGCTGCTGACCCTTTTTGTCACTTGCTATAAAGAAGACCCCTAAGGCAAGAGAGAGTAGAAAATGGCCACCATCAGTCCCCCAGTTCAAGGGAGGGATGAAGTGGACTATGGTTCATGGGGCAAAAAGACAGTCCAAAGGTGACCTAGAGCATTTGGGGTGGAACGTATCTCTGAAAAGATAATGACAATACAAAGACATGCAACATACAGGGTGTAGCTTCCCTGAGCTCCCAGATCTGTGGGTAGTGGCTTCTGCTTCATTATGCAGCACTTCCTCTCCCTACCCCTCTGACCACCCAGCTTGGGTTAGACAGATGGAGAAGGCAGGACAGAGCCACCAGGCAGCACGCTCCTCTCCTGGACAGCCTGGCACAGAGCCCTGAGCACACCGTGGATTGTGCTGCCATGACCGTCTACCTCCTTGTGATACTCCTCAGTGAGTCTCTCTGCCTCCACTCTGCCTTCTCACTCCCCCATGGATATGTTTACTTCTCCTTTTTCCTTTTCTCTCAGCTCTTACCCTCTCTGTTCTCCATTCTTGTCCTTTCTTTCACCTCTAGCCCTTCTGCTGCCTTACATCCCTCTCAAGTCCTTTCTTTTGCTGCTGTTGTCTCTGCTTTCTCCCTCTCTCCTTTCTGGCTTTCAATTCAGTCTTCCCTCCTGTCTTTTATGGTCCTCTATAAAAACCTGTTCCTCTGCCTCCTCTCTCCTGTCCTCTCCTCTCCTCTCCTCTCCTCTCCTCTCCTCTCCTCTCCTCTCCTCTCCTCTCCTCTCCTCTCCTCTCCTCTCCTCTCAGCTGGATAACACTATTCTCTGAATATGAAGAACAGTTTGTTGAAAACTCATTGTTGTGGTGATGCTGGACAGGATCCCAATATGTGGTCTTTTCAGCAAGTGATTCTAGCTGTTAAATATCAGTACCGCTACTTTCTTTCATTTTCTCTGGTGTAGATTATTTCGAAATCAGGTCTGATCAGCTGTTCTGCTTCCTTATTTTTCTCTGTTTTCTGGCATGAGAATCAGACTGGGACTTGTTTGTCCCTGGCCTGGGGTGAAACAAAGTTCTGTTCTAAGATCTGTTTCAGGTCAAAACTGTGCTCCAGGGCTTTTAATGCTTAGGCCTGCTTCCGTCCCATCTCTGTTCAGCACTAATTTTTCATCATCACCAGTGGGGGCTAAAAAGAAGGGGCACGCACCTGCACGCAACCTCTTCCTGCATGCATCTCACCGTGTTACAAAGGACACTACATTCAAGTGCTCTGGGTGGGGGAGACGCTTTTCAGCAGAAGACAGCCAATTAGATCTGTTGCCTCACACCCGCAGCAGCAAAACCCATGTCACCCAATGGCATCCTACATCTTCCTTCATACTTCACCTAGCTCTTGTCCTGGGTCTGGCTGGTTGCAGTTAGTTTGCCTCATAGCAGCCTGCAACGGTGCCCGTTTGGATTTGTGACTAAAAGAGTGTTGGTAACACACCAGAGCTTTGGCTATGGCTAACAACATTTGCATGGTGTCAAGGTCTTCTTGAATGGGTTCTTGAGAAGCTTAGGGGTGGGAAGAAGCTGGGAGGGAACAGAACCAGAATGGCTGACCCCAACTGACCAAAGAGATATTCCATGCCCTATAAAGTCATGCTCATCAATAAAACCAGAGGGAAAAGAGGCTTGGGACAGGCAGCCATCGTTCGGGCTCTGGCTGGGTGTCCCTGCAGTTGTGGGGGGTGATGAGTGATTGCCTTTGCATCACTTGATATCTTCCTCTTTCCATTACTTCTTTAACTTCTTTGAATCCAAACCCACAAGTTCTCTTACTGCTGCTCTTCTGATCCTTTATTCCCATTGTGCTGGGGGCAGGGGGAGTGTGTGGTTGTGTGGGGCTGATCTGCCAGCCAGAACGAGCCCACCACAGCTCCCTGGGCCCTCCTCACCTCTAATGCAAGCAACAACCCCCACCTCATTGCTAGTCATAACAAGATTCCTTGCCTGTAGCCTCATTTTTGATGCCATTAGACCTTGAGCTCATCCTGTTCTTCACCTCATCTCCATACGTACCTTCTTCCCTGCTAGGACCCATGACATCTCCTGTCCTTCCTAACCCAATAAGAACTCCAGCAGTTCCATTTCTTTAAGTTTCAAGATGTCATTTGCTAGTGCTGATATCAATCAATTCTTTGCAATCACCAGATCTCTTCTAACAGAAGAAATAATCTCTTACAACATGTGCTGTATGTAGCTAAAAGATAAGTTCAGGGGCATGATGAGTTTTGTAATTTTTTTTTCCATGCATAGCCTCATTGGCTTGTGAAATTGTTTTCTCAGGTTTTCTCAGTGATCAGTCTAGGCATTCCATGTCATCTTGGCACAAAAAGGAATGATGATCTGTACAGAATCCATGGTATTGTGGAGGGGCCATGATCTTGCCTGATGGCCAGAAGGGCTAGGTCTTCATAGGGTAGTGTCTGTGTAAGTGATATCTTTTCTCTCTTTTTTTGCAGCCTCCCCTCTCTTGTCATTTCAATGGCCCTCTCTCACAGCTCTCCTCCACTTGCTGCCATTGGCTATGTCCTCTGCAGGTAAGTGCAGCTTGACCTCTCACAAGATTCTCTCCAGCTGGACTCAGACAAGGCGAGGTTGAGTTGTGTTTTTTTAAAAAGGAGGGAAAAGGAAAGTTCCCTACCATCCTCCAAATCCTTTCTTTCTTCCCCAGACCTGCTGCCGGTCCCTACCCTCTCCACAGACCCCAGTTATCATTTCTATTATGAAGGGGAACATCTTGCTATCATATGCTCAGCTGCAACACAAAGGAAAATAGGCGGATTTCGGTTCTTCAATCAAAGCGGGGAGCAAATCGACCTAAGAGCACCATACCCCCTCCCGTTTGCCTGGCTCCAGCTCAAGGCTTCAACAGCATCAGCTGGGACATACACGTGCATGTACTTTGTGGAGGACTCTGGGCAAGAAATTCCTTCCAACAGGAGCCTTCCTCTCTCAATTAAGGTCCAGAGTAGGTTGGTTTTGTCTCTATGGCTTGCCCAGGGGCTGCACGGCTCCCTTTAAAGCATCATCTTCTCCCATGGCCCTATCACTTGGTTGCCAATGTACAGATGAAGTAGCTCCAGCTTACTGTCATAAAATCACAGAATTATTTGGGTTGAAAAAGACCTTTGATATCATAAAGTCCAACTGTTAACCCAGGACTACCAAGTCCAACAGTAAACCATATTGCTAAATTTTTTTATTACTTCCAGGGATGATGAATCCACCACCACCTCAGGCAGCTTGTTCAAGTGCTTCATCACCCTTTCAGTGAAAAAAAAATTCGTAGCATGCAATCTAAACCTCCCCAGGTGTAACTTGAGGCTGTATCCTCTTGTCCAGTTGCTAGTTATTAGGGAGACCAACCCCCACCTGCCTACTACCTCCTTTCAAGTAGTTGTAGAGGACTAAGATATCCCCTGAGTCTCTTCTCCAGACTAAACAACCCTAGTTCCCTCAGCCGCTCCTTGTAAGACTTGTTCTCTAGACCCTTCACCAGCTTCATTGGCCTTCTCTGGACACGCTCCAACATCTCAACATCCCTCTTGAAGTGAGGGGCCCAAAACTGAACACAGGGTTCAAGGTGTGGCCTCATCAGTGCCAATTACAGGAGGACAATCACTGCCCTTGTCCTGCTGGCCACACTTTCGAATACAAACCAGGATGCTTTTGACCTTCATGGCCACCTGGGCATACTGCTGGCTCATCTTCAGCTGGCCATCAACCAGCACCACCAGGTCCTTTTCCATCAGGCAGCTTTCTAGCCGCTCCTCCCCAAGCCTGTAGCGTTGTGTAGGGTTATTGTGACCCAAGTGCAGGACCCAGCTCTTCTCCTTGTTGAACCTCATACACCTGTCTTCGGCCCATCAATCCAGCCTGTCTAGATCCCTCAGCAGAGCCTTCCTCACAAGCTCCTTTTCTGCTCCTGCATTTCTCTGAGAAAGCAGGAATTAGTCGGCCGAACAGCTGTGTCACCTCTAAGAGGTCTTCCAGCAGTGAGCCTCCCCAAGCCTTTCATCTGGGTTTGGGGTGTATTACACACCTTCCTACTGTGGGCATGTAAAAATACTTCTTTTCTACACTTCAGTGAAGAGAAAGAAACTGCATAAGCTGCTCTGAGCTCTTAACACTGTGTTGCGTGGGTCTTTTCTCCTCTGCCCATGGTTCAAGAAGGGCATAGAAAAGAGAGCCACAAGTGACCCCCCAGAAGCTTTTTGATCGTCCAGGGCTCTGTATTTGAATGGAAAATAACCAGAAGAATAACACATCTTTTGTAAATTCTTAGGTAAGACTAGCTTATAACACTGGGAAAAATCGTGGGGCTTGCGCACAGGTCCTGATGCCAATAGACAGCCAATTGCTTGGGTTATGTTTTGATAAGGTTTTTGTTTCTTTTCCCCCACCCCCCCACCCCCCACCCCCAGCTGCTCCCGTGGCCCCAACTTTATCCCTGGATCCTCAGCAGCAAGTCTATATATCCGGGAACAGTGTCAAGCTCCTCTGCTCCATCCCCTCATCTCCAGATAACGTTAGGGAAGTCCAGTACTATGCAGACTTTGGATTTGCAGTCTCCATCCCAGTATCAAATGTGAAAAACTACAGCTACGATCTCAAAATCACAGGAGAGGATGTCTCTGGGTCTTACAGTTGTGCCTACTTTGTAATGAAGTCTATGCGTCCTGTTCGATCCGAAAGGAGCCGCTGGATCAATGTTAATGTGAAAAGTGAGTTTTCAAACCCTTCCTCACTACAGCGTCAAGTAACTAGTGACTCATCATGAGTTAATTCACTCCCTGTGTGCTTGCCTATGAAGTCATCCATGAGTCTCACCTCCATCCCTTCCTGTCCTAGGATCATCCATCTGTCTGCCTCAGTCTCTCTATTCATCACTAAATGAGCTCACTGCCATGCCTGCCTGAGTTTTTAAGCACCAAAATAAGGAGGGGTAATGGAGAAATAGATCTCAGTGAAAAAACTGTCACATCACTTTGTCTGGCTTTTTTTTGGGCAGTGAAAGGTTGTGTTGTGCTAAGCCTAAAGTCACTGTTGATTCCTATCCAGGCTATAAAATCGGCTGGATTCGAGAGATCATTGTTGGGGGTTCATTCTTTACCATCAATGGCCTCATCTTTTTCTTCTCCCACTGCCTGATGAAGAGAACAGGTAAATATTTCCGTTTCATTAGGACATTTAGAATTTTTAAATCCTGGGACTTCCTTTTATTTTACAGAAAATGACCCGGTTTGACTGTTATTCCATCTTGTTTTCCAAAGAAAAGGAAGCAAACATTTTATTCAAAGCTGTTTTGGTAGATTATTATGGAGAAAGAATTTGAAAAATGATTGCTTCTCAATATTGGTTGAGTTACCATCCTTGGAAGTACTTAAAAAGGGTGCAGAAGTGACACTTAGGGACATTGTTTAGTGATAGATCTTAGTGATAGATTTAGTAGTGTTAGGTTTACGGTTGGACTCAATGATTTTAAAAGCCTTCTCCAACCTAAAAGATTCTATGATACTGTGATTCTCACCCTGCTTCCTCCTCTGATGCCCAAATCTATCTCCTTTAGGGGTCCAACACTGAAGAGAAGCCATTTCTGATGCTGCTGCTTCCCTCATTTGTGGATCTGGAAGAGGGATTCTGAAGGAGAAGGAGAAGGAGAAGGAGAAGGAGAAGGAGAAGGAGAAGGAGAAGAAGGAGAATTCCCTAAAGGTTCTGCTCTATTAGCTAAGGCAATCTACTCCCTCGGGCCCCACCTGATTCCTCATTGTCTGCCTCAGAGTCCCCAAGAGGCAGAAGTGGTGCATGTTCAGCTGGCAATTGTTTTGACTTACCCATTCCTCACCTTCCAACCCACCTTGGGTCTATTCAAATAAAGCTGGATGTTGTGTCTGAGTCTTGTGGGTTTCATTGAGAGATGCACATTTCCATGGTTCTTCCCAAAATGTATGCTTGTGTTTGTATGTGAGTGTGTGTCCTCTGCTCCAACTCACTCCCAATCCCACCACATTTCCATCACACTCCGTCCTTACTTCCATCTGAAATTCAGCCTCCTTTGGTGAAACACTGCAGCTCAGCCTTTAATCTCTGGACTGTGCAATCTGGTAGAAGGATAAGGGGTCAGAGAGAAGAACACAAGCCCAGAGCAGCTCCTTACCCCTCTGGCTTGCCTGTGTTTGCTGTCCAGGTCCCATCTAATATCTAATATCTGTACAGTTGATACCTTATGGTTTGCATCTGTAGAAGGCTGATGTCTTGGGGAGAGAAACATGGGCAGGAGGGGTAAGATGAGGGGTCACCTCTACATGGTAAATCACGCTGGAGGTCAGGCCACTTCATCCAGCATCTACTCCCAAAGAAAATATACAGCCTGACCCAGCACAGGGGCATACCAGAGGCCAAAACCATCATGCTCCTGAGTGAGAGGGTGGAAATTGGGTGAGAGCTCTGCAGCCTGCTTGCACAAGGATTCCCCTCTCAATGCTGGCTTACACCATACAGTGGACGTCAGTTCAGATGCTCAGAATTGTAGGAAGCTTCAGGCACACACCACCTCCTCCCTGGATCGACATGGTGTAAATGAGGCCTGCCCAATGGTTCTGAATTCCTTTTTACAAGGAGACACAACCTGCTGTGTGGCAAGATGTTTTTCTAGGATTAGAAGCTGGGACAGGATGCAGGTAGAGTCCAGACTCTGTGTTTTCCCAATGACCATTGCAGAGAAGCACCAGTGATAGATAAAGCCCTTCAGCCTTTGCCTTTTCCACCACTCTCCCCATTTGCTCTTTTCACTAAGTAACAAGTGCTGGCAGAACACCTTGGGTTAAAAGAAAATTCTCCTTTAACAATGAAGCTGTTCAGAGTGTGGGAACATTTTGCTGTGTCCTCTCTTTCATCATGCCCCATGGAGGGACACAATAGGGCACACCTGGTGTGCCTAGGAGACAAAAAGGCATAAAGACACTCTCTTTACCATTTTCCCGGAGTTTGACATTCAGGAGTGGCTGGACCTGGAGTGACAAGAGCTTCAAGTTTTGCCCACTCACCAACCTTCCAATTCATCCGTCCATCCACCAGAACATCCACCCACCTATTAATCCATATATCAGATACCCGCTTCTGCCCTGTCAGCTACTCAGAGACACATGACATCACTAGCAGTTGCAGAAGTGAAGGGCTTGATCTTGACCAATCAGATAAATAGAGAAATATGACATCACAGCCACACGCACAAGCCAGGGGCCTGATCCTGCCCTGTCAGCTACTGAGAGATCAGAAGCATCTGCAAAAGGCAGGGGAAGGGAAGGGAAAAGGGAAGGGAAAAGGGAAGGGAAGGGAAGGGAAGGGAAGGGAAGGGAAGGGAAGGGAAGGGAAGGGAAGGGAAGGGAAGGGAAGGGAAGGGAAGGGAAGGGAAGGGAAGGGAAGGGAAGGGAAGGGAAGGGAAGGGAAGGGAAGGGAAGGGAAGGGAAGGGAAGGGAAGGGAAGGGAAGGGAAGGGAAGGGAAGGGAAGGGAAGGGAAGGGAAGGGAAGGGAAGGGAAGGGAAGGGAAGGGAAGGGAAGGGAAGGGAAGGGAAGGGAAGGGAAGGGAAGGGAAGGGAAGGGAAGGGAAGGGAAGGGAAGGGAAGGGAAGGGAAGGGAAGGGAAGAAGAGGTGGTTCTCAGTCTGCCCTTGTAGCCATGTGAAGGACACCACAAAAGTTTTAACAAAGCCTTTGTGCAAGTAACATCTGATCTGTGCTACAGCAAGGCTTACAGGTGGCTGACTCTTTCTACGGAGGGTGTTCTTGATATGACAAATGCTACTCTGCTTCTTGATTTTACTTTATAGCTCAACAGGCTCTATGCATACTTTCAGGTGGGCTTTGGGTGCAGGATGCGCAGCTTCTGACATGAAATCATTGCATTCATGTGTAGAACAGTTACTGTGTGTAGAACAGAAGTACCAGATAGTGTTTCTAGACATGCCTCGTCATGTTGAATCCTCTTTTTGTCTTAGAACTGAAGAAAGAAGAAGAAAAGGTGTTTGATCTAAACGCTTTGGATGCCAATCACTTTGAAAGCTGTTACGGGGCAGAGTTAGAGGACATTTGGTAACCTTTACATCTGCTTAGTGCTTGAATCAGTACAGTTAATGTGACATATGTGGTTTGGGTTTTTCCCCAAAATGTCTGTGAAGGTCTGTGCAGGGAAATCCTCCTGGGCACCTGTTCAGAGAATGGTGAGAACTGTTGTGTTTTAGTATGCTTATGCTGCACTCATGATTGTTAAGAGCTTGCAGAATTAGGTTGTCTGTTTTGTCTGCATGCCTGTTTAAGGGCAGTAGCAAAGATTGTATCTCAGCAAACAGAACCTTTTCTGGGATTATTTAGTGTCCAGAGGGGAGCTGTGTAAATTTTTTCAGGATTATGTGAGCTGTCTTGGAATAAAACTTGGTCATGGCTTTGCCTTCTTGCTTCTGCTGCAGGCTTTGCATCCTTATGGGAGCAAAGACCAGACACCTATCACTCACACAAACAACGGGTGTCATTCAGTGTTTCTTATTCTTTCTACCTGCAAATTTGTATAAGAATGGATTTGTGATGGTCCACAGGTTCTGGACAATCCTTTGCTATTATTGTCTCTGTAGTAACTTAGTCCCACCTGTCAAGTTGCATCCTTCCCCAGAGATGTTTCCATCTTGAGGGATTCGTGATTCCAGCCTTCAAGTTTTTGTTTTGTCCAGCATAACACGGAACCAAGAAAGACAATTGTTTTTTTCTGGTGACCGAGATGTTGTCCAGAGGTAGAAGAACAATGAAGAAAGTTTGCCATTAACAATCCCTCAAATGTTTGCAGTCTTGCCCAAAAAACAGTGGAAGGGAGGAACAGAAACAGGCAGATGCTTTGTTCATATGGGTAAGTTCCAAGCTGCTCAGAACTGTGGGACACTGATGTCGTTTCTGTAGCAAATTTCTTTGCCGAGGATTGACTTGGCTGTCTGAATGGACAGCTAAAGCCCTCTTCAGACTTAAACGCTGCATTAAAACAGCTTGCATCCTTGTGCCAAAATCTCAAAAAGTACATCAGGAAGCTCAGGCTCCTTCAGGAGCATCAGACCACCTTTCAGCGTCCAGTCTCTGATGTTTGCTTTGTTGATTTGTTGAAATAAGATCCACTAGGGATTTGAGTCTTGAGCTGGAGTGTCTATCGCTGTAAAGATGGGAAGACGATGCTTGTGATTTTGCAGGTGCTGTAATACTTGTGACTATGTCAGAGAAGCATACAGGTGATGAGGCTGGGCCTTCAAGAACCTGGATAGCATAAAGCAGTGCAAGAGGGAAGGATTTAGCCATAAAATGCAAGAGCAGAAGAATGAGGGCTGCCAAGTGCACCGTTTCTTAGAAGGCAGCAAGGTGAGAGACAGGTTGTGCCAAGAGCCTGTTGCATGGTGGTGACAAGTGTGAGAAGGCACAGTTGGGGCATTCCACTCCTCTTCCAGCTTTAGGTGTTCTCAGGACTATAATAACACCTGTGGTCAGCAAGGTACTTGTGCCTGTAGAGGGGTCTGTAGGAGAGTCAGGAAAAGCGGTAGGAACAGGCTAATGCTCTGTGTCATGGTGTGGGCTGGTAGGAAGCGTGCTGACTGGAGAAGCTTAGCTTTTTCTACCATCTATCTAGCGAGTCTTTTTACTGAGGTTTCTGGAGGAGGAGAAGCAGCTTCTTTGAGGTTAGATTGTCCCAGCTGCCCTTCTAGTCTCAAAACAGAGACCACCAGTGGGTGTTGGAGATAACAGTAACCAACAACTTGTCAGCAGAGGTGCTGGAGGGAGTGAAATGTTCCCTTCCTTAGAAAACCAGTGGAAGCAAGACTATTTGAGTTGTCAAGGCTGAAGATGCTCGAAGAAGTGAGTTTTGCAAATGGTGTATGAAAATGTAGTACAAGACACACCAGATGACTATGTAACTACCCTGTCATTTGGCAGGTTACCGAGCTCAAAACACTTGGACATGCAGGTTACATACCCAAGTACATTCTAGCAATCAAGCCCAGGCTAATTTTTTTTTAATTCAAAATCTGGAGGGTTTTTTACATCTTTGTGTACTATTCTTGGAGACCACATTCTTTATTTCTGGGAAAACAAACAAACAAACCCAAAACCAAACCAAAAACACCCTTTCACTCATGAAGCCAGGCATCATGATTTGAGCATCATCATGGGTGCTGAACCATTACAGGACCCTTTGTCACAAAGTGTGATGAGCAGGAAAGATTCAAAGGGGAGTGCTGTGGGTAGCAAGGGTCCAAGGGTGGGTGTCAATCGGGAAATTTCTGTGGGCCAATGTTAAGCACTTGGACTTTTGTACATCTCCAGTCTCATTAGGTCTGCAGTTAACATTAGCAATAGGTTTGCACAGACATCAAAGGTGTAATGTAGCACATGAGCTTGATGCATTGAAATCTTCCAGGGGAGGGTGTGCATGACTGCTAATAAGTGTCAGGGAGGACTGGCATCTAATATCCATATCCTTTTCATATTCCAGGCTAAAATCTTAACAACCTTTGTCTTTCGGGGGATTTTTTTTGTTGTTTTTTTGTTGTTTTTTTGGAGGGAGGGGGCATTGTGGTAGGCTTAGTGCTTTATTTTTGAACGCAGCTTGTTTTCATGGATGTATATATAGGACCACTGTTTTTTATTGCATTAAGGGTTTTCTTACCCTGCTGGCTCACCCTCTCAGTTACTTTCTCCACTCCTTTTCTGTGATACATTTTGTATTTACTACAGCAGCAGTTAGTTCCCTCCCAGTAGACTTAAATCCTTCTTCCCATTTTTATGTCCACTAAAATACTCTGCATAAAACAGTTATTGTCAACATCGGTATGTGATTATGGCTTTCCACATGACTGCCTGTGAGGATGAGGGGAAATTCATATTTCTTTTAGGACAATATCTGCTGGTATTTTTACCTATGAAAATGAGTTGCTTATTGTCTATCTTATTTAAACAAAAATTTGAAAATCCAACTGCTGGTATGACTGCTTTATTTATATAGATTCAGGCCTTTTAATGAAAGATTACTGTCTCCTGCAGGTAGCTGGAAATTTCCACTTTGCACTGGGAAAAAGTTTCCAACAGTCTCATGTACATGGTAAAGTATTTTCTTTTCCTGCTTATTGCGACCCTTAGCTTCCAAGTGTTTCTGACCATTTCCTTTGAACATCTTTGCATTGCTATCTGTAATGACAACAGCACTCCTTCAGGGGGGAGGAAATTGATGAAATTTTGTTAGAGGGGTTTAGAACCATCATGAACGAATAGAAAAGTGTTCTCTGAAGGTGCTGCCACATGGGTGTGCGAGAACATGGAGGAGAATGTGTCTGGGCAGTCTCTTAGCATCACTTGTTCTACAAAACTTTGCTGCCCTGCTGTAAAACAACCTCAAGCACAGTGTTCAGTCCAGGACCCGAATATCAGTATCTCTGGAAGCGATGTTTTGGAGAAAAGCTCTTGAGAATTTTAAAGCAATTCAGAACTTTCAGAGTAAAATTTAAGTTGTGAAGGACTTCCTCAAGTATCTATAAATACTCAGTGGCCAGAATGACAGTGGTAGTTTACAGAATCATAGAATGGTTTGTGTTGGAAGGGACCTTTAAAGTCCCCCTAGTCCAGCCCCCCTGCAGGAAGCAGGGGCATCTTCAAATAGATCAGGCTGCTTACAGCCCTGTACAACCTGACCTTGAATGTTTCCAGGCATGGGGCATCTGCCACCTCTCTGGGCAACCTCTACCAGTGTTTCACCACCCTCATCATAAAAAATTTCTTCTCTGTATCTAGTCTGAATCTACCCTCTTTTAGTTTAAAACCACTAAGCCTCGTCTTGTTGCTATAGGCCCCACTAAAATGTTTGTACCCATCTTTCTTATAAGCCCCCTTTGAGTACTGAAAAGCCACTAAAGTCTTCCCAGAGCCTCTTCTCTGGGCTGAACAACCCCAGCTTTCTCAGCCTCTCTTAGGAGAGGTGCTCCAGCCCTCTGATCATTTTTGTGGCTCTCCTCTGGACCTGCTCCAACAGGTCCATGTCTTACCCTTGCCAAGGACTCCAGAGCAGGATGCAGTACTCCAGGTGGGGTCTCATGAGAGCAGAGGGGCAGAATCGCTTCCCTTGACATGCTTTGTTTGAGGCAGCCCAGGACATGGTTAGCTTTCTGACCTGTGAGCACACGTTGCTGGCTCGTGTCCATTTTTTCATCCACCAGTACCCCCAAGTCCTTCTCTGCAGGACTTCTCTCAACCCCTTCATCCCCCAGCCTGTATTGACACAGGGAGGTTGCCCCGAACCAGATGCAGGACCTTGCCCTTGGCCTTGACCCCTCATGAGGTCTCATGGGCCCACTTCTCAAGCTGACCACTGGGGGAAAATGTTTTGGAAAGCCATAACTCCAATTATGTTAAAATGGGTCATGCACAATGTAACTAGTGTAACAGGTTAGTTAATGACTGGTCTTTCTCAAGGGGTGCCCTTGAATTTCTCTGGTGCTGCTCTGTAAGATTTGTTAGCCTTGCTAGTACTCAGGTCACACTTCAGGTGCTGAGGAATGTGACCACCCAAGCGTTAAAGCTGATAACCGCCATCATCCTGTGCAGGGTTGTAGGAGAGCAGCTACCGGGAGGAGCATCCCTGTCCTTCCCTGTGCATTGCTTGCACGGTGCCAGCACAAGCATTCCTGCAGCTGTGTGATTAACCTTACTTTGGAGCTGCTCTGACTGGAAGAACAGCCTCACATAAAGCAGTACTTAACATTTCAGCCTGCTGCGTGCATTCTCTGATATGGCTCATGTCCAAAGGTAGGGTGGGACAGGAATGGGCCATCAACATAAAGATGGGGGGACAGACTGTTTTATTCCTTTGACAGTAAGTCCAGTTTAAATGCAGATCCACCAGAACCAAGTGCTCTGTAGAACTTTGTTATTTGCTGAAGGTTACCCTGCTGGTGTCTGTGCAAAAGGCAGCAGGGCTTGATACTTCACCGACAGCTAAGACACGGCTTAAGTGCAGATAATACTGCAACATGAGACAGGGTGTTGCTGGTAACCGTTAAGAAAAATGGCATAGCATAATCCCAAGGCCCCTTCTCCCTTCTTTCCTTTCCCTGGCCACCATTTCACATGTATTTCTAAATTTTTAGAAGGAATTCTTTTTTTAAAGCCAATGGAGTTCCTTGATGCATTTGCCAGCACAGGCACGCAAACCACTGTGCTAGTGGCAGTGACAGGTCTGCACACTTGTCAGAGACAGCAACAAGAATATCTGAAACCTGTGCAGCTCTGAGCTCTTTGTAATGCAGAGCCATTGCCTTAATTCCAGTGACTGCAGCCTTTGTTTCTAAGCATTGAACATTTTAACTGTGAAATGGAAGGGCCTCACCCTAGATCAGAGCATCAGGAGGAGCATATTTTAGGCTTAGCATTTCCTTTTTCTAACTGTATGTTCTCTGTTCTGCATGCATATCTCTTTGGGTTTAGTAAGGGTTTCATATAAGTGCAGGTAAAGCTTCTGGTGTTTTATTGAAAGATGTTAATGGAAAAAAAACCTGAATTCACAGCACACTCATGTTGAATAAATGTTTTAAAGGAAAGGCTAGCTCTGGCCAGTTCTTTAGTGTTGTGGCCGGTCTTGTGCTAGGCTGTGTATCAGAAACCCTTCAAGGGAGCAGCATTCCTGATCTTTGTTAATAATGGAGCAGCATTTGGTGATCTGACTCCACCAGCTCCTAAATAACAGCCCACAGTTTTTGAAGGGTGGTTTTTTTTGCAAAGACAAAAGTTGAGGTCTGGCTTCTTGACCAGTGGCAAAATGCACCATGGCCTCTGGCTGCTTTAAGACAATTGTGTGACTTTGGACGAACCTGGTAAAAGCAATACTGAAATCAAGTTGTAAGTTATATTTTCATCCTGAGACTGATGCTTCTGGCATTACATAAAGTAATTTCAGTAGCCAACCAAAAGATATCAGCTGCCTCCCATTGCCCCTGATTTCCAGCTCCCTTTGGGGGGGTGTGGGGCTGCCGGTATTGTCACATTGCTGTAAGCAGGAAGGGTAGAGGGAGGACAGGCCAAACACCCCAAACCCTGGCACTGGTGATAGTCACCTTGGTACTACCAGTTGTTTGCAAATATCCTGCTCAGACTCTACCCGCAAAGACTTTTTCTTTCCCTGGGCAGCTGTAACAAGGCTGATTGATAGGCAGAGCCACTGAGAGTTGCTAAGATGATGATAATTTCTTTAGGGCACTTGCATGTGATATTAAGTCTTGCACTTTGCTCAATTGTTAGTTTAGATCTGTTGTGCCTCTGTGTTTTACAGTAGTTAGAGGAGTTATGTGTATCAGGTGGTGACAGAGATAACAGTGATTTTTTCCTTCCTTGCCCCTGGGGTCTTTGCCCCTGGGGGTTTTTGCTGTAGATTAAGAACACATTCAGATGAAGACCAAAATACCTAACATCAAATTAAAGATACTTTCATTCACTCTGGCAGTGGCTAGTCTATGTCAGGAGGGGAACTGCAGCAGTTTTATCTATCACATGCCCTACTGCAAGCAAGAGAGAAACCCTGGTGATTTTCTTGCCATTTTACATCTCAATGGAAATGAGAGGAGCTCCCTTATAAGCTAGAATAAGGTAAACATATATGCTTGTTATCACAGTGTGAACTATATTGTTAAACTGTTCTTCTATTACAGTTCACAATCTACAGAGCTTCAAACTTGATAATGTAAGTGTTCCCTTGGTCTGTTTTCCTTCTGGATTTCCCTCTCTTTGCCACACTGAGATCCTAATGTACTAATCCCAGATGGATTTGGCTTTATGAGTCTGAACAGAACCTAGCACCTGCTTTCACACGGGGCTGTGAAGGATGTTCTGGGACATCTACATGTTGCTTGGCAAGCCTGTTCCCCTCTTCGCGAGACTGCCTTGCTCATTAGCTGTGCTCCCCAGTTTCCAAAGGCTGATATTTTCACAGCTGCTTCTGGATGTGGGAGGAAAGCAGATGATGCCCATACCAGCGCCACCGAGGCAGCTGACAGCATGGTGCTCCTATGGCAGGGAGAGGAGTGGGTGCAACAGCCTGCGCTGTAGGTGGCAGGGAGGGCACCAGCATCTGGGTAGTTTCCAACAGGAAAAGGAGAAAGTCCACATCCTGGAATCTCCCATGAATAAAAAAAAGAAGAGCAAATGCTTCAGAGTTTACTGTTAGGACATGCAGAGTAAGAGAGGACCTGTCCCTGTTCCAGAGCCACACTCAGAAAAATATACAAATAATTAACTTTAAGCTCCTGACCTTGTCCCTCAGATGCTGTGCAGTTGTTTGAGTTATTACTGTTTCCATTTCAGATCAATATGACGCACTACATCAAACATCTCTCATTTAGAAGGGATTGTCCAGGCATTGTGAATCCTCTGGATGGGACAGATGTCACTGCACACCAAGGTAAAAGCCAGCTGAGAGAAATCTCTTTTTAGGTGTCTGTATTCATAAGTGTTAGAATAGGACAGAAATTAAGTTCCCAGTCCTAAACAGGTTTTTTGAAACACAAGTGATGTTCTGAGTACACAAGATAAGACATTTGGAATTAATAGATGGCCCTGACCGCTCTTATGTTACCGTTCCATCATTCTTTGCTTGGTGTTAATTTGAGAATGGAACTGCCTGAACCTTGCTGCTGTAAAGATCAGCTGTCTTGTCTGGCTTTGTAGACCCTACTGTAAAAACCCTATTGCACTATCCATGTTCATCCAGTTCTGCCCCCTGCCCCCGCCCCCCAAAAATGATGCTGGAGATACTGCATTCTGTTTGCCTCCAGGAATAATGTACTGTATTGTCATGAGACCTGGAATGAATTGAATTTGCCATCAAACATGTTTCCTAGCAAGACCATCTAGCTTTTTTAAATTTTCCTAAAGATGTCTCTGAATGTGGTGATGCTGTATGCCAGACCTGTGAAAATGTGCTGAATCTCACACACCTTCCCTCCATCTGTTCTGGGCAATGTGGTGAGACCTAGCACTTGCGATGTGCTTACTTGTACCATGGAACGTTGCAGTTGCTCCAGATTGCTGCTCTTGTGAAAAATGCAAGTTGATGTTTCAGCAAAAAAAATGTTTGGAGTTTTAATTGATTTTTAAATTGGATTGTGTTTTTCACTTACCCTCTGTTTGTATTTTGAAACAAACTCCATCCACTGTGTGTTTTGGTAAAGCATTTAGAAGAAGAATTAAATTATTTAAACTAACCCTGGTACTGCAGAATTGGAAATTATAATTTAAAAACATACCTGCATTGTGGCAAAATACGTAGATACAATAATCATGGTGGGTTTGGTTTTTTTCTTTTTAATGATCTACACTAGTGAGTAAAGTGCTTGGTATGTGAAACTATATTAGGAGTCATTTGAAAATACTGAGGAAAAATAAAATATTGTGGAGGCAATATTGAGGCAAAACTCATCACTCTTAAATCTCAGCTCTGGATTTGTTGTGGTATTGACTCTAAACCTGGTCCAAGCAGTTGGTCCAACACTGCACAGTGAGCGTGACAAGCACAGGATCAGATGCAGAGAGAAAGCTATTTTGAACTTGATTACAAACCAGGGAATATAAAAACCTGTGTTTTTTTCAACTGAGAAGAGCAGCAGTTTGAAGTGTCTGTAAGAAGTCTGATTAATCTCCAAGCTAGAATACTGAAAAAAATGGGTTTGTAAAAAAACCCAAACATTTGAAACAAGGATACTTAATAAATCCATCAGGTCAGGATCATACAGTACCATTACAATGTGAGGAAAGTGATATAGTATCTATATGTTACATAAGGAACAAAAAGCAACATGAACAGCTTCAGCCACCCCGCAGAGCACACAGCTTTGTAACTAAATTTGAAAGAATAATCAGGAAGGGGAAGATAAATGGAAATAATGCAGCAAGAGTTTAACCTGTACTTGAACAATTACCAGCTAATCACTTGTCTATGGTAAGAAAGCCAATTACTTCTAAATCTCAGAAAAGCATTGAGGAGTGTTGCACAGAGCACTGCTCAGCATCTAGAGAAAATAAGAGGGAAAGTGAAGGGGCAGGTCAGTGCAAGACTGGTACTGAGTGTGGGAAACTGGATACAATGGAGAAGAGAAACAGAAGACACAGAGAAATGGAGATTCTACCTGGAGAGGTAGAAAAATCAATGGTGCTAATAGTTAAGTAACACAGGCTTCTGCTGTAAAATGGGAGCTTACGAGTAGGAGAGATCTGGTGACTTTAATAGACTGAAAGGCAAAGTGACTGCTGTGGTTTAACCCCAGCTGGCAACCATGCACTACACAGCCAGCCGCTCACTCCCCCTCACTCACAGGGATGGGGAGGAGAATCTGAAAGGAATGTAAAACTCAAGGGTTGAGATAAGAACAATTTAATAATTTAAACAGAATAAATAGGTAAGAACAATGATAACAATAATAATAACAAAACAGAAAGGTGGGGGAAAAAGGGTAAAGCAAAAGCATGGGCAGGCAGGTGTCCAGCCATCCCCAGGGCAGCAGGGCTCCATCATGCATAACGGTTACTCGAGAAGACAAATGCCATAAGGCCAGATGTCCCCCCCTTCCTTCTTCTTCCCCCAGTTTATATACTCAGTACGACATCATATGGTATGGAATACCTCTTTGGCTAGCTTGGGTCACCTGTCCTGGCTGTGTCCCCTCCCTATTCCCATGCCCCCCCAGCCCTCTCACTGGCAGGGCCCAAGGAACTGAGAAGTCCTTGACTTAGTATAAACATCACCCAGCGACAACTAAAAACATCAGTGTGCTATCAACATTGATCTCACATCAAAGCCAAAACAAAGCACTGCACTAGCTACTAAGAAGAAAATTAACTCCATCCCAGCTGAAACCAAGACAGTGACCAACAGCCATGGAAAAGCTCAGTCTGATTCAAGGATGTTCCTGTTTGAAACTGTGAAAAAGACATCCTGCTAACCCTGTTCTGGAAGATAAAACCTCCTTTGGGGAGCTCAGTCTCCAGGGTTTGCCATCCTGTTCTGCAGGGTGGGGCTGAGAAAGATTGTACTATCTTCTCGAAGCAGTAAGGGCTCAAAAAGTAAAGCAGATGTTAATAATAGGTTCACAGTCAAAGTTTGTTAGTGTAACATCATTTCAACTGTACTTGAATCTGTCATCTTCTGACAGCATGCTTGATTTTTTTTTTCTTTCTTTCTTTTCTTTGACACAATTTTAAAAATATTTCCTTACTCAAATGGCAGAAAGGGAAGATATTCTTCTCTCCCTGCCCAAAGAACAACCGTGAGCCTCTCCCAGAAACCATTAGTGGATGAAAATACCAGCTCCACCATGTGGACAGACGTGTTTGAGTGGCTGCCGTCACCACCACCGCTGTCATCCGGTGGCTTTGCAGCTGCTGCAGGGACACATACAGCAGCTCATGGGCTCCGCACCCACCTCCAGCCCCCCCATCTCCCCTCTGTCTCTCCCAGCCAGCGCGGGCAGAGCCACGCCCTCCCTGTGTCCAGTTAAATGCAGCATTCCTGGTGCCGCGGGACCCCGGCAGCCGCAGGTGCCCAGCTGCTGGGACCGGCACAAGAAGCGCTGACAGGTGGTTCCCGGGTCCCTGAGCCCAGGCGTGTGGCAGCGCTGGTGAGGGAAAACCAAACCCCCGCTCCCACCGCAGTGACCGCGCCGCGACAGCAGGGGGCAGCAGAGACCGCGTGCCACCTCACGGGCACGCACCCCCGAGTCGAGCAGCGGCGGGGCGCGGCGCCACGGCGACAAACACCAATGGGTTCTGCCGGCGGCTCACCCAGCACCGCGGCGGGGCGGCGAGTAAGAGCGTTACCTTTTCTACTACCGAAACGGCAAAGACCCCCACCAAGCCCGTCGGAGTCCGGACGCTGCGCTGCGTACGCGGTAACCGCCGGCAGCAGTCCCGGACCTGCCGGCCGAAACGCGCACGCGTCCTGCGGGGCCCAGCGCCGCCACCATCGCGCCAGAACAGCAGCGCGCGTCACGGGGCGGGCTGCAGCGTGAGGAGCGCGCACTGCGTCCGTCAGCCCCGCCCCACCGCCGCCACCGCCTCATCACGTGTCGGGCGGAGGGAGCCAATCACCTCGCAGGAGGCGCGCACTAACGGGGCACGCACGCGGCCCTCGCCCGACGGTCCGCAGCGCGGCCCAGCGCTAGGGCCGCTGCAGTCCCCGGAGCACCATGCGGGGCCGGCAGCCACCCCCCCCAGCGCGGTAACATGACTGCGCTGAAGAGCACAACGCCTCAGCCCCTGCACCTGCTGTTCTGCACAGGGTCAGGGGCTGACAGAGAGATCCAAGCGCAGTGAGGCCACATAGGCCATCTGGCAGGCAGTGGAAGGAGACAACAGCCCAAGGCAGCCTGCGTGCCTCTGGCCTGTGGGGACCAGATGTGGGCAGCCACCACTGCTGGGGCTGTAGTGTGCAGGCAGGAGCTGCCATCCCTCAGTGCCACACTTTTTGAAGGCAATGGCTGCAGCGCACATGGCAGCAGGGTATGCCTGCATGGGGCTGGGCCAGTGCCGGGGGGCAGTGGCAAGGCCGAGGTTGCACCCGCCACATGCAAAGTGCAGCAGAGTGTGCTGCTCCAATGCCCTGCCGGGAGCCCCATGCCCTGCACACGGGAAGCCCTCGCTGTGGCCGCAGGGTGCTCCTATCACAGGCTCACACAGTGGGTGAGGCAGGAAGGGATCTCTGGAGGTCGTCTTGTCCAGCCCCCTGCTCAAGCAGGTACACTTAATGGCACTTGGTGTGCTACACTGCTCAGGACCACATTGGGCTGGTATTTGCATTATTTCCAAGGAGGGTGGGTCCACAGCCTCCCTGGGCAACCAGTGCCAGTGCTCAGGTACCCTCACAGTGAAAAAATGTTTCCTGATGTTCAGACAGTTCCGGGCCTCCTGTGTTTCAGTTTCCTCTGCCTCTGATCCTGCCACTGGGCACAACTGAAAAGAGCCTGGCTGGCTCCTCTCTGCACCTCTGTCCGCTGACATTTATGTACATCGATGAGGTACCCTCCAAACCTTCTCTAGGCTAAGCAGTCCCAGCTCAATCAGCCTCTCCTCACAGGAGGGATGCTCCAGTCCCTTAATCATCCCTGCAGCCCTTTGTTGGACTTTGTCCAGTATGTCCCTGTCTCTCTTGCACTGGGGAGCCCAGAAGTGGACACAGTACTCCAGGAGTGACCTCAGTAGTGTTGAGCAGAGGGTAAGGAACACCTCCCTCGTTCTGCTGACACTGCTTTGCCTAATGCAGCTGAGGGTGCCCTCACATGCAAGGGCACATTGTTGGCACATGCTGCTTTCCAGCTGGGGGGCCATCAACATGTACTGGTGCATGGGGTTGTTCCTCACCAGGTACAGGACTTTGCAATTCCCCTTGCTGAACTTCATGAGGTTCCTGTCAGCCTGTTTCTCCGGCCTGCATGTGCAAAGCAGGCGCTGGAGGCTGTCGGTCTACCTGGGCTCAGGCTGCTGGCAGAAGGCCGGCCGGCCAGCCAGCCAGTCATAAAAAACCCTCCACCCCTCGGTCCTTGCATTTGCCCTTAGCATGCTTAGCCAAGATACTGGATGCCTCTCCATTTGAAAGACAGTGAGAGAAGGCAGTGAGAACAACAGATGAGGAGAAACAGTCTGGCCTTAACTCTCCTCAAATCACTGCTGCTCTGCTGTGGATGCCAGTTAGGATAAGATGAAGGTTTCACTGACCACCGGCTCTCAAAAACAGCTCACCTGCTGCGTAATGCTGGGCAAACCTTGTGCTCTTTGAAACACTGGTTATGACATTCAGTTTTTCTGTAATTTCCCCACTTTGCTTCAGTCACCATTCCCAGATTGGCAGTGAAGCTCACTGAGCAAAGCTTTAGCAGAAAGCCTTCCGTAGTTAACATTTGTTTACTCAACACACCTGTGGGAAGGAACTTAAAGATTCTGAACAACTCTCCCAAGACAGACCAGCTCTGGGCATTGCCAAGCTGTCTGAAAAACATGGCAAAGACCTCAAGGCACCCTGCCATGGCCCTAGGGAAACAAACAAAAGCTTCAGACACACAAGATGACCCCTGCACCAGCCCAAATGTGGCAGAGAACTGCAGTAGGAATTGCCCTGCAGACCCCCAGATGAGCTCCCACACACTAAGAACAGAGCTCAAAGGTGAGTAAAAGCCCCAGGGGCCCCTACAAACATCCCAGAGACCCTGACAAATTCCCAGAGAGAGATCACAGTACCTGCAGATCCACAGGTGTCCCCCCAGAGGTCCCTGGAACAGCCCAACAGAGATGATGAGCACTTCAGGAATCCCAGACTCCTTGGCAGCAAAAAGAGCCAAAGAAGACCTGGAAAAACCTGCTCTGCAGACCCCAAAACACCTCCACAGGCACACAGAGTCGGGGAAGAGCCCCCTGCACCATAAAGCATGTGAGCGCATGCATGTGCACACACAGACACGTCCTGCAAGCCCTGGCATAGCCCCAGTGAGGGAGCAGCTCTGCCTCGCAGCCAGCACAAAGACAGGCAAATACACCCACCCACAGACAGTTAACTTCTCCGCCTGTCTGGCAGATGGACGCCCATGATCAAGGGAAGAGGGATGAGTAGGGTACTGCAGGCATAACAGCCTCCTCCCTCACATGCAGACATTGGTGCATGCACACTCATCCATGAACACTGATACAGCTGACAACACAGACCAGCATGGAAAAAGGCGCTGGCCAGTAGTCCTGCACAAATGTGCAGACACTCCCCGCTCACCACCACGATGCACCCAGCAGTCCAGACACACACACAGAGCATCCTATCTCCTCCATACCTTGCTGCATTCCCCAGGAACCTCTCACCACATGTACAAGTAAATGCAAACCTGCGCCCAAGACCCCACTACAGACTCAAGCAGCTCAGCCCAGCCCACATCTCATCCACTGAACCACCTGCTCAGTTAACTCCAGTCACCCCTTGGAGCTTCCACTTGCAGCCTCCATCCTTCCTCACAGCCTGCCTGCACATTCCACACCTGAAGGCCTGATGATGTCCCACTAGAGCAGGTATGATTCTTCGAGAGAGTCAGCTAATGAATCCAGAAGCTGCTGTTGGTTTCAATGCACTTTCTTCTTCTTTCCTTCCCAGGCCAGGGCAAGTGGAAGTGCTGACAGGAGAGAGACTCTGACCACAGGCAGCCAGAGAAACATTGTAGAGAGCGCACTAGGTTGAGAGAAATCACACCTTACAGGGAAGCAAGACATTACACTCTGTCCCCTCTCCCTCTGACACCTTCACACCCAACAACACATACCAGCGCATCAGTGCTAGGGCACTGCAGAGCTGATGCAGTCATGTTGCAGGCAAGGAGGACCCCCAGACGGTTTGAGCATAGTGGGAAGTACATCAGCCTCCAGCAGAGCTTAAGGGAGTCAAACAGCCTGGGAGCCACCTGGCCGAGCCTCACTCTTCCTCCTGATGTAATCTAACATCAGCATTAACAGACAAAAAAAGTGAAGTCAAAGACAAGCTTGTGCTTGTCTTACTGCAATGGGAAAAGGAAATGCCAGTGAAACCTGAGGAGTGACCCGAGACTGCTGGGTCTCTGGATGGTCTGTGCCTCAGTCCCAAATGTGTCCGGCAATCCATCCTGTTATCTTGCAGCATGGGACCAAGGGCGCACAGGACCACATGGGTACCAAGAGGCTGACTCCAACCAGTGAAGGGAGAAAAAAAGACACTTGGAGTTGTGGGCTTTTGGGGGCAGGACAGTAGGGAGGCTGCAGTTGCTCCAAGTACTGCAGCATTGTTTACGGGTGGACATAAGGGCGATGAAGGCACGATTAGGGATGGGGAGGTTAGAGTGGGCTCCAGGGGTGCTGTCAGAAGCGTTGGTGGTCTTGGTTAGGCCTTAGGGGGAGTTTTGAGATTGCAAGAGGGGGTTGGGGCAGGTTTCGTGGTGGTTTTGAGGTCCAGAGACTCCCGAGGGGGGGGGGGGGGGGGGGGGTCTTGGGGCAGGTTTTAGTGACAGGGGGCTTTGAGGGCTGGTTTCTGTGGCACCTGCAGAGCAGACTGAGTTTGCAAGCAGCAGGTGAGGGTAGGGGCTATTTAAGGAGGGGTTCTAAGTGCTTGCAGGTGACAGTACTACCTGTGGCTGTAGTCCTGGGGGACCCCAGAAGCATTGTCTTCAAGGACATTGCAGGGGACCCCAGTGGACACAACAGGGACCTCATTGGAGATTAAAAGCTCACACCCCTTATTCCTTCAGACCCATCTCCCATTCCACTCCATGCATCTGTCACAAAACAGTTCTCACCAAGATCTACCCCTGCTCACTCCTCACTCGCCCAGCACACAGGGTGCTCCCCACACTGACATGCCTGGGCTGAACACAAGGACTTCATGCCAAATGCCCACTTGCAGGCCTGAGGCAGAACCTTGGGTTCAGCCATGGTATTTTCCCATTCCTTGTGCGTTATGCACTCTCAGACCTTCCTATAAGCAATGCCTAACCACCACTTCTTCAGCTGTTAATGACGTAAGTGCTGATAGCTTTTCCTCTCTCAAACGCTCCTTGTTCTTTCCTTTCCTGTTTGCTACCCCTTCTAAGCCCATTCTGTACTTACGTACTTAATTAGAAAAACGTCACTGAAATGCAAAAATCCAGCTACATTGCTTCACTTCCAGTTTTTTGGTCCTCAGAGGATTACCCTGCAAAAGAAAGAAATCCACCCAGACTGGGCTCACTGTTTCAGAGTCAGTTTGGGAGAACCAAGGCAGGGTTTGAGGACATACTAGGTGCTTTAGGGCAGGATTTGGCTGGTGCTCACTTTAGTTTGTGCCTGCATCTGTACATGGGTATGGGGGTGATCCCTGGCTGTCCATGCCTGCAGGCCTGGAGATCTGAAGGGAGGGGTAGCAGGAAGTGGGAAAGAGGAGGAAGAAAGAAAACAGGTAAGAAAAAGGAATGGTAGGGACAAGGGAAGTTGAACTTGTAAGATGGGGAAGAAGGGGGGAGAGAGAGAAATGGTGGAGGGCAAGTGTGAAGAAGGGAGAAGGAGAGAGATCAAAGGATTGCAGAAAAGATGAGGATGAGACGGGAGGGAAGCAAGGTCGGAAGTAAGAAATCGAGTGGGGAAAGTTGGGGAGAGGAAGGGAAGAGGGCACAACAGCAGGTGGGAAGTGAAGAGTGGGAAGAGGAGGCAGGGAGAGCGCGGGGAAATGAGCTACCAGGAGAAACCTGTGGGACCGAGGGCAGGGCACGGCTGTGGCTGCCCCCCACACTCCACAACACCGGGGGATGCGCAGGAGCACGGCGGTGCTGCGCAGAGCTGAGGCACTGCCAGCAGCGGGGGCGGCCTGTCCGGGGTGGGTCCCGCCCGCGCACCCCCAGCCTGTGCCTGCATGGGGCGGCCGGGGGCCCGGGGGGGCTGCCGGCGGAAGGAGCTGCCCTTTGCCTTGCTATAGAGGTCCTGGCGCGGTCTGCCAGGCTGCGCCCCACCCCCCCCGCCGCCTGGCTGCTCGCGGTTGTGCATCGCTACAGAAGAAAAGAACAACCCCTGTGAGAATTTTGGAGGGGAGGGGAGGGGCTGGGGTGGTCTTTGAACCATTTTAAGGGAAGATTTGTTCGAAGCTCGAAGATGATAATGTCGTTTGAGAATATCTTTGAGAAATCAGGATGGGATGTCGTAAGCAAACGCTCGCTGCATGCCTGAAGAAGCATAGATGGCTCTCAGTCTGGAACTTGGTGGGAGGTGCTAGGAAGGGTAAGGAAGCGAATAAATATAAATCGCTGATCTGAAGTCTGCAAGAGCCGCAGTGGAGCTGTGGCTGAGGGATGCGAGAGCTCTGAAGGCAGGAAGGGACTTTACTTCCAGGCTGGTCTTCTGGTGCTTTGAGGTACAAGGGTGAAAGGTTTTACCCATCTCCTACTTCAAAAGTTGTTTCTTTTCTGCTTTGCTGCGCTGCAGGCTAGACGCTAATTTCCTAAGTGGCACTCTAAAAACACCAGCGTTGCTGTGACCGTAACTCAATTCTAAAACAGGGATCTGAAATTAGATCTCTGTACTGTTGTCTAACGTGGCATCTCCTATGCAGACAGTTTATTTTCTTTCTTTTTTTAACGGCTATCAGCACTAGCGCTGTGCAGGACAAGTGTTAGATGGACTTCTCTGCTAATAAAAGTATAAACTGAAAAATTTATGCCAAGTGGAAGCCAAACATCAAAAGTTACTTCAGCCTTTATCCTGAAGAGACAATAAGTCCTAATATCCTTTTCAGTGTTAGGAGATTCTTGTTGTTTCTCACCACAGATTGGCCAGTTGTTTTGCAGTCCTGCTGCTCACACCAAGTTTGTGGAGGAAGAAATTAAGACCTTAGAAGGTGTGTGTCATGCTACACTAACTTTTGAGTCATCCACTCACACTCTATATATAGTTTCTTCTGTCACACTGCCTGTCTCACAGAGTTACTGTGATGGCAGTTATACCTAGATTTTGTGAAAAACTTGTGCAATAAAAATCTCTAGTTAGTGCAGAGAAGAAATATATTAAGTAATTTATAAAGTAAGACCCAGACTAAACAGAAAATATATTTGGTTTTTTAATAGCAGTGAGTGGTCTGGTAGACATCCCAGGGCTTTATCAGACAATGCTGTATGCAGTTTGAATTTACTATCAGTTGTTGACAAGGCTCTGCTTAGAATCTCCTCCTTTGTGTTTGACTTTGAGATTGCTGTTTTTTTAATGTTTTTTTGCTTGCACCATCTTTGGTGCTTAGGAAATTTATAATAAAAAATTATCTTCATGCAATATATTTTTTTTCTTCTCCTCAAGAAAGAATGAGCATAAGGAAATCATCACCGGCGAGTTGGGTTGAATAAGCTCAAAACCACTGCCTCCAGAGCCTCTCCAAAAAAAGCTGCTGCTGTGCAGAAATCCACCTCCTGTTCCATCAGATGTTCTTTCTTTCCCCTGCTCCATGCTTGTCCCTGAGCAGACAGCTCAGCCCAGTCCATGTCACGCTCCAACTCCCCTCACCCTTCACCTACCCAGGCAGACAGGGCTCTCCCCTCACTGGTGTGCCAAAAGCATGCTTGTGGGCCCAGCTGCCCCCTCACAGCCCCGAGGTGGCTGCATCTGCAGGACCAAGGGCACGTGCAGCAGCCCATACTGGGAAGGAACCAAAAGGGGAGAAGAAAATCTGGGGAGTATCAAATGGGCCATCCAGTCTAACCCCAAGCTGCCTGCAGCCATTGCTAGGTGGTTTCATCCTCCCCTTTGCCTAGCACCTTCTGGCAGGGTCATCCTCAGTGGGTGGACAAGAGAAATCCTGGTGACAAAGAGGAATGTGCTTGTCCCAGCCCTCTTCCGCCAAAGGCAAGGAAAAACTCGCCCCGTGCATGGTTCATTTTTGAGAGCTTTGTGCTCCCTGGCATAAAGGTGATCAAACAAATTATAGTATGTATTGATTTGAATATGACTACTGAAGGAGAAAGGGGAATCTCAAGAGACAGGAGAGTCTCTTGCTCTACTTTTCTCCCCAGGAGCACCTCTTAAAAGAGAAATAACTAGGCTGGGCTTGCACAGGATGTCCCATCTGATGCCTTGCCTGCCACCCACACCTTCCCTCACTCCAGTGTCTGGTCTATTCTGTAGCTTCATTAGCTAAATTAAGAGGAGTCCCAGTATCAGTTGACACACAGGCCCTGACACAGCACGAGGAAACACTGGTTGAAGTGAGGGTGTTGATCTTTGTGTTACCTTGATTCCACCCACCCCACTGCCCCGAGCCAAAGCTACCAAAGGATCCCCAGGAACCGGACAGGAATCCAGCAGATCCTGGGAGCACTCCCTCCTATGATACTTGGTGACCTCAGAGATGCTGCATAACCTTGTCTGTGGGACAACTTGTCCAGGACAACTTCTGCTGTGTGCAAGCAGCACACAAGGAGCATCTACACAAGAGTATAAAGCAGAATCATTATCACATACAAACAGGAACTAGGATTTAATGGGCTAGCAGGATAACCATTATGATGCTCACTGCCTATTCTCCCCATGCCCATGCTGATGAAATCCAAGGAAGTACAACTGCCCAGGCAGCTATTTGCCAGAGAAGGATTGGCTTCTGCTCCTGGCATTTCTGAGATGCTAGCTGCTGATTCCTCAAGTTTTCTTCAAAATTATTGAAATTTTTACTATTTCAATGCTTTCTGTGGTCCCTGTGGGTGGGTAACCACCACAAACCCTCTTTCTCAAACCCAGTCCCATTTCAGGCTCATGTGTCTGTGCTTCCACTATCTTGCATGGCTATACAATCCATACTTCCTCACAGCTCTCTCCAACAACTTAACAATTTCCTGAGAAGGGTGAGTGCATGTAACGAAGCTACCAAAATCAGATCTTGAATCAGACCGCAGAGAGATGAACCCTGGATAGTGAGGGAAGAAGGTTACAAATCTTACTTAAGGGTTAGAATTCAAGAGTTGTATCTTTCAGGAGTTTATAATTTACTTTAGCAAAACCACAAAACACTACACATAGAGTGTGAATCCTAAATGATAAAGCATGAGGCCTGAGAGTACAGTAATCGATAGCCATAAGCTCTCAATCATAGTGATATCCTGTAAGTTACAAACTGGCAATATATTGCAGACACTGAAGGCTAAACCATCAACCCTAAGCAATAACCACTACAGCCAGGTGAAAACTTTAATTTTTTGTATTTTTTTTTGTGCGGGGCATGCAGAATAGGAGCTTCTGGCTGCAAAACAGTATTTCTGAGAAATCTCACATGCTATTGACATGTTTAACATATCTACAATTCCAAAGACCTTTTTCTATCCTGACTGAAGGCACTGAATGGTGCTTTGTATGACCAACCTCAGGAAAAAATGTGTCAAAACAATGCTGAATTACACGGGAGATAATACTAGCTCAAATCAAAGGTTAACTTTAGCATTCAGAATCAGTGGACTGATTAGTCAAAGGCAAGACAGTTGACTGAATGATAGCTATTGCTGTTGTAAACTGGTTCTAGGGCAGAAATGGGATTATATGTTACCACATGTAAGGGAGAAAAGATATTACAGACAACATTCGTAACTATATGCAATTCCTTAGCTATAGCTATTGCAAAGAACTATACATGCTATGTAGAGAAAGGTAATGAGAACAACCATACTGACTATGCAGAGGAGAACACAAGGATACTTGTAAATACTAGAAAGCAAATCTCTTCAGGGGAGAAAAAAAAAAGCAAAATACCACAACAGCTTTTATGATCTTATGTAAGATGACACTTTCAACATGAATTTGAATTAGAAAATATCCATGCCTTTATGTGCATCTTTGCAATAGGTAATACCTCAAATTCAAGCCAATAAAAAAAAATAGGTGAGTTTTCTGTATGGGTAACTTAACTGCATGATACTTTGTAGTGTAGGCTTAGGGAAGTCTCACAGTACTCCTGCATTACCAGGCACAAAAAAAGGCATTGTGATAAACATAAAAATAAAAGCCAAGTTATGACCGAATAACACGTCTGATGAAAGATAAAGAATTCTGAGAGACCCAGTAATTTTCTGATGGTTCTTTCCCTCAAAACAATTACTTCATTTTTCACAAAGTAACATCAGCCAGCCTCAACAGCTAAACGCGACAAGCATTTTTGCCTGCTGGGGTTTTCCAGGGGTTATTTTGACTACTGATAAAGCCCGTAGTGTTATAAAATTAAGTCACATTAAATGAATTGAACAGAGAGCATTAATCTGCACAAATTACTTCCAACAATTACAAAACTATGGCTGTAGCAGTCACACAATAGTTTTCATTAGAGAACAGAGAAAAATATTTCCTGGACCTCTGGTAGAGTGAATGCCTAGCCTTCCCTATTAAATTATCCCTGAGTGCCTGGGATGATGGGTGGAAGCACAACTTTATTTTGAAGAACCCTGAATTCCAGCTGAGGGGGGAAGGTATGGGAAGATAATAGAAACATGCAGCATTCTTTTATTTGTTTTGAATAACTGTCATTGGAAGTTAAACCTAACTGGTTACGTTCCTTGTGCATATTTACAAGCTTTTACTGGCAGAGATGGTGCCATCTGCAGTAACATCTGTACAGTGGTAGGGCTTGGAAGAAATTATTCATTCTGCATTCAGGCTAGAGAGAATACAGAAATAGGAGAAATTTCCACAGGTCAAAAGCTCCTGTTCTGCCCTGTCCTTTTTTGAGATGTTTTTCTCATAGTTCAGCCATCCAGTCAACTGAATTGAATACGCCCTGCTAGTCAACTGCTTCTAAGACTGCTGGGAACACTGACTTTCCATCTGTTCCCATATTCTCATTGTTTACTGTCCCTGACACCCGCTCACTTTGCTAAAGATGTATCTGCTGCCCTCAGTGTTTTTAGCCACGCTGATTCTCCTTCCTCTTTTGCATGCGCAGGGAAAACAGATCTTTGTAGGCTGCTAAAAATAGTTGCTCTGTTTTGTAAAAAATGCATTAGACAGACATACAACTCTTTCTTAGATATTCCTTCTTTTTTCCTATAGTGACTGTGCTTTAGTAACTTTATAAATGAATTTCAGGCAGTATTTCCATTTCAATTATTTACCGTCAAAAGGCTCCCCCCGACCCACCCCCCCCCAAGACTGAATCTGTAGTGCAGCTGAGAGTTAATAAAAGAAAGCCTCTTATTATTGTCTGTCTTCATTATTTATGCAACCAATATTCACAGAAAATTAAATATCTCAGCACATTAGTATAGACTCTGGAAACAGTCATCCATGTTATTTGTCTTATTATTAGAAAATGCTTTTAAGACACATTTATGGCAAGTCCCCATATGATAAATCCCTCGAGTAACTGAGTGTTTCTCCACCAAATTTCTCTGAATTACAAAGCACAGAGAATTTAGCAGTTAGATATACTTCCCTATTTGGTCCTCTTGATCTCTGGATGTGTAATCCCAAATTGGATATCAGTGTGACAGATTATACCACATGTTGCAGTGTTAAGCTGGTCCTCCTCCCTCCTTTTTGGACTGTCAGTAAAATATAAAAAAATTGACTGTGTGACAATTCCACTGAGCACTGCCACTCATGCTTTGTGGCCCTGGACAAACCTCCCCATCTGTCCTGTGTGGGGCGAAGAAAAAAGTAAGCCATATGACAGACCCAGGCATCTGAAAGAAAAGTGAAAGTCCTCAAGTCTTATACATAATGTCAGAATAACCTTTCTAAAAGCATTATTGATAGGGGACACACATCAGGCTCTATAGAGGAAAAAGTCAGTGGTTTTATCCAAACGCTTTCAGTAAATGCTCGGCTGCATCCACCAGTGAGCAATATTCCTAAACTGGCAGCCTGAGAAGAAAAATCTCTGTTATGACAGTGTTTTTCATTCTCATCTCCAGAAAGTTTCTGCTGAATGCTGAAGACAAAAACAAAGCCTTCATTGAGGCAAATACGGAGAGTGCTTCGTTCCTGACAGAAGGAGAAAAGGAATCAGGAAGATAATACGACATTTCACAGGCATGTAAATCTCACTCAATAGCAGCGCCAGAGCACTTTTCTGAAATATTAACTGTAGTAAATTGCCTGCACACATCTATTCACAGATGTCTTTGCTCTGCCAATCTAAAGTAGCTATTCTCTCAGTAGTTTAAGAGTAAATACACACTAGTGACACATCCAGATATCTCTGACTGCATTCAAGTGTCTACTATACAAAAACACTCCTGAGTTCAGCAAGGCACGCTCAGGCACAGAAATATTTTCGTTCTTAAAGGTCAGTAATAACAGCTTCATTTCACTGTTCCACACTAAGGATTTTTTCTGTGCAAAGCTCTAGTGTCATCTGAGAGCAGCTCTCCCGGCTGTAGAAGTACGAGTTTTAAATCAACAACCTCTGCCTGCTCAAAACCAGCTGTGACATGGCCCTCAGATGGCAGAATCCAAGAAAGCAACCTCTAAATGAAAAGCAAGAGGCAAAATATCCTTTCCCTCTTGATTCCACCCCAGCCACTACTTCAAAGACTGTAGAGAACTAACCTTAAAAGTACATTTCCAGCAGTCATTTGTCACCTGTGTTAATCTATTTGGTTCAAATTATGTAAAATCCCTTGTAAAGGAAGTCACATGTCTTAATAGGAGAACAGAGTCAATGTTGGGGGGGGGGAAGCCAGTTTGCTGTTATTCATCGCAATCATTAATCTATTGCTGACAAATTTGAAAAGTGATCTTTTGTCTCTTGGTGTTTTGATGACAAAGTACTCCTTAATACTTTTTTTTTCCCCATTTACTAAATGCTTTAGAGAGCAGCACAAAAGTACAGTAGGAAATTAAAGATTTATATCCATGACAACTGTTGCTTTAAAGTACAGCCCTTTGAAGAAATAATCTGCATTCTGCTGTTTCAAACTGATGTCCTGCAGTAGCGTGTTTTGGAAACAATAAGCAGCATGGGAACCTACCTACTTTGTACTAAGTCCCTTTTGACAAGCATCCCAAAGACTTCAGCTTCAGAGCATGAATGACAAAGACTGAAGCATGAGGGACAGAGTCTCTCTTGCCTCCTTAGTATGTGGAAGCAGGAGTTTGCCCTTCTCATCTAATTTTCTGCACGCAGCTTCGCTGTTTCAGTACATACAATCAGTGCTAAGAGGTTTTGTTTGGAATAAAATCTATTTGTACAGGGCACGACTGCTTTCTGCTCTGCATAGTTCCCTGTTTGTAGGACTGTTCCTTTCTTGATGCTCTTGTAGCTTAAGGCACTAACAGGAAATTATAGAAACGGAATTGGGACAAGTTGCTTAATTTCGGACTCTGGCTCTGGAATTATCTGGGTCTTCAAATTCACTTCAAACCAGTCAAAACAAATGAAGTCTGGTGAAACAGCACATTATATGGCCAAACTGGAAATGATGGACCTTCCTCATTTTAAAAATATTAAGTAGTCATGCTGCATCTCTTCCATGAGTTGTTATCAGAGTAGAATGAGGGAGGGCAATTGTTAAAGCATGTGGTAAAGAGTTTGGGGGCTCCCAATAGTCAGTAGGTATTTGGCCAACTATTTAAAATTTGGCAGTTAAATGGGTAACTCTTGGGTGGTGGACAATGAACAGGAAGAGCTTGCCTATCTCATACTGATCCAAGTTATTTGGAAAAAAACATTGGACTGAATCCACCTCTGGCATGAATGGGAATACTTTTATAGAGAATAATGCAATTACAAAACATTTGAGCTTTTTCTCTGTTGTAAGCTGAGTTGATTGTGCTCAAGAACATTCACTGTACTACTCTTCCATGGGCCAACTCTTCTTTGTACCAATTTATACTTCTACCTTTCGCAGCACCCTCTGGCAATGGAATACCTATTATACTTGCATTTGCTTGTTTCACTCACCTACTAGTGAGTAAATTTAGATGGGAGCTTGTATTCTTGCACTGCAAGAATTACACAGCTAATCACTCCCCACTTTTACCTTCTCTGTGTTCAATGACTTAACCCTCTCTGTCTTAGAGCTGTGATCATCCTTGTCATCAATCGTGGACAGGTTTCTTAGTTCTGACATATGATTTCTAAGATGGGCCACCCATTATTATTGCACACAATGTTCAAGGGACATATGAGAAACTATGAATATCTAAACAATAAAGTTTAGAAAAAGACCAATGTCACTCTGTATCTTGGCTTCCTGGGGGAACCCAGGCTTGAGTACACAATGAGTCCTCTCACAGAATCAGAGAAGGGAACTCTGGCGGTCACCTTGTCCAATCCCCCAGCTCAAGAGGGACACCAGCAGGTTGCCTAGGATCATGCCTAGAAAGTTTTTGAATATCTCCAAGGATGCAGACTCTGCAACCTCCCTGGGGAATCTGTGCCAGTGCTCGGTTGCCCTCACATTGAAAAACTGTTTCCTGATGTTCAAACAGAGCCTCCTGTGTTTCAGTCTGTGCCCACTGCCTCCTGTCCTGACACAGGGCACCACTGAAGAGCCCTGGCTCTGTCTTCTTTACTGCCTCCCTCCCCATATTTGTACACATTGATGAGATGCCCCTTGAGCCATCCCTTCTCTTCTCTACTCGGTCCCAGTTGTCTCAGCCTTTCCTCACAGGAGAGATGCTCCAGTCCCTTAATCATCTCAGTGGTCCTTCACTAGTCTCCCTCCCATAACTAGCTCCATATCTCATTTGTAATGGGCAACCTGAGAGTGCTTTCCACTAGCACGGCCCAGTCCTGCAACAACCCATTTTTTATTTAGCTGGCCTGCATCAGGAGTAAAAGTATAGCTGCATGGCTTTTGCAATTAGTAGCAGATGAAGCATTAGCTCCTGCACTTTGCCCCCCTCCAACACTGTAGGGTTGCATAAGCATCCATGTCAGTGTATCCTTGTGAACACCACATGCTTTTTCAATGTCTCATTTCCTTGCTCCCATTCTGATGGGGGGTGGGGTGGGGTGGGGGTGGGGGGAACAGTTCCATTTGTTATATTTTTATATCATTTTAACAGTGCTACCTATGAATCCCAGATGATTCTATGCCGAAAAAGCCACAGACTCCCAATAGGCAACAGGAACGGGCTCCAGTGACAGTCTATACATCTTAAGCCAAATGGAATGCTGAAAGATCATTTTGTTTTAATGAATGTTTATTACAGTAGCAAAAAGTCCTGTTAGCAAAGATATTTTTTAGTTGCCATGAGAATTTTTTAATGCTGCCCCTGAGGGTTGGCACTAACGCCTTATACCCATTGAATTTTGACAATAAAGCTAGGAAAGAAAAAAAGTTTACTACATATTGTATAATTTATTTTAATCTTTTTTTTTTTAAGAGAACCTGTCAGATGTGTTTTCAAAAGTTGCAACATAAATTCTTCTGGGTGGGGAAAATGTTACATCTTGTTATATTGATTTGATCACAGACAACATCAGTTCTAACGACGGAGCTCAAAGAACCCTTTCTCTTTACCTATCCATGCCTAGTAAACTAGTCCCTTGATATGGAAGTGAGAGATGAGCTATCAGTTTATTATTTAATGCTAGCTTGATTCTAAAAAAAGAGACATCAGAATATCCACCCGAAAGAAAAATTTTCACAATAACTTTCTGAAGTATCAGAGCTCTAAGAAATAAGTCCTTATGCAGTATTATCATTCCTCTGACAAACAAAACAAGCAAGCAAGCAAACAAATAAAACCTCTGAAATCAAACAGGAAGGTTCTAACTAACATCTTGTACTACCTCCAGTTCTAATTTGAAAGCATTCCTTGTCCTCATCCCCTCAAGGTTTAGAATTTGGATTAGTCTGTTTAAACATATAGCTAGAAAAATGTCAATTTTCTTAATCAAAATAAAATAGGGCCATAAGCCTAAGAAGTAGGAAAACAAAGAATCTTCTTATAAGGGTACAGAGACTGATGCTAAATGCCTATTTATGTATTATATCCATTTCTGAAGAACATAAATACTGCCTTGCCACATATTAGTTCTATGGCTTAATCTAAGTTATTTGCTTTCCATCTGCACAGGTTGAGCTGTATATTCTACAATACTAAAGTCACTCTATTGTATGTTTTCAGCAGGCCAATTTCCTGCTGAAATCAATGGATGACTCAAAGCAGAAACAAAAGGCAGCCTTGTACGAGAGTCTCGAGAACACTGTGTAACACCCTTCTGCCCAAGGCACTCACACACATTAAAGCATCAATTTAGGTTAACTTGAAAGAGTGCAAAGGGTATTTTCATCATTATTTTGCTCTATAGGAATGAGTGGCACTATGTGTTTAAATAACGCATTTATTCTTTCAAAAAGAAGTTCAGCATCCACGCAGATACATTAAAGTGACCTTAACCAAGCAGACTGAGCTGTGCATTCCTTCCCTTAGATGCTGCTTTTGCAAATAGCAGTAAAGAAGAACTTACATACAATCAGCCCCAGGAAACTCCTTTGTTGCTCGGGGGTACTGGCCTCTTTCTGGGAGAAAGGCACTTCTTTGTGTACTTCCTTCCCCTGAAAATAACAAACATTGCAAGTAGACAAGCTCGCAGAGGATGAAAATATTTCACTGCTTTGTTTAATTTGTGACAAATATACTTCAAAACACACATCAATACGATTTGCCTCAGTGAGCTGGTGTCTCCTACTAGCTGTCACAGTAAATCCACTTACAAGAGCAATGAGTTTACTCGTTTTATTTCAAAGATCTTTATGTATGGAGCATTATTTTCAAAACTCTTCTTGTGAAAGTAACGGAAAGGGAATGACTTTTTGTTTCTTCTCCTGAGTGTCAGACACAAAGACAATTAGATAATATTCTTCTTGCATTGCTAACTGGGATGAACATTCAGGAGAGATGTATCCAAAAATTTTTTTGGGATGTGAAAATGCACTTGTCACCTGGGAATTCACTATGCCTTTTTGTTACGATAACCAACCAGACAGTGACCAGATCTTAATTCACTGAGAACCCTGCACTGTGCTATATGTAAATTAAAGTGCTCCTAAAGCTTGCAAGAGCAGGAACTAACCTGTCCAATAACCTACGGGGTCACGGTGCAAGAAACTTCAATACTTATTCCCAACCTATTTTCAAATACATGCATGCACACACGTAATGAGTAGATGTAACCTCATTGCTAAACCTTTGCTAAATTTTATGAGATATATGAAGAAACTTCCCTTACAAAGTAAAATAAGTAAACTTCCCTTCAGTTTCAACTTTCAAATCCAGTATGTTTATAGGAGCTATTTAAATTCCCCCATCATTTTCTGGGTAGTAACTCCACACAATTTTTCCAGCTGTTGCATAAAAATGAACCAAACAAAACCAAGAAAACAAACCAATTTGCCTCTTGCTGTAGATTATGACAATGTGCTAAACAGGAGCACAGGTACTCAGTACGTTTGGGGCATGACAGTAGACTCTGATCTTTTTTTAATGAAGCACTGCAATTAAGGACTGAATCATGTAGGTTTTAGTCCAGTGTGTGTTAGGGTTACAGAAAGTAATGGGACTTCAAGAGTTTGGTGTGTGCTACTGGGAGTGTGTACTGGTAAACTGTTCTATGTCCTTTGTTAACTACACCTATAAGCATCTAATTATTCAGAATTTCTTACAGAGGATGATGACAAAGGAGCACTGTCACTGGCAGAATAAAGCTTGAGCACCATAATGAAAACGCTGCTCTTTTCATTGCAAGCTTTGTTGAAAGGCAATCGAAGATACACATTTAACTTTTACATAGCTCTGAATACAAAGATCAGCATGCTGGTTAATCCCAAATTATTGATTAAATTTAAACAATCTGAGAGGTTTTTCAGGAGGTCAGCTTGACTGCGGCATACCAGATCAGCTTTGGCAGACAGCAAATACAAGGTTACATTGCTTTTTCCAGTCAAGTGATCTGAACATAGGCCACCAATCTAGCAAGTGCACATTTGCTAAAAAGTGTGTGGTTTTAAACTAACAGCTACAAGCAACCAGTCACTTCAGGTAGGATAGCATTTAAAAGCATAGTAAAAAGACACCTAATTTGTCCTAAATTGCCATGAGCTTACAGTCTATTAACTCACACAACTGACTATTGTGATAGTATTAGCACAGCCTCTGGAAAAACTTGTCTCGCATGCACAATGGTGACCTGCTTTGACAGTTATTTTTGGCAAGTTGCATCTAATCTATAGTCTGACAGTAGTGAATTGATTCATACCTTATAACCAAAAAATGGGGTTTAGTTACAGTTCTGCATAAGCATGCTTTGATTTTTAAAGGTTGGCAAAGACTTACTTAACATGTTTAACAAAGACACTGGCCAAATTCTTCTTAGGATCCATACTTGCATCATGATTAAGGGAAGTTACCAGATTTTATTTCTAGCCCTTACACTGAAACTAGCCTGTGGCACAATCTGTCACCCCAGAGAAATCAATACAAACTCATGCTCCTGTTTGATTTGATGGTCCATGCTGTTACTGCCAGCATTGACCATCATGGGGCAAGGTAATGGAAATGCACTTGAGAGTCTCTGCAGGACTACTGCCAGAGGTGTGCAGCTGGTGAGAAATTTGCAGAGCAAGAGCAGCAACCTGCCTGCTGATACACACCTGTTGTAAACCCCTGTAATCCAGACAGACCTCATGTATATTGCAGATAAGTCCTCTTCCATTAAATAGATGTCCTCTTGTTTGACCACAGTGCCACAAAAGCCTACCCTTGCCATGCTCCATGTTGCCTAGACTTAGAGCTGGTGCTCAACCAGTTTCTCCCAAGCCCTGAAGTCTTCTTACCACATCTTTGTCATAATTCACCCACCACCTCCTCTAAGTATTGACAGAGCTCTTACAGCTGGTTTCTGCAATTTAACCTTCCAGATGTACTTTCCAGCAGGAAGGCCAACTGTCCCCCACAAAGCTAGTTTTCCAGGCCAAAATCAGCATGACTCTGAGATAAAAGGAGCAGCTTTAAGAATGCACTTCAACTAAACCAAATTCCAGAGTCCTTCCCCTCCAAGGGAGCATGAGATCTACTGGTCGCAGTTTATATCCAAGTATTCCAGTTGTTAGTAAGGTCAAAAATAAAATCCAAGAAGCTTTGATACTAAAAAGCTCCCCCTTGCCACGAACACCCTTTCAAGGCTCCTACCTGGAACTCCTGCCTCTGAGGGCAGTCTAGATGCAAATCTGCCACCCACAGCTACCTTCAGCCCTGAATATGCCTTAAACAAGTTTTCCCACTGCCTTTTCAAGAACAGAGACAGTCATCTCCAGGTATGCCTGTTCCTTCCAGGTATGGCCATAACAGGCAACTGGAGTCATCTAGTACGGATTGGCAAGGGTTTTGGAGCACACGGCTTAAATATTCTCTCAGTCATAGAGGCTAAGTGAAATACCAGCATGGTATTTCTCAGCCTTAGGGCCTTCAAAAACCTGCTAATAGACATAAGAGACCTTAAAACACAGAGACACAGAACAGAGGTGTGAAAATACTGATGAAAGAAACAGTGATGGGATCACTGCCAAAAGCCTGGCCAGGGAAACACAGAGGGAAGGACAGCAGCTCCTCTGCTCCAAGGGGCCTTTTTTCTTTATGTATTGGTCTACTGCCCAGTCTCTGTCAGTGTGACAGAATTCTGTGTGCCTTATATGGCTTGTTCTGAAATGGATGGTTCTTTTAATGACTTCACAGATTTTTTCATCCTATAATCACATAAAAACATTTTCACATAATTGTCTTCATTAACCAAAATCATCAGTGCTCATGAGAAATATCTTGGGCCCAACTTTGCTGTGAAAACCTTCATATGGCATTATTACTAAGTGACTCTACATTTTATTTTAATTTCCAGAATATATCCTAGTCTGTTTTAGAGGACAGAATACCTTGCTTAGCACCTCGCACTATTCTAGTGCCTTGTACTTGAATAAAATGGGTTCCAATGACAAGACTGCTTGTTTGGTGCTGGGTTTACGCTCTTTCTGGAGAAACACAAACGGGGTTAAAACAAGCCTGGTAAGGGAACCAGACCCTGATAGGCTAGACAGAGTTACCCCCCCACCCTCCATCCTTTTTAGAGTTCCAAACCATGAAAAGAAACTCAGAAACTCTTCTGCTTGTTTGGCAACTAGCAGAAAAACATTTCTGTTTGCACTTAGCAACACTCTGAATCAGATTTTGTAGTACAAAATCAGTTTACGGATACTCCAAGCTATTACTCCAAGCTCTACTCCAGCTTCTTGCCTTTTCAAAATCTTCAGGGCTGAAAATTTTTTCAGCAAACTCCACTCAAGGAAAGATCTCCACAGCTTCCCTTCGGGACACTGCTCCTTCAGAGTATCTTGCTTGGTTTTTTTAAAAAACAAATTCAGAAGGACATATAGCAATAAAAATACCTCCACAATTACCATGGGAAAATGGAAGTACCACGCTTAGATAAAATGACTGTAGTATGCTGGGGTTTTTTGCTTTATGATAGAAAACAGATCTGTACTACCCGCACACAAAAATTAGAAAATTATTCTTTTTAGTCTCTAATATTATATTATACAGGAAGGATTTTTAAATTATCATCTTCATTCGTATTTATTAAAAAACCATAAAGCAAATGATTAATGTAGAAATGGGTAAAGATTGTACCTTCTCAGAAGCGTGGCTGCCCTCTAAACTGCCATCTGAATTCAATGTCTCTCATCTAGTCTGGCATAAAATTAAAGCAAGGAAGTTAAGATCTGACATTGTTTCAGTTCAACAGAAAGACATTAATTGTGGATCCTGATCCTGAATATATTCCGTAACTATGTGAAAACTTTTTGCCTAATTAAAAACCAAAGAATGTTAAAAGGAAATAGCTGGTAAAACAGTTTCAAGGCAGCTGCCTAGAATTTTTCATGGTAATTAGCTCTGTTCATAGACTTCAAAAATATAAACAGGACTTAATAAATACAGAAGAATGGCATTTTCTACATTCATAAAACTATAGATCAGCATTTGTAAGCCCTCATGAAGGCATCTAGTCCTCCTCCTAATTAGATATGGTAGTTTAAAACCTAAGAAAAGGGGTGGGGGGGTGGTGCGCTATCTATTGTTGATTTATCAATTCAGGCATTTCCTATCAGACCAAAGTGATGCACATAGGATTTGAAACACATAATCCAAATGCCAGTTTCTGTAGTTGAGAAAAAAGGGCTGTGCTAAGAACAAAGTCAGTTTCATGTTCTGGTATTCCACTTGACTATCTCCTCAGTTCAAGGGATGTGGCCTGAGGCCACAGTCATGATAGAGAGCTATATATAACACTGGCAATAAAACAATTATAGAATTCTCATAGAAACTAAAAAAAAAAAAAAAAGAAAAAAAATCATATGCATACATGCATTAAATTGGAATGGTAAGTCTACCTCATGAGTCTCACGCTGTACCTTTTTTAAGATCTTTAGCAGATAACTGAAACCTTAAGTAAACGTTCATATATGGTTTATCAAAACATACATAAAAACAATTGTCTGCTTACCTACAAGAAACATTTTTGATTGTCAGTCATGGGAATGATTCTCTATGGGCCATGTGAATCGCAGGCTGAGTCTTGGCTGATTGCAAGAAGCTGCACATGTGCACAGTGAGACCTGCTATTAAACAGCAGCTTCCCACTGGAGAAAAAAGTGCTGAGTTTGTACTTTGGCAAGTTCAGTCATCAGTGAAATGGCATTTATTATTGTTTTTTAATCTAGAAGAGTAATTGGGTGAGCAGGACCCATCAGACAGCAAGCTTCCCATCTCCACAAGACAGAAATATACTTAGCAGCTATGCTGAGAGCAAACTGGAGATTGCTTGGCACTGTGCTGTAGTAGCAACACATTGCTGCTTTTGAATTGCAGAACTGAGTTCAAAGAAATAAACTGCTTTGCCCTACTACTGGAGGGCAGAGAGCACAAACTTAGAAAACAATTACACAGTATTTGTCATTTAAAAAAGAAAACAAAAACAAAAAAAAAACAGAAAGAAAAAAAAAGGAGGACTGCAGTGGAAGCACTGAGAGCTCCAACACTGTAATAAGATTAGAAGCTAAACACATTTTGAGCAAAAATGGTTATGTCTTGACTATGTCACATAACACGCTACTGCAGACATCTCCAATATAGCACAGAACAGATGTGTTCCTATCAGTGCAGTATTGAGCAGGAGCTTGTTACAGATGAGCTGCACTTAAATCCTGTGCTCTGATTAAGTTATTCTGTGGGCATGTCTTGTCAAAGGTGTGGACAGCTCAGGCACCTGGAACTCAAGCCTGTGCTTATACCAACGATTCTTGTAGTTTGGCTAAACTGTAGCAAAAGGAGTGGAATGACACGATAGCTGTTTACAAATAAGGACTTGTAAAAGGGGAAACTGTTAAAGAGTTGAACAACTAAAGAGGTACTGAAGAGAAATCAGTGAGACAACTGAACATGGATGAACTTTCAAAGGAAGTGAGGGATGCATGTAGCTGACAAAACACTCAACAGCATTATGTGGAGATTATTTCGATATTGGTATTTGATTTGAAAGGATGACCAGGCAGGTCTAATTTCTCTCTCTACTAATTTCCATTTAATTTCTCTCTCTCCTCTTTTTAAGCTGTATTTAGGATGACATTTCAAATATCAGTGGTCTGCATGACTTCCAGAAGCAACTTGTGCCAGTGGGAAAGGAGACATACAGCATCTGAATGAATGCAAGGGAGCTTGATCAAAATTTCAGCCTCGTGTTTTTTTCTGAATGCTTGCCATTCTCTTTTCAGATCTGGAAAGTTGCAGATTGACATATCTCTGGATTTTTTATGTTGTGATTCTTTTCTCCTAGGATCTATGCTCTGCTACTTCTGGGAAACTTGTGACCTCTGCATTTTTAATTAGAACTCATAACTTTTTCCATAGCAACATATTTTGATGTTGCAAATACAGAATCTGTCAAATCAAACAACTTCTGGTCAGATGAAGTCCAAATACATATAAATGCTGAGCAGCAATAGGATGTATCATATGACACAGTCAAGAAAAAAAATGAAAATAGCAAAAGAGGGAAGGAAATCTTGGCTTTGGTTAATTTATAAGTTTGATCTTAGTAATTAAAGAATCAATACCAATATCAAAGAATTACATTGCATGCTGAACTGGTTTAGACAAAGAATTCTTAAAACTAATTTCCTTGCAGTTGAGAACAGATAAAATCCAGCTGTCTGATTGGTGTGCCACAACTCACATGCTACAAAGGAAGTAAACTATTCACAGGAAATACTCTAGATGTGGAAAAAGCCTTACTCACAAGGATGAACTGTATAAGCAGGCAGTGAAAGAAAAAGAAATCCCCTGCAACAAAACCTGAGCTCAGATATTAAGAGACCCAAGATTAATGCAATTCAACACGATGGGTTAAGAAAAATAATTTAGTACAATACAGCAGTTATATATGATTTTTTTCAAAAATATTTATCTATGTTACATACCTTGCATGTGCCAAAAATATTTCCTTCAATAAGAAAAATTAGGATTTTTTGTCATTCAGATACACTATTTGTCTTACTGTAATTCATTCACTGATTCTCAATTACAGGCATTTTTTTGGTATTACTGTACTTGACATCTATGTGAACTTTTTAAACATATTTCAGTTCAGTAGAGACTTGCATGGAATAGTGCTTCCTGTCATCTTTTCCTTGTAATTACAAAGAAAGGCACTACCGAATTTCCTCTCTAATATGAAAAAGTCTTAGACAAAAATATTATTTCCTGATTAGCCAGACTTCTGCTCACTCACACCATAGTCAGTTGTTTTTCCTTTTCCTGCTTTAAGCTAAGATTCAGCTTCAGACTAAGAAAGCATCTTTTAGTGCCATTACCAATACCATGCAAGAGAATCACCCTTCTGCAAGGACACCCATTTGTAATTCATTGTCAGGCCAGCAGCCAAGAGATATGAATGTGCTCATTACCATTTTAAAAACAAATATTGAACTGCGTGGACATCTTTGAGAAGAAAAGGCAAACACCAATGTGGGAATAGCTGCTTTTTTTTTCCCCTCCTCCGATTAGCATTAGACACGATTACTATCTCTTTGTCTATTCCGTTTCTACTTTCCGTAAAAAACACTGAAATACTAAGTTAAACTCGGTGTGGTTTAACCTTGCCTTGCAAATAAGGCCTTCCTGGGGCTCCTGGATCCTCCACTACCACAGGGACCCTGCCTGAGTGTGGGTTGGCAGAGAGGGGTGCAAAAACACAAAAAGATTTCTTAGCAGATATCTGATATTTCCTCTCATCTGTTTCTGGTATAAAAGAAAACTGACCAAGTTCAGCATTCCAGAAATGGTACTTTGGTAGCCTGCAAGACTGTCTAAAGAACTATGAAAATCGACGTCATTACTTACACAATTTACATTTTTCTACTTTAAAATGAAATGCTCTATTTGTGTGAACTCTCCTACAATTGGCAGAAGAGGTAAATTTTCAAATTAAATGCTTCATCTCACCAATTTAAGAAAAAAAAAAACACCACAGCTGTGAAAGCTTTGATTTTCCCAAACCACATTTTTAAATTTATTTTAAAACAAGATGGAAAAGTTTAATAAATTTACTGCTACATATAACATTCATTTAAGCAATCTGACAGATAGTTTCCTGGCATTATACATGAGATACAGAAGGAGCATCACTGTATTTGTGTGTGCCTCAAAAAGGATCATATTATTCTTAAAAACCAAATAGTAAAAATTTAATGGTTTTGAGTTAAAGAAACAAGATTTCCAGGATTTTGCCTTCCAAGCACAGATTGTGCAAGCGTACGTGTCTTCTAAGAAGCTTTGTGAGAGAAGTTGAAGCGGACATTACTTTTACAAAACCACCACCATTCATTCGCATACTGATTGCAGTTTTCCCAGCTATTTCCATAGATCCTGGCTGCCTGATGGGCCCTAAGGATTCCATAACCTTAAACAGTCTTATAAATCTAGTGGGGGAAATGATCTGTCTCTTGTCTTAAGCGGAGAGCCTAGGAGGATGTCTACGGGACTTTACCAGCAAAGCTGCTGAAAAAAGAGCCAAGATTCAGGGGTCCCTGACCTTTCCCAGCCCTCCTCCACCAGTATCAGCCTGCAGCCTGCTCTGAAAAATTTTCTGCTCACCCAGAGAGCAAAATTAGAAATCTTCTCCAGGGACACTCTCTCTTTCTTCCACCAAGCCACTCATCAGTCCAATGAGGCATGGAAACCAGAAAGAAAAAAGTGAGTTACAAAAATGTATGTCACTCAATAAAGGTTTCCCACAGCAGAGTGAAAAAGCCCAGACCTGCCCAGAGCCTGACGCTGCCCAGCAGCAGAGCTCCAGCCTGTGCGTTCAGGCCTTTGGTGTTTGGAGAGAGCTGTGATGGTGAGGAACCTGCGCCAAGCGCTTTCCTGGTGATTCACACATCTATGAAGCATATATGTGTAAACATGCTTAAACTGAGTTAACATCAGCACTTAATAAGTGTCCAGATCCCGTCATCCTCACTGTTAATAGGAATGCACATGGCATTTCATTAAGGGCGTTTTTTCTTGAAAAAATTTTGGACTTATAACTGTCATGTGAGGCTTTTTGAAGTACCAATTTTTTGAAAAAAACTTGTTAGTATAGACTCATTTTTATTGTAAGTCACCACAGATGAAGGTGAAATTGACAACTGTGGAGAATTTTCCAATAAACTAAAAATCTGATACTAAAAATAACCAACTTCAGTACACTATTTTTTTTTTTAGTTCAATTTACTAGTTGTCAGGTTATGATTAGCTTTTAAGTGAAACATATAAAACAGTTTGTCTATCCAATTTTTGCAACCACTTCTAATTCCCGTGGCAGGTTCTGCCCAGGATGTGAGCTTTAGAGAGATTTTGCACCACCTAGTGAGCCACTGATGCCTGCATCAGCAAGAGGGGAATCGGCTGCTAGTACTGAGCTCCACGTGTGTATTGAATGGATAAAATGCTGGGAGTGCCCCAGCACAAAATTCACAGAAGGTTTGGAAACCGCTGTCCCAGAGACACAGGTGTGCTGATGTTCTTTCGGCAGCATAGTTCTAGCCTCTTCACTGTGAGCATCTCCTGCCTTTGCTTTAAAACTGCTCCCTGCTAGTGCTGCTAGACCCTCCTAGTGCTTGTGTTGGAAGAGGCCTTAACAAGTCACTACCCCACTGGCTCCTGGAGGCAGCTACATTCTCTACATGGAGGTCTGAAGTTATAATAGTCTTTACTGCATCCATGTATGAAAACACGATGAAAGCCACAGCCTGCGTGCTCCGCTCGCTAGGCTCTCATCCCAGGAGTCTGGTGGGAGTACAGCACTGGCCGTAACACAAGCCTGCTCTGGGCTGGGACTGCATACAAGTCAGTATTTTTTCCTTAAATAATCACAGTATATCTCAAATTGGAAGGGACCCATAAGGATCATCGAGTCCAACTCCGTGCTCTGTGCAGGACTGTCTAAAACTAAATCATATGACTAACAGCATCACCCAGAGATAATGTATGTAATCACCAGAAATGTAACAGCATGTAAAAATTACTCTATCTCTTAGAAATCCTTGTACTACAGTAAGTATCCCCTATTTTTCTGTACCCTTTTACTCTCTTTTGTGCTTATACTGACAGTCATAGGTATCTCAGGCAGCCAACTACTCTCCGCTCACAGCTTTAAGTACCAGTGCACTGTTTCTCCGGTACTGAACAGTATAAAAACTGCATGTAAAATAAGCAACACAAAAGCAGGGTTTCCCCCTTCCACTCAAACCTCTGTGGAGGTGAAAGGCAAAAACCTTGAAAGAAAATGTCCACTGTCAACTATCTTGTTCAATGTAAAAGCTGCAAAATTCATAACTGGACTTCCTTTTTCAATAAATTCTGTTCCACACTGTAGCAAGTAAATGTAGCAAATATTTAACTTCCCTCCAACACAAAGTGCCATAAGTAGTGAACCAGATCAAACATCTGTTCAATTAAATATCTTGCTTCCTGCAGTAATGTCGAAAGGGTAACCACGGAAGTGTGTAAGATTAGGACATACATGTATTACAGGGCTCCAGAATATTCTCTCATCCTCCAGAAACTTGCGTTTTAGGGGTTTCTTAAATCAGAAGACAGCATTGGTCCTCCTGGGATTTCCTTTCCAGGAATGTGCTCATTTTCCTTTGAACCCATACAAATTCCCCATTTTCACATTCTACGTCAATGGGAAGAACAGTCATCTTTTTTACTCTGAGTGGCTTTTGTTGGCCCCTACTTTGCATGTTGTAGAAAGTACACTAGCATTACCTTTGCAATGTCTCTCATGACTTAACAGAATTCTATCAGATCTCTTCCTTCTCCCCCATTATTTTACTCCTTTCCAGACTGAAGTGTTCAATTTATTAGGGTGCTTCTGCATGAAAAAAAAATTGCATACTCTTCATTGTCCTTCTCACCCTTCTTTAAACCTTTTCCATTTCTGCTATCTTCCTTCTGAACAAGTGGAATGAGAACTGCACATGTGTACACAGAGAATTTTTAGCAGTGACAGAGTTTATTCTGCAAGTCACATTGCTTTTTTTTCACTGTTACACACTAATTAAAAAGCAAAACCCACCGATGACTATTGTAAGTATTTTTCCTGATCTATAAAAGTCCCAGACTATGAGAAGTACTTTTCCTGATCTTTAAAAGTCAGCTCAGAGCAAATGACTATAAATGTAAAATTAGGCATGTGAGGGTTTTTTTTGTTTTGTTTTTTTTATCCTGGTGCATCACTTCACATTACCTGCACTGACCGTTTCCTTTGATTTCATTTGACACATAATGTAACAATATCCACCTATAATTCCTCAGAGAGACTGAAGGCAAGATTGAAAACGGAGTCTCCTTATTATCTTCCCATTCCCAATCCCCTATGAATGCTGATGAGCCTGGGTTGAAGACCCCTGCAGGCCTTCCTGGAAAATGAGTACTTAACCACTTCTTCTGGCCTGCCTACTAGACATTCATTTCAATGTATAAGCAGGCTACTCTTACAGACCATGACAGCCTAGCGGTTTCAATACTGAAATGTGGTTGCTGAAATACATGTCAGCATTTTCATGTATCATTCATGTATTTTGATATAATTTTGGACTAGAAGATTATATAATATTTTCATTTGGTTCTATTTAAGTGCATTTCCCAGTACCAGGCTTTAGCATAAACAGGATTTTCCACACCAACTGTTCAGCAGTAACTATATAACTTTTACTCCAAACAAGCAAGGTAACCCCTAAGGTAGCTCATTCCCTGCTCTGCAGCTCTGTCATCAATGCTAAAGGTTTCTCCTCATGGCCAGCCCCAGCATACTGCAAATGTGGCATTCAACTACACTGAAGAGAAGTATAACTAGAGTGTTCACTCAAACAAAATCTGTTGTGGTTTTAATTTACATAGTTGCATTACTTACAGAACTTGTATAATTAAACTCTTTAGGAAGAGAGTCATATAACTGTATGTAGTTATAGTTTATACAGCAATTTCAAATATCTATATCTATGCAGTTACAGTTTACCTGTCACCAGAATAAGTTCAGTTCAACATCATACTAAGACAAATGAAATTTTACTTGGTAGTCCGTTAAAACAGGAAGACAAAACATGTGTTAGCAGTAGATTGCTTTTGTCACTAACTAGAACAAATAGTATATTTCCTGCTTATAGTCAGAGAGAATGAAGAATAATTTTTACTGAAGATAACTAGGTTTACAGCTGATTCATGAATCTGCAGATTGCACAAAGTCTCTGAATTATGCTTTGTCAGTAAGTGGAAACTAATGGTGTCTCCTCAGAGAAAGACACTTGTATTCCTCCACAGCCTACAGCTGTAGTTCATAGACTGTGGCAGAAAGAAAGGGCAAGGGCAAGGGCAAGGGCAAGGGCAAGAGAGGAGAACAACAGGAGAGGAAAATGAAGAGGCATTATGGAGCTCCACTGCTTTCTCTGCTCTTATAAATTGTGAGGGGAAAACATATAAAGATTATAAACTTCAATTCTATGAGATAGTTTTACACAGATTTTTGTGAAGAAGTTAAATCATAAACTAAATTCATAAAAAATAGTGATATCAAAATTTACCAGTGCTGTAAATAATTTCCAGGGAAGTTCCCCTCTCAGCTAATGTAAATAATCATAGTTCCACTGAATTTTATGTGTCTTCACATTAACTCTTTCCAATCAATTTTAAATCAATGACTGAAACACCTAGGTTTTGCGCAGTTGATCTCAACTGTGGAATTCAGAACCACATGCCAAGAGTAAATGTACCACAACACGCGGGGAACAAAGCACTCCCGAGCAATGGTCATGCCACATCAAGGGAAGTTTAACTGGCTCAGTCTAACCAGTAAAGACTACCAAAAAAAGTGACAATAAGGCTACAGCATATCTAAAATCTTACAGCTCACTGGGAATTGGCTATTTTACCCAAGTATGTAATTCATATCCTGGAACCACTCTCTCAGTAGTAGGCACCCGCAACTTCATTTTCAAAAATCTCTATAGCCCCCATTCACTGGAAATGTGGCAGTGAATGCAACTGCTTCCACTGCAGCACACCGCACTCATTCCCTGCCTCCGTTTTTATCGCACCTATCCAGGAAGCAGGAGGCACAAGGTGAATTTCTTCATTCTGTAAAAAAATAATAACCCACATCTCCCATCTTCTGAGAGTGTTCTGCCAACCTGTTACGTTAGGAGTGGGCACTGGCACAGAGCAGAGCAAAGCCAAGCCCACCCCTGTGCTTCCAAGGTCCTCTAAACCACAGGCCAGCCTTAACCACATTCTGAGAACATCTGTTGGATGCAAGCCCTTTGGGATTGTGAGAGGTGACTGCCACATTTCTAGAGTCTGACCTACCTACTGAGAAGCTCAGGGAAGGCAACCACTTCATTTCAGAGCCTCATGGCTCTATGTACTAAACAGCTAACCCTTTCCAAGACTGCTGCATCTCTAGGGACTTAATTAAATTTAAAATAAAAGACTAAGGTGACAGCTCATGGCAGTGCAGTAGATATACTGAAGTTTTTCCACATCACTGTTTTAAAATTAGGTGACCAAACTTGGCCCTCTGATTTTTCTGAACTTTGAATCTGGCTCTTTATGTAAAGTCTTCTGAATATGAAAGACCACATAAAGATGTCACCTGTTATCTGGGCTGGATGGGAGGTGATATTTTTGGCAACATTAATTTTTTATAGACCTTCTTTATGTTCAAGATTCCTTAGCATTTGTTGTTTAGTTATGTGTCCATGTCCTCTGGGACTCTTGGTCTTGAGAACTTTCTGCCATGGTTTTGTTCAGTATTTGAATTAACATTCAGTTTCTTTTTTGGGTCAGGAAGTCATGCCCCCTCCCCAAGACTGAAGTTTGGGTTTCTTTACCCCTCTTTGGAGAACTTACCTGACATTAATTCCCTGAGCCTACAGATTAACCATCCTGGCATATTTAAAGCCTAAAATTTGAAAACAATCAAATGAGCAAAAAAGGTGAAACACAACACTATCAGGATAAATGCTACACTGACAGATCAGCTGGCAACATTTCAGGAGCTACACAAAATTGTTCTCATCTCCAAGTGGCAGTGAATCTTATTTTTCTTTTCAAGGGAATGACTATAGGGAATTATTTGTTAATGCTAGATGGCTAAATTATACCAGTCTATCAAAAGTTGAACCTGGTGATCTGCTACACTGCAGTTTAATTTTGAACAAGGAAAGTCACTGTTTCTCAGGCTATAAACTCATCAGAAATGCAACTCTGTCCTTTGTTTTTTCTTGCCTGTAAGGACGAGTGCAGACTTTAAACAGAGGCAATCATCCTTTGTTTTTCTAAGCAGAAGACACTGCAGAATATGCAAATAAGAAGCATAACTTCAGAGTATCCAGAAAAAGGAATAAAAACCCACAGTTGCTGTGCCTGGAGGGCTGCAGACCACAGAACCGCTTCACCCACAATAAAAAGATGAAAAAGAAATAGACTCTAGGAACCCATGATACATAACCAGATATTTACATTTCAGTCTGATAATTTTTGAGGACCCACAGGTGTACTCTAGAAAACAGACTTCTCCTTTACCAGAAACTGCATCCAAAGAAAACCAGAGAATGCTGTACATCAGGTTTCCTTAATTGCTCTGACTGCATCTGAAATCACCCCATGTTTTACACTGCTTACTGTTCTTACTTTTAAGAATTTCTAGGGACAGTTGACTAGCCTGAAATCTGACTGTAATTTTAACAAAAATAAAAGCAATACCTTCAAAACATTGTCTTAAACATCTATGTAACAGATGCTGATGCTTTGCCTTAAGGTTAAATTGGATGCATTCAGCATCTGTTACTGAGTCACCATGACAGAGATTAGAACGTTATGTTTGTGTTTAGATTATCTGCTATGAAAGCATCTGGGTGACTGTCCTGGGATTAATTTCGTGAAGTCTGATATTTGTGCATTATCACTTTATCATTATCTGGTCCTCACAGGGTTTGTTGGCAATGCCGTAACTACCTCCCCCATTCAATTAAAGGAAGGGAAATAAGAAAATGGAGAAGGTCAGGCTTCTGAAGTAATCTTCACCATGCAATTAACATTTACATCATAAGAATTAATGGAATAACGGTATAACCATAGGCATACAAGATGAAGGACAGATGCTATTTTTCCGTTGTGGTGCAAGCACCTTCTCACACAGAATCTGTCGCTGATTCTTTTCCCAACCGCATGACATTTATTCCCCATTCTCTTCCAAGATGCCAGCAACCCAGCCTATAGCTAAAGTTTGCCAAGACAACTATTTTTGACTTCTCTTGAAGAAACTGATGCATCACATTCTAAACACTTGCTATTTCCCCTGTGATAAATGTTCAGGTGGAGAAACATGATTGTGCTGGAGTAGATTAGGGGTGCTGGAGATGTGTACAGTATCACACCTGCTAAATCACTAGGAAGCAAAATATTGCCAAATTTTCATCCAGCCTTTACTGGGACACAGTATTAGTCCACATATAATTAAATGCAAAGCTATTCTAACTTGGAGGTATTCAGAGAACAAAATCTTCTTAAAACCACTGGGTGCAAATAGAAGGACTGTTACCAATATTTCCTTTCTCATTATGCCAGTTCAAACCACTGTTGTCACTGGGCATATGAAACAATTATAAGTATTATTGTGGCTTAATAAAGTTTGCCTTCTAGCAAACTGGAAGCTCACCTGCCTGCCATGTCCCAAGACAGTCACACTATCTATTTCACTGAAGTAAAACCCTGAAGTCTGAAAACCACAGTATTTTGTGTGTTTCTGACTACATATCAAGTATCTTCATCTTCCAAAACCCACTTTGCGACAGGAGGCCTTTGAACAGGCACTCAGTTCTGGATGTGTCACCAATCCATGCTACATTCAGAGCCTTCTTACCATTTTGTAACTGTGAGATTTTAATGTGAGCAAATAAAACATCTGGATACTTTTGCTTTGTTACTTGCATCCACAAACCCAAAACTGCAGCACAGCATTGTATGTCTTTAACATAGTAGAATGAGGATAACTTGTGGCTATCTTAATTACAGCGATTTAATATGGGCTTTTTATATGTATCAATTTATGTCAGCATGTTGTGAAATAATTCTAAAGGACAGCCTGAAAATCTGGTACACGATCACTTACATCTGAAAACATAGTCATCGTACTGTATGAAATGACTGAAAAGAAAAGTAAAAAAGGGCAGACCTATAAATGAAGTTAAACTCCAATGAATAAGCAATGCTGCTTCATGGAGATCCTCCATCAAAGTAGTGACAAGATCCAGTGCTCTCAACATAGGTCATAAAGACTGACAAGACCCCTAAATTGGAGCAGTCAGTAGCGGCCAAGAAAAAGACATCAAACACACAAAACAGTACTAAATGCAATCTTATTCATGTAGCATCTTTAAGTGAACACCTACATTTGCCTAGGACAGGCACACTCAGACCAAAGCAACAGAAGTTGAGGCTTATGCCCCAGGGTCAAGATAAACTTTAAGTAAGAAGCGACAGCTTGCTAACTTTTTTGTTAGCTGGGAGCTAATGTGAAGGTACTAATTTGGTTTGCAAACGTCCTTGCTGAAATACACTCAATGCTAGATTGAGAGGTATCCTCAAAAACCTCGGGAGTGAGGAAATGTGCAGGAGTAAATAGTGCCTCCCTTTTGATATGTAGGTTCACAGAAGCTTTTCTGAAACGATGACAGTTAGGTACCGAGATGCAACCACTTAAAAGGTGTCACCTATTGTGAGGGAAAATGATGGAGAACTACATCTCACTTTAAAAAGCTTCCTATTCTACTAATTTACTCAGAGGTGGCAGCTTGAAAGAATATGGTCTTCTGAAAGTGCCTGCTGTAGAGTGCAGCCTCCGGAATACATGCAGAGCTCTGATTTCTAATATAAACAATTTTAAACTGAAGTTGTTTGAAAGTTAGACAAATGCTTCAATTTAGCACATCTCTATCTCAGTACAAAAGAACTCTGAATGCTTGAGAGCTCTCAGGAAGGTACTACAGGTGCCTCTCCTCTCAGAGAACCTGGAGAAAGTCACACCTGACAACTCTCCCAATGAAAAGTGTTGGAAGCCCTCTTTGCAGCAGGTGAAGGAAAACGCTAGTTTTAGTAAGGAATCCGTCATAGATCTGACACAAGGTCCAGCAAGACAGCAGGTGGCATGAGACAAGTTGTCTATGAAAAAGTCATGTCAGCCACATCCATTCCACACATTGCATGAGCTACAACAGAAATGGGCAAGGTCCAGTTTTGCAAAGCAATGCATTTTGACTGTGATGATGTCCTAGCGAACATTTCACTTCAGCGTCAGCTTTGTAAAACTTAAAATCTGAATAATTTGTCTTTGCTGTTTCTTTTCTATAATAGTTTCCAGTGTGGCCTACAGGCTTTAACAACCAACATAACCTGCCACTTTCATCATCATCAGAGACACTGATCATCACCTCCTTCTGCAGTTTTACAATGCAAAACAAAAATCTGTCCAGAGTAAGTAGTTTATGAAGTCCACAACAAGAATAAGCTTTAATATAATTCATTAGTTTCTTCTCATTCAGCTCTAGTGAGGACAATATGATTCCAGGAACATGTCTGGTCCAAAAGTTTCAATGTCACTGAAATCTTCACCATTAGAAAACACTGAAAGATGAACTTTGACTTTATAGAATTTTAAATAAAAATAGCATTTTTACTAATGTACTCTTCCCAAGTGCTTGCTTCTTCCTAGTATGTTTCCCATCCTAATACTGTATGTTTTTGCAGCTGGCAATTGACACTGCCAATGAGCCTTTATGTTCAATGTTATTCAATGTATTCCCATCAGAAAGCTATTTTTACTATACAATTCACTATCTTCGTGAAGTGTCTTGCATATAATGTTCATATTTTAATTTGCATTTTTTCCCATAGGATAAGTAAATAAAGATTCAAACAACAATATTTAAAGAATTTAGGCTTGTTTGCTGAGAGAAAGAATTTTATAGAATGGAAAACTGCTTTGTTTTAGCAAAAAAACAGGAAAAAATGCAACTTTATGTTTCAGATTGCTATACTGGAGTTTGATACAGCACCATCATAATGAGACATTTGCATTTAATTTTATAGGTATGGGAAAATAACACACTCAGTGATCATTATAGATGGTAGGATGAAAAGTTCTCAAAATATTGTTCCATTCTATAGAACAATCTCTTAAACAGCTACAACTGGCCCTTCAGGAGGCAGTCTGTGTGGATCTGTGTGTGCATGCCATTTTGCCGTGAAACTGGCATTTCCTGGCCTAGCATCATGTGCTGTGGCTAAACCCATGTCATCCAATTTTCCCTTAATAATTCAGCAGTGTGCTTGCAAGGAATCACACCTCACATAGCTCTGGGCTCTGCCATCAGTTGCAGGCTGATGCAGTGGAACCTTCAGGCTCCCCTCAGGGGGAAACACCAGCCCGGTCTAAGGCTCAGGACCGTTCTTTGTGCCACAGGCATTTGAGTTCAATGTTCTCACAATCCTTTCTGGATTTTCATATGTACAAAATTCAAAACACCTAGCAAGATGGAATCAAATCCACCTGAGAGTACAGCAGCAGAGACTATGGTTCTTTCATTTACACTTCAAATATACTTTGCTCACAAAACCGTAATCAGCATTTAGTCCATATTGCTCACAAAGCTCACAATAGCATGGGCTGATTTACAGTGTTTGAAGAATAGATATCATTTACATATGTTTGTTCAGGACATGTCTGCCACTGCTGCATCACAGTAGGATGCAACTGTCCTTTCTAAGCATGCTCTAAATAAGCATGCTCTGTCCCTTCCCCTGGACTGAGAAAATTTTTATTCACACACAACAAGTATAAAAATACTGTGACCTCTTTAACAATCTTCAAGCCAATATTTTCTGCTGAATTGGAAAAATAATCTTATGTGGCTACAGAAATAATGTTTGTGTTTTATCAGTGTTCTTCCCACCAAAGGCTAGATTATCTGTTTCACATCCATTTAAACACAGGAAGGTTATAACAGGGCAGACAGCAATCTGGTCTTTATTGGCTGGGAAAACTGACCTCATAAATCTGATTTGATACATCTGTCCTTTCGGCTGTCTGCATATATGCCCATGCATCCAGTTGGCCATGTGCCTGCTCAGTGGTAGATCAGCTTCTGTGGCTACTGCACAGAGGGTTTTCCACCTCCCCCTCCCTGCTACAGAAATAAACATATTGCAAGAAGTGCAAAAAGGAAAATGTTGCTTGTAGGTGCTTAAGAGAGACAACGCACTATTATGATCAATAGTCAGGAAGCTGTTCAAACTACCTAGAGCAACCTCAATTATGTCTATCCATCTATTTCTCTAAGCAGATACTGAAATTACTCTCATTGGCATACTTTCTGCGCACACCTGAATGGAGTCCATCACTACACAATGCTGCAGGCCATCTCACACCCCAAGTACCTTACAGCTCACACTTCAAGAGCAAAAGATTGGTATCTACCACGTGAACCCAGTTAAAAGTGCCAAACTTTAAAAGAGACCGAGTTTCAAGTAGGGAATGAAGGATCAGAACTAGTACTGTATAACTACAAAACAGGTATTACAATGTAACAATTATTCCAGGTACATGAATTTGCTGAATCGTATTTACTAGAGTGAAATATTTTTGTTTGTTTATCACCAAAGGCACCTTAAGTCTGTTGCTCTGCAGTGCAAGTTTTCTGAAGGGAGTCACCAGCAACCCCTTTTTCCTCCAGTGTTCTGACCATTCCATGATTTAGGACTAGCCATATGGGCTCATAGCATTTGCTGTCCATCAGTAAACCAATTTAATATAACTAGTGAATACAAGAGAAAGAAAAAAAAAATCACATTTGGCCCATTGCCTTTTCAAAATTAAGACTGTCGGTTTATTTAAACAAAAGTCCCTCTACCAATATACAGTTTTACAAACAGCTCTTACTAGCATAATAACATGTTCTCTTCTTCCTGTTAACTTCCACTGGTCTCTAGGAGCCTCAATGTGAAACTTCAGAAGTGCTGCTATTATACTTTACCTGGAAAAATGACTCTATATGATAGAAGTAGGAACAAATTAAAACTTAAATATTGTCATTTTAGGACGTTCCCCTCCTGCCTTGATTTTCTGTTTTGATAGACACACGGGTAATTTCATGACTGATAAACATTTATGTCCCAAATGTCTGACTTAGTTGCCAGATGCACATAACAGCAGTAAACTATATACCTAAGAAGCCTGGCATCTGTACTGATTTATGCTTGTTTCAGGCACTGCTGTTTAACTTCATAGTGGGACGGTAGAGGGTTAAAAAACAGATTAGCCTCCATACAATGGATGGATTTGGCAGTCCAGCTGCTTAGCAGGAAAGCAAAGAAGAATAGTCTCATGGTATTGATCCAATTTTCTGCTATGTGCTGAGAGGATGAAGCAGTTTGATCTGATTTTACAATGACTCCACTTCCCAACAGCTCTTCCAGTAGCACAGGGTAAGATAAGAAGATCATGGGAACAGCAGCTGATAGAATAATCCACCCATTGATTTCTTCTCCCTGCTTACTCCCTGTGTTTTAATTGAATTTTGTGGTTCAGCATTGGTTTCAGTCTGTGCTTTCCAAGTCAACTAGAGTCCAAAGTAAAGCAATGGGAAAAATCAAATTCTTGAATTTTGTCCAAATGGAATTGGACAAAAATAGACCCAAAGATTCTCATTGCAAATTTGACTCTGGAATGAAGGTTGTGTAGGGTGGGGGGGGGTTGTTCTGGTTTGGGTTTCTCTCCTTTTCACTCAGCTCTTCCTTGCAATAAGGGCAATGTGAAAAGGAGAATGCTGGGAAAGAGACATTTTCTTGTTCCCAGCAAACAGGTTAAAAAATTAAGGGCACTGGAGGTTTTGAAGAACTCACTTTTGACACAGAAGTCACGGAAGAAACTTCATAGAGTGTGAAAAGTTACTGTCAGTCACCTCTTACATACTTGCTGGTCATGCTACAACTTGGTTTGCAGTTTCTTATCAGTGCACTATGTAAATGCTAATAATTTAAATTCTGGACATCTAAAGGCATTACAATGTTAAATATATGTTATTCTAAAAGAAAGCGAGACATGTAAAAATAGAGATGAACAGTTCACTTCCACTCCACCATCGGGTAGAGTCTTTGCATGCCCTGCCTTCCCCATGCCTAAGTTAAGCTTCAGAAAAGTAATGGTGTTTTTCACCACCTTGAGAACATGGTCCAGCATCACTCTTTCTTTCTGTTTTACCTGGACAATGCCTTTAAGAATCTAGAAGTTAAGACTTACAAATATGGATCATGAGTTGTCTGACAATTTACTAACAACCAAGACTATGGATGATAAACTCCAATTCAACCTCTCAATCTCTCCCTATTCTCCAGCGTCCCATGCAAACTGCAGGTAACTAATGCCCTTTCCTTTTTCACAGAGGTGTCACAAAATCATGGCTTCATTCCAAAGGTACAGTGTGTGAACAGCCCTGTGTACTTATCAAAAGTTCAAGTGGCTAAGGAACTGATAGACCATATGTAAACAGAAAATACATGTTGGGAGAAAAAAAAAAAAAGCACACACACAACTTTTCACACTGACCACAAGGTTGTACAATGACTTAGGGCTCACTCAAGAGCTGCATATATAAAATCCAGATTACAGCTGAAGAATAAGGGAGACACTCTTTGAATATCCTGTAAGCCACTCTGGACCTCCAGAACTCTTTAGTCGCTGTTCTTCATAGGAAAACATTAAGCATATGTATCGCGTGAGATCTGTAAGTTTGAGTTCTGCTCTTAATATAGTAACACTGACAATTCCTAGGTTAATTTCCAAGCAGAATGACTTTATCCGTCTGACAGCTTGCATTTGGAATGATACAAATTTTGGAAAGGCTTATGGAATGACAAATGCAACATAAAATTGTATTTGCATGTCCTGAGGAGAAATAGTAAAAAGAGGAAAACTCAAAATACCAAGTCTCCTTTCTTGGATAATCAAGAATAGCTTTAAGACATAATGCGCTTCAGCATTTCAAAAGAATCACAGCAGAGTAAGGAGAATGGTGCCAAGACACAGAGCAGAATGGCAGGAACTCAAGCAGTGCCAGCACTGCAAATGTTGGATATTCATGCAGAAGCCAGGCATGATGCTACCCTCAAAGCAGCTACATGCCCAGTCACCAGCTACACTGTGTGGTCTTTCAGATTACAAAAACGAAGACAAAATGAGGCAGGAGCCTTCAGCAATACTGATTATCCGCACAGTTTTCTAATTAGCAATCATAGGATGGACAATCGAAACTCCTTTTTATAGCAATGACTGCTCTAGTCTTACCTTCTTCATGTTTGGAAAGACAATATGACATGTGCATTGCATTATGGAAAGGAGGAATAAGATTGATATCCAAGTTAGAACCAGTAACTCCCTCTTCTTTGGGGATCACCTCGTCTAAGTGGGGTTCTTCCGGCCATCCAAAGAGGGCCCACATGAGTTTCATAACCCGGGCTCAAGATGAGCTACCCAAAACATGTGCCTTCCAGAACAACAGTCTTATTGAAACACTCTGTACTTCACCAAAGCTGAGGCAGCAAGGTAATTAAACCATTGATTCCCAGCATAAAATACTGTGCAGATCTTGTAGTGGCAATTACATCCACTTCATCCATAGTCTCTAGTTCTTCAATAGCATGTAGAGTAAGTTTTTGTTTGCTGAGCACTACATGACCACATTATATAAAGCTGCTGCTAGCAATATCAAAACATATTAAAAGTTTAACTAAGACAATGTGTTTCAAAAGAATTTGCTTTCTTTGGAGCTGGAATGTCCCCATAAAAAGCCATGATCTGTACTAGACTGAGCTGTCCAATGATCTGCAAATGCTGCACATTGTGTCCTGGAGTAAACCCTGCTTTTTCAAACCCAAATTGGTTTGGATTCCTCCTGTGCATACAGACAGCATTTAAAACTAATGCTACAGCTGTGTGTCTTAAACCTGATTTTCATTTGTATACTTGCCTTTCACAGATGTACTTTCACTTTACAATATTGCAAATCTACTGACAATGCCACAGAGCCTCTTCCTGGTACCACTGGGAGTGGAGGAGGGTGTGTGCAAGTGTCCCTGAAAAGCATAGCTGTTCCTGTTTTCAAGGCTTGATCCACTACCCTGATTTGGAAAAAAAAATAAAAGGGGGGGTGGGGGGGTTTCCCCCAGAGATTCTCCCTCTTCCTGCTAGCCACTGAAAATACTATTATTTCTGTAGATCTGTACATCATACAAAAATATAATTCAGCACATGCAAATTTTTAATTTCTCCCTGTGCCAACACAGACTTGTGATTACTAGTGGCCCTCTGGTTCTCCTGAGTGCCTCTCTCCCCACCTCTTGCCACTAGTTCACCTCGTCCTCTGCAGCGTCCCATATCTCTACTAGAGCTGTTTCACTAGTTCTCCTTAAAGCTTTGTATTCCCTAGTCTGCCCATCTCCTCGTTAATACCTGTGGTCCCACATTAGCACACAAGGCGAGAAAGTCCAGGACACATAAAAGTGAGTCAATTGAGAGCTTCGCTTCATTGCCGATAAAGGCTGAGGGATTTTAATTTTGCAGACTCTGAGAAGCCATACAGAGGTGAAAGTCATGGTGAAAACAAGACAATGTCTGTATTACTGAAAGAAAAACCCAGTGTATGAGTGTTACAGTCCTACCAGGGGTTGACTCCATGCCTACTTTTCCTCATAGCAAAACTGAAGAGCTGTGCCTTCATTCAGTTTTCAACTTGCAATACTTCTCACACACAGAACCATGCCTTTTACTGCAACACAACTTAACACACATAAGCAGTCCCAGCCTGGCTCAGTCCAAAGGTAGTTCTGTCCTGGAGTTCAGTCTCCAAAAGCATCCAGAAGACGCGTAGAAAACAAGCGCAAGAAACAGGGTAAGCACAGAGCAATTCACTATTTGATATACCCTCCCTGTTTACTGCCTTTTTTAGTAGTAAAGACAAGTTCTAACATTGGCAGGGAGTCCCAGCTTTTAACACTTTCCTCAGCTCTATTGTTGTTACACAATACAGAGTCCAGGTCCTGGAAGACAAGTATGATATGCAATCATTTGCACTTCTTTTCAGACTTCCCCCAAAGCCTCTTTAAGATTTATCACTAAAGACAAGAACATACTGGACACAGAGATGGTGACAAGCAAGTCCATCCTTTGAGTCTTCTAGTGTCAGGGCAGGTTCTCTCCAAATAAGCACATTCTTTAAGCTACTTTAAAATAAGTCCCACCCTCAATAGCTAAATGTATCTCACTCCAAGTTTGATGTTAAGTCTATGTTATGTTCCTAATTTCATAGCAGGACTTCTTACTACATCCTTCGTACCTCCCCCAGATAGAACTGAAGGGACTACAGCTGAGTGCACAAGCTAGGGTCAGTCATAGCTAGACACTGAATTTTTTCCTTTGTGTGTGTATTGAGAGAATACTTATAAATGCAGGGGATAGCCTTCATGCTTTAAGGTAATATTCATATTCTGATATCTAGTAAGAGAAAGGCAGTTTAAAAAATTATTAGTGACAAGTGCCTTAAAAAAATGGGCTCCCTCCAAAAGAGACAGAACTAGCTTCTCTTCGCAACATGGAGAGTTGTTCAGTAGGATGGACTGGTGTCCAGTCTGAGATATAGTTCACATGCCTGAAGGTAAACTGCAGTCCGGGTCTGATCTTACTGCTGTGGAAGTAGAAAGGCCTTGTCAGTATCTGCAGAATGTGAACAACAGAAAACCTAGGAATCGGCATGGCAAAGTGATAGCCCCGCTCCTTTCAGTGAATAAAAGCCACTGCAGAAAAAGACATTTTACACTTCATTGTGAATCTGGTCTCTAGGTTTGGACAGTTTCTCTTGACCAAGTAATGCAAACCTATGTGTCCCTAGAAAGTGGCAGTCTCTTCAAGCACATTTTCCTTTTTAATTAAAATAACAATTGCCCTGTGAGGAGAATAAATGACAGAACAGCAGCTGTAGTGATTAGCTCGTAAGGACCTGCATAATGCAACACTAATGAACTGCAATATACTCTTGCAGAATATCAAAATGATTTCTTCACATGGGTGAAGGGGCTCCTTGTTTTTTTCATGAACATTTAGTGCAATAGATGGCTTGACGACTGTGGACAATAATATGGTTTTATTAGATGCCACTACTGCTTGCAAACGTCAGACATCTCAGAAAACATGTGTGCCTCAGAAATCACCTACACAAACCCTGGGGCACCTCTCTGCATCCGCGTGCTGAGTCTCTGTGCAGTTCTAGTCTCAGGAAGGGCATAGTGGGGTTAGAAGACGTTCACAGAAGGGCATGTAAAGAGATTAAGATGATGAAACAGCTGCCTGGTGAGGAGAGACTAGAAAGACTGTGGCTCCTTGGACTGAAGAGGAAGAAGGTGGAGCAGGTCATGATGAAGGTTTACAAAATGATCAAGGTGGTGGATAAGGTGATTATAGAACTGGTGTTCAAGGAACCCGACGTTACTGAAACTTGTGTACGCTCACTGAAACTTACATTAGATCAGTTCAGAACACGTACAAGAAAGTACTTCCAAGAAGAGAACTTCTGAATATTGTTGCCACAGAGGGTTGTGGAAGCAATAGTGCCTGTAGACTGAAAAAACAACCCAACAAGTTTACAGACTGCAGGTTCACCAAGATGTAAATGGAATTAGGGTAGGGGTGTGCTTTCAATGTCCCTACTTCAATGACTATGAGTATATCTTATCTCCTGCTGCCACTTCTCAGGACAAAGTCTGTTTTTTATTAATCTAATTCTGCTGTAGTCATTAAACACTTTTCTGTTCCTAAAACTTCGATGAAAACAAAACAAAACAAAAAAAACAATGACCTCAAACCCAGTAGATTTACCACAGAATACAGACTAACAAAGTCAATGCCTTCAGGCACTGATGTATAAAGAGTGACTAACAGTACTGATTTTAATTACTGCCATGCAACAATGCTAGGAACAGAGAACCATGTTTTACAGCAACTCCTAAGTGTGCTCCTCCTTAGGAACACCAAGAAGCACTGGCCAGGGAGAATCCTGCAGATGGGATTCTTTTTCAAAGACTGAATTAAACTTAAGGAAATTAAATCTTGAATGACTGGGAGGCAATCTGTGGTCATCCCCAAAGTATGGCCTCTAGCATGGTAACTGATTTATGGTAAAGCATAGGTAGCTTGAAAACTTCTACAGGGCATAAGTGTTTGAAGAAATTCACTGATATTGTAAAGCCTGTCCTGGTACCAGAGCTTGGACAAATCTTAGATGAATTTCAAAGCAGCCATGTAATACCTGTTACCACAAAGTAATTTGCTAACTTTATCAAATTATTTTTTTTAGCTAAACTTCATAGCTTGGCAAAGTTTTGCTAGTTGGTACTTTGGTCTCCTTTGTTGCAGCACAAATATTCTCTTAAAGACTTTCAGCAAAACTGGGGCCCCTGAGAAATAAGTTTTAGGCAGCATGTTTATAGAAAAAGAGGTGGGCCAAGCCAGCTGGACCTCTTATGACCATGTTCAGACCAAAAAGAAGGAAAAGATTTAATGACAAGCCTAATTTTACACTTTAAAAAAAATTATATACCAGTAACTTACAATGCCAAACAGTTTGTCCCACCTCCTCAAGAAGATTTAAGCAACGAGGCAACCTTTCCTGATAGCACAAAGTTCTCCTCCTGTGGTCTACTTGATGACAGAAAGTCAAGGGGGTGCCCTGAAATGTTTTGGGGCTCACTGGAGAAAGAAGGTACTTCTGTTGAAGAATCTGTGGCACGGTGCTTATAGTTCCTGTGATGTCCCAATGCTGCTTGCTATTCAGTGCCACTGAAGCCTTCCTGAAGAACAACATGCTGCCTTGTGGGGATTGCCTGTAGGTCAGTCAGATACACATCATATTCCATGCACCTGTGCCTCTAGCAAGACCTGCTGCTGTATATGAAGATTCAGTACTGCAAGTGAAAGAAAAAAAAATTGTGATATGATCATATGTCATTTGCCCACTAACAAGGCAAAAAGGATCAGGTTATAATACTCATCCCCGGTGGATATAAAATCTCTTAAGCAGCTGCCAACTCCCAAAGGTCATGAGCAAAGTATGGCCGTACCGGCAAATTATTCCCGTTATCCCAGCACGCATTATGCACATGTGATGAAGCCCGACTTTGACAAGGAGACATGTTTTCTCTTCTTGCTCTCCACCACTCTTCTACCATGCTCTAATAGAAACTATGAGGCCCGTTTCACAGAGCAGAGCAGAGAGGAGTAACCTTTTGCCACAGCTCTTCTCTCTGGTCCCAAACCCTTTGCAGCAAGCAGAGGAGCAATGCTGGAAGCCATGGTTTCTCAGGGGCCATGCAAATGATAGTCCCACTATCCAGCAGCAGGTGGCATGGCCAGACCTCCCAAAGAATGGTCTCATTTCATGCTGACATTGGGTGAGTGAGTCCTTAAACAGCGATGAGCATCACTGACAGTGCTAATACCCCCCCAAAAAAGGATAATGCTGTCAGATGCTGTGGATCTTAGAAAGATTAATGCTAGCACACTGTTAGTAACATATAACCAGTCAAAAACCCCTCAACCCCAAAACAGGGGAAGCACGCATTTTACTAGCTCTTGAAATGGAACAGAGATTCATATGAAAGGTACACCAGACGATGTGTTTGCCTTATAAAACTCCATCAAAGGAGCTTTTGTCCACAGAGAGAGACCTCGTACAAAAGTCCACAACCAGCGAACTCTGACTGACAGACTCTTTATGGTTCCCAAAGACAATTCAGAGTTCAACACAGGTCTGGTTCAGCCCAGTGCAAAAAGCTACATCCTGGGAAAAAGCTTTGCAGCTAGTAAGCAGAGTATCTTAAAACTTTTTAACCTCTCACAGAAGTGCAAGAAATAAAAATCTGAGTGTTGATTTTCCAAAAACATAGGTTCTTTAATAATTTAAATAGCATATAAGCTCTTGTTTGACCCTCACTTCCAATCAAGAGCTGAGCGTTAATTAAAAAGGTATTCCACAGAAGTGCAGGCCTTGTGTATTCCAGAAATATTTGTTGTTACTATATCTTTCCAAACAACTACCAGGCAAAATCTCTGCTGAGCCTGAAGAGTAATGTAAAGTTTTTCTCATAGCTCTGCCCTGTCTATATGTCACTGCCATTAGATTTATATTCTCTGTCTGCAACAGTGCTTGAACAATCAACTGACATTTTGCATTTAGTAAGCTCGGGCTTTTGAGATGTTTTCATTTATAGTAAAATGTTGTTTTTCTACTGTGCACTACATAACTCACCAAAAGTGAAAGAAAAGATTAGTTCAAATCACTTCTGTAATTCACCATAAATGAATGTTTCTAGTCTCTGCATGGTTTGAATTGCTGTGTATTGGAAATGCATCATGTATAGATCAATTTTCCAACCCACCCAAGCTACATTCTGTATGTGTTATTGACTCAACTGTGAAGCCATGTGGCAGAAACAGTTAAGAAAATATTTATAGGAGACTGAGTCCTACAGTGAATCAGTAATGAACTTGTTTGTCTGACCTATTTATTCATGACCCATGGGTGAGCTTCTGCTTTTTTCTAGTAACTTCTACCATACGCATAATACTATAAAGTAATGCTGCACAAACTAACAAGGATAAAATAGATCACTTAATTCCTGTATCAACTTTTTCATTTTTTTCTAACTAACACAAGAATAAAATATGCATTGTGATCATTCCTTCCAACATTTTGATTAACTTCTATTTAGCCAAATATGGGTAAGCTTCCTCCAGCTGAGTATTAAGGGAAAAGTTTAATATCTCTTTACATTCAATTTAGCCTTAGGAAGACAGCTCTCAGACAAGTTTGCTCAAGATACCTATGTTCTATTTTCTGGAAATTTTGAAAACTGGGAATGATAAGTATTTTTTTAGGTAAACCAGACACTGTCCTACACTTTGAATGCCTCATTTGTGATACTTAAAACTTTTCCTGCATTCACATCAAACCACCTCCAGGACAGCTAAGGGAAGGGGCTTATTTTTGATACATCTTTATTCATGTAGAGACTTAGTATTACAAGAAGTATTGAATGTAACTGTTTGCACACACACACATGTAAGTAGGTGTCTCTCAAGAAAATAAAACTTAACCTTATCCCATGCCCCTAGACCTTTATGGGATCTCTGTAAACTGTTTGATGCCCTGTGAGACCTTTTCTCAGTAACTCAACACTTCTTTTTAAGTGCCCAGATTTTAAGAACAGCAGCTGTAACTCACCTGTGTTACTTCCAAAACCACAAATATTTCAGAAATAAATGAGGATTTTCATAATTTTGGGCAGCTTTTTTTCCTCAAAGAGTGCTGCTTCTAAACAGAAAAGCCCAGCCACATCCTCTCAAATGCCTTCCCCAAGAATTTCATCAACACAAAAGACACTGACTCCAGGACACATCACATACAGTCCTCAAGCCCTTTTACAATCCTAAACATGCCACATAAGCATAAGGCACTTTCTTCATATATAGTGCCTCCTCCACCCTCCAGCTTTCTTGGACAGAAGTGCTGATGTGGAAGGAAGAGGCTGTGATGATCCACAGTTGCTTTTGTGGAACTTAGGGCGATGTCAAACTCAGCCTACAGTCTGAACGGACAGCCCTACTGTCAGGAGAGCACAAAACATTTTACCTTAGTCACCACTCAGCAGTGCTGCTCTTCATTTTGGTCTAAGCACTTTTTTTTTCCTGAAATGAAATGTCTTAGTGCACTACATGGCAGTACTCAGGCACACACTGGATTGATTTACTCCTGGGGGAACTGGAGATACTGTTTAAGGAACTCCATACACGAGATCATGTGAGACTTGAAATTACTGTAGTAGAGGCAGAGAAATAACTGGATGCAAATCTGTAGAGAACCAGGATTCATTAGTTCTGTGCTTACAGAAATGCTCTTTATGCAGCTGCTTCTCTGATTCCACAGAACATCTTTTCCTTGCTCAGCCTAACATTACTGGTCCTTCACCTTGTATGCACTGACCTGCCAAAGCAAGAAAATCCTCAGCTCATGGAAGATAAAAGTTAAGCAACCACGCACATAGTAAGACCTTTCTCCTTGAATCTGTGGTTCAGACCACTGCCAAAAGAGGAAGATGAATGACCTCTGTGCGATGCTTTCAGCCACTCTGCTCAGAGTATAGTAGTTCAACCAGCATCAGGCATTCTTCTGTGCATTGCTAGCATGCCTGTAGGGCCACACCAACTCGGACAGCTAGAAACGATGCTTGTTTAGGTTACATGGGAACATCAGAAAAAAAAAAAGCTAGTGCTTTTTCCCAGGGATTGTCACAGCAGTCTTGCTTGCTTGCTTGTATCAGTCTACTGGTGTAAACTTGAGAGGTACAAGAATAAGGTACAAGAGAAGGACTTCTTCAAGACAAAAATAAGTGTTTGTCATACAGATTAAGTACAAACACAGATTATTATTGATTACTGTGACCAAATGAGCTTTTGTGGCCACAGTTTTAAGAAAAACAGGCAGCTCTGGCCAAGAAATCAACTGTAGAGATGCTAAACCCAAGTGTGCACTAACTTAAGCAAAGGGGGGGAAAAAATCATATCTTTTTATATCTCTGTTTTGATGCTGTTTGCTACAGTCACAATGGGCTATAATGCTCTTTCAAATTTTCCAACACAAAGTCCTAATCTGAGGATATTCTAATGAAGTGACACAAATGCTGAACACAAGAATAGCTTGGCATTTCTGCAATGAAATATGAAGCTAAGGCCAAATCTCGAGGTCAAGTTTTACAGGCGAAACTTTCAGAAACTCTGATGGCTGGCTGTGTAAATGAAGACATCACGCTTTGGCCTGTGATGGCTATCGTGTGGAAAGCATTTTTCTTTTAGAAAAACAAAGCAATCTGCATAATCCTGGCATACTGGAAAGGTAATTTTAGCACTTGCATCAAGCATTTTGTGCTGCAGTTTCCTTAAGGATATATCAAGCAATTTTAAATGCACAATACCTCCAAGAAACAGCCTAGCACTGAAGCCACTATTATCTTTGGCACTGCGGGAAAGAAATTTAAGGTTTGTCTGCTAGTTTTAATAAAGTATGAAGATATGCTTGCTTTAGGTTCAGGAAGCAGCATATCCGTGGGGCAAATAACAAACATTATTACCTCAAAGCTACTTTGACTTCGTGCTCTGTGCCTTTACGTAGTATCTTCCACACATCTCTCCCTTCCCCAAAGGATTTTAAGGACAAGTCTCTCCAGATGGCTGCCCTCTTCTGGATGGAATCAAAAAGTGTTTGATTATTTCCACATAGATAAAATGCGGTGGTCTGCTTTTCAATGGAAGACGACTTAAATTTTTTCCTTGTGTCTGTGTAATCACAAAAGTTACACTACAGTGGAATGAGAGTATGAAATTCTAAGGGACGGCTTCATAATTCTCTACATAGTTAGCCAAGTTTTTTTAAAGTAGAGAGTTTTTAGCCAACTTGCTCCCATCCTGCCCCATTTCTTTCCTATATTTATCAGTGCTTAAACCACACTGTTATTTCCTTGCAAAGTACTTAATCCTGCTTCACAAAAATAATGGCAAACATTTCCATATCTCTTTGTTGCTTAAGGTAAGCATGTTAAACATAAAATATTACAGTTGGAAGGGTTCTTATATAATCTCTTCCTCTGTCCCAAGTCAGGGTCAAATATTTCTTTGCTACTCTAGATAAGTGTTTGGATGACCCCTATTAAAGACAGCTGATAGCAGAGAGCGCACAATTTTTGCAGGGAACACAGTCCACTGCTTTACCAGTTAACTATTAGTGTTCCTATAGGTTTGTTTATAGACTCATGACACGAGTAAAGGGCTCTAGAGATGATTTTCAAAAGGACCCATTTGTCAGGGAGCTCGAGTTTCTTTCTGCGAGCACTCATCTTTAAATTGAGTGCAAGGATTAAGATGCAAAGTAGAAAGGCTGTAGACAAAACATTCCTTAAAGAGGGTTTCAGTTCTTGACAGTGGAACCAGGAAGTTGGAGGTTTTTCTCGGTATTATGTATGCGTAGTCATACAACCAGTGCACGCTTTGAAACTTTCACTGCACATCTGTGCATCACTGCGTGGACTAGGCACCATGCCAAAGGCTGAATTCCTGCGAGTCCATGCAGCTCCCACACGTTTACAGCACTAGGACCCAGAGGGAGCTTAATTTCTGTGAGTCAGTGCAGCTAGCTGAGCCCCGAGAGCAGTGAATGAGGCTGGAAAAGCAGAGGGAATGTGAATGGCTCTTCTGGCTTGGAAAAGTGTCCACGGACCGGGGTGCTACAGACTACAAAACAGCTTGGACAACCCTCCAGAATCCCTGTACCCCTGACGTCCAGTGATACTGCTCTGAGGTGAGTGACCCCACAACAGTCAGCTTTCACAAAGCAAGTAACACGGCTGTTGCACCAGTTGTGGAAGTTTGGTATCTTCAAAATTAGCCAATGTGTTTTTGCTGTACAGTGATTTTCACTCTCTTGAGGAGGAACAGATCAGATGTCTTTGAAATATATGGAGTGCTCGTTGCTCTAAAATAGCATTTGCAAGAAAAGTGTGGTCTAGTGAAACTGAAAATTGCATCTACTAATGCAGGTTAAACTGCACGCACATCTGGAAGGTGTTCATAAAGCATTTGTGTTGAAGTTTAAAGCTTGAAAAACATCTTTAGTAAGAGGAGCTTAATCTTAGAGAAACATAAGTATTCTTCTCATTCTTTTTATCCAGGTAGCTTAAGTTTTATTTGCACTGTACAGCAGTTACACCTACATGGAAATTCTTTACTGTCTTTGTTCTGAATATTAAGGCTTACTTAACACTTTCCTTTTTTCTTTTTTTTTTCTATGATAATTCTACTCTAGGTAAGAACTCCTTTCCTTCTTTACTAATGTAAACAAATGGGAATTCTGCTAAATCAAAGCATGGCTGGCCCAAGGCAGAAACCGTTTAGCTACAGGCAGAGCAGTAATTCACTAGAGACTGTATCCTCTAGGATGTCCCCTTGGAAAAGCTTACAAACTCCCTGCTGCCTGCCTGTTAGTGACAAGATGAAACCGACAATGTTTATTGATTTATACTGGGTGATAACACTGTTTTATCTGATGCACTAGTCAGAGACAAAAATGGGGACCCCAGTCAGGGAGACAGAAGGAATTTGTGTGCTGAGAACAAAAAGCGTTCGTGCTTCAGTTGCTTTCTTGACTTTAAATTCTCCTTATATGCTCAAGAAGTTTTAGAAAACCAGTGAAAGTGAGCGTGCTTGTCAGGCTGGTTTTTCCAAGTTGTCACAACTTTGAAGTTGCATTGTAACTGTTAGACAGATAATTTATGGGTGTTTTCATGCATTAGAGTATCACAATAAAGTCTTTTGGGCACTCTTTTGCTAAGCCAAAAAAAAAAAAAAGTTACCATTATCTGCAAAAAGACAGAGAGGAGCTAACTTGCCTGTATATTCATATTCTTTGCACTTCTGAGCTGTTTCACATATTACAGAAAACATGTTTTTAAAAGAACCCTGACAACTATAATTTGTCTGAAACTAAGAAGGTTACAATATTCTCAGCATTTTCACAAAGAGGTTACAGTGACGGAATGAAGAACCAAGTAAACTGGAGTATTCGCATGAGTGTGATGAGAAAGATTTGGCCTTTAAATATATTAACAATTATATATATGAATAATTTTCTAACATATCTTGGCAAGGCCTGGATAGGAGCCCTCCTGACGAATCTGTGCAATAGAACAGTGATTTCACATCTTGGTCAGTCCCAGCCACTCACCCTAAAAGAATCTGTCAGTCTCACAAGGTAGTAAAGAAAGTGACCGGGGCTTTCTTTTTCTCATCCTTTTAGCTATGTAGTGTCCATTTGCTCAATCAAAAGCTTAAATTACCTTTTCAGATGTCTTCATTTAACTTCAATGGAGAATTACAATGAGCACAAAGGATCATTCTAGCCCATATGCTAAGTAAGCAATTGTTACATAGAATAACTAGGCAGTCTATGTAATCACCATAAGATGTTAATTTAAAAAATCAGGTTAGAAAAATACTTAAAATATGTATTCAGATTAGCATTTTCAAGTGTAAAATGTCTTTCTTTAATGGGATACCTAGGACAAGGTACCTAGAACAGATAGAACACATTTAAAAAATAGATTATTTCAATCGATAGAATAACTCCCATAATTCCCCCTATTGCTCCTTGGCTTTGGCCATATAAAAATGTTCCTTTAAAAACAAAATTCTATTCATTGGTTTTCTGTTTCTTTATTAAATGCTTTTGGGACTAACAGAATATTAAATATATATTAATTAGCATTCATTTAATTTAAAGTCATGTGGGAAGAAATCCGTAATTTTAGGAAGTTAACATAATTCTGCCTTTTTTTTAGTCTATATTTTAAGAACAAACTCCGCTAATAAAAAAATAAAGCGTTAATAAAATTAAAATGCTTTCATTCCAGACGATTCAATATTATAACAGCCAAAGTCAATGCTGGGCTGGTGGGTTTAGAAATATTTGTCTGTCCTTCAAATCTCAGTCCAACAGGAGCCGGTCAGACCCAACTGCTTTCAAACCAGCTACAGAACGGTGACCTCTGCCGGCAGCCACCCCCTCATGGAAAGGGCTTTTAAAGGCTTATTCAGAAAGTGACAGTGAACTAAAACGTTTATTAGATCAGCTGATATGCTTAGAGAAATGTAAGATAACACCTCTTCCCACAAAACTTGCCTCATGGTAAGGAAAGTAAAAGGCACATGTGACAAGGCTACTGCAGCTGCGTTTCTCTCACAGCAAGAAGGAGATTCTCCCAACGCTGAACTTGACTTGAGCACGGTCACAGAGGCCAATGTATTTAAGAGTATTTCTACAACAGAAGCGTCTCCCACTCTGAGATAATGTCCTATGGGCTGCGTGTGATTTGTTCTCCTGCCAAAATGCCCTTTGTGCAGCTCTGCTGAATTCATTAAATATTTGCCTGTGTGTGTATTTATACCAAAAATTATGTGGCCAACCAAAGCAGTATCATTTCTGCTGTTGCCAAGAGATTGCAGTATCTATTAATGTGATTTATGTGCACTCTTAGCTGCCCAGTCCCACTAATAATAAAGCTATGGAACTTACTGGAAAGAAAATTCCAGACCCTCGCTATAAGCCCATACTTGTCTCCACATCCTGAATATTGTTTGTGGTTCTGGTCATTATTTACATCCCAAGAAAAAGAATAAAATAAAACAAGAAAAGCTGGAGGAGGATGAAAGGCCTGGAACATTTTCCATATTTAGAGAAACTACATAGATTATGATTTCTTAGTGTGGAAAAGAGATGTCTGAGGAGGGATATAGTGAAGATATTTACAGTCATAATTGTCCTTAAGACATTTAAAAGGAAATGGCTGTTGTCCTGTCTCCTAGTTCAAAAATTGAGTAGTGGGAAATAAAACTAGCAGGTGGCAAGTTCAAGGCAAACAAAATAAGGTAGTTCCTCTTCCTTGCATGATTGAGCTATGGAATTCCTTTCCACAGGATATTGTAGTTTGCAGGGGTTCAGCAAGTAATCAGACATACTTTTTAGTGTGCCTGTGGTTCAGGACATCTGTGATTCAAAAATGACTGCTGAGTGGGAGAGTACACCAAAGAGATGATCACCACATGGTTGCCCTATTTGTACACCACTCCCTAGACATTATTAACTACTGCAGGGAATAGAATACTGACCTGGATAAACTTCTGTTCTAGTACAGACACCCCAATTTCTCCTCTATGTTTTAGCCTGTCAAATACTTGACCTATCCTAGTAAGAAGAAAAGTGGCTATGTAGTATTTTACTATGGGTTGCTGGTTCACTGATGAAAGAATGGTGGTGCTGGGAAAACAAAAAGGTAAAGATAGAATTCTTCATGTCTGTTTTTGTTCAAGAATCAGGTGTAGGCATGTGTACATATACTTCCACTACAGAAAGACATTAATGCCCAGATTCACAGCTATTCAGGCAAATCAAAGTCTAAATATATTATGAGTTAGCTACTGGAAAAAGGCCTGTGAAAGTACATAACTGGTTGATCTTGTAAAATTCACTGAAATATACTGCTAATAAGAAAATTCAATTGTATCTCATATCTTTGTGACCTGTTTATTTGTGGAGCTAACACCTCATTTGAAACTGGTTATTGAACTCAAATCTTTCTAATTGCTTTTACTAAAAATATTATACATACATCTAAGTAAAAAGTAGCATGGAAATATTACATTATTAACTACATTGACAATATAACTTTTACTTTGAGAACTGCTTCACCCTTAAAAATGCAACAGTCCAGAGAAAGGCAATGGAAACAGTGAAACCTGAACGCCAAGAGCACTGGCATATGTCTGGGCTGAAAAGCAGAGATGTAAGATACCAACCTGACTTTGCTAACCTATCCCCAAGTGTAGCTGACTTGTTACTGATGCATTAAATGGGCTTTTCAGCCTGTAGCATGCATAAAATAACACTAAAATTATACAGAACTTCCTGTGTGTAAAAGTGGGATTTTGTGCCCACAAATTTTGCTCCTCTGAGATTATTAAGTACTTGCAAATAAGTTGTGAGGTACTGGAACATTAACACGTGGCACTTGTTAACGCTATGAGGACACAGGAGAAGGGATGAAATCAAATTCAGTGGATACACAAATGAAGACGTAAGATGCTGACTGCACTGACAGGGAGTTGGGAAGTCACCAAGGATATACAGAGGTGGCTACAGCAATTCACTAGTCAGCACATCTCTGAATGCATTAGCTCCAAATGAAGCACACCCAAGTACACCACACTGCACAGCTGCTTTCACGTGTTTAGAAAAACGAAACACAGAAAGATACAGTACTTGACCACCTTCAGGCATCGTGTCTGTGTGATGTGTATATTCAAGGGAAAGACATTTAGATTACACCATTATGGTACAGCAGGAGAAAATATGCAAAGTGCTGCTCAACATTTTGAGCCTGCATACAGCTATCAAGATGAAAATTGCTGTATGCATGTAGAATTCCAGCCCTACATACACATACACACGAACAAGACTGCTCTGGCATATTATCTAAATCCAAAATTAAAATGACTGCATGAGGCAGTTTGAAATAACATGCTGGGTAGCTTTACTGCCAGGCTGCTGTAGCATCATTTGAATTTCCCGTGACATTGTTCAATGACTGAAACAACTTTGACTTTTCCTTACTGTGGAAGCAATGTTTATTTCCCAGTAAAGAGCCTTCTTTTTTCCTAGGCTCTTGCATTTACAACAATGCTATGAGGTTTTATGGCATAGTAGTTGACACTATCAGATGACCCAAATCAAGATCTATCAGACTCACACTCTCTGTTGCTGGGATCAGTTTATCACATGAACATGGCTTCCACACTTCATAGTGGTATTCCCTTGAAGAAACTGTGAGATGGTGACAATGCATCGCAAAAATCCTGAGGAACTGCCCAGCCTGGACTTCATAATCCAAACCCTAACACGGTCTCCCCTCAGTCTGGCAGTCCCTAGAAATATTTTCTGAACACAGCTCTGATCACTGTCAGAAATCATCCCTGCAATAACCACACCACTTGATGTAGTTCAAGACTTCTTTTGTTCAAGGATTTTCTAAAACTGAACATTAAACACAGACCATTAAACTGATTAAAAAAAAATCCTTCCCTAATTTATGTTCCTGGCTCCAAAATCAAATTTCCTGTTCCCATAGGGTCTGTAACAATGTGCTAATAAAAGAACAGATTCTGCTCCCATTGACTTGTTATGTATCAAGACTCCCATTGATTTCAGCAGAAAAAGATTCAAGCACAAAGACAGAAAAAATCAGAAGGTGAGACAATTTCTTTGACTTTGTTTTGGGCCTTGGTTTACATATTGACAAAATCATAATGACCATTTATGTTATGAAAATATGAAGCTCCTTCCAGAATGAAATGAATGAATAATTGATAAAATTAATCTGTTTCCTACACTCAGGGTTGGTCATTTATTTTGAACTGCCATATTTGTGAGAAATGTTGCTGCATTAAAGAGTATACAACAAAACCTGATTTAGCTCAGTTAGTTATTAACTGCTCACAGAACTAATGAAAGATTAGACTGCTTTTGACAGTTCTGGCCTATAACAAATAAATCAGCCCAGTATAAATATAATTATCCCAGTATAAATCTGCTAGGGAGCAGATTATTTCTTTGACAGCTTTCTATTTGCTAAGTATGGCTTTGCTAATCTAAAAATGTCTATTTTGATTTTTTCCTATTCTTAGTTGTTTCATATTTTTCCCCCTGTATTGTATAGGTATAAAGGTGAGAAGATTTTTTTGTGCTCTGGTTCACTGATTTACTTTGATTGTCTTTATTTTGTTCTTTACACAAGCACATGAGATCCAGGCTCCAAAAAAAACCAAACCAACAAATAAAGAATTCTTCAGAAATTTTTGCGAAAAAAAATTTTGCCAAGCACCTCACTGTGATATATTGCTTTGATTATGATACATGTAACAACTCTGGCTCATAGAATGTGTTTTTCTATTTTGAAACATATCTTTTTTTTTTTTTTTTGAAGCCTTTATGTGCTGGATGACTCAGGTATGAAAAAAGATCTGTTCACAGAGTTGCCCTGTGGTGAATGACACAGCCTGCATTTTCCAAAATGCATCATTTCCTGCCCATTATTTCACGATCCCTTTGAGACACTGCACGTACCAGCCCCAGACCAGCAAGGTGTTTAAGGCCCATGCACAACCACAGCCACAGCAATCGCTCATTTGAGCTATTCATCACTTAACACATTCCAAGAACAACTCACAGTTCTCACGAGCAGAACTATAAATTCAGCCCTACTTAGGGATCTGTACTTTCACTAATCATGGAAATGATGACACGGTGGCCTTTCGGGAGGGTCAGCAGAGCACGTCAGCTGCAGTGGGTCAGCAGGCAAGAATTAACTGTCAATCTGGGCAAGCATGGATGTCTTTTGTCACTGCAGTTGTCCATATCCTTCATTTTCTGGTGCTTTTATATTTCGGACTGTAGCCTTTCAACAATGGGATTTTCCCTCATTAATAATGGTCAAGGGGGCATAGAATAGCCATCACTGAAAATGTACAAATATTTCATCTTATTTAGATATATGAAGCAAACTTTCTAACTGCAATTGATGGACTGCTACATTGCACAGTCTGCAGGCAGCTGCAGCTCAGATTAGTGACTTCATAGGACAATTTGCTTCAGGGCAGGATGATCTACAAAACAAAGGACTTTTTTCTTTTTCAAAAGCAGCTACTAATTTCCAGTTGCACTGTATATGTTGTGTGTCACATTTAGAACCCACTTAGCAGGTTCTGAAGCATATGAAAATCAACGTGGAGTTTGGGAACTTTGGAAATTCAACCCCAGGAACTGAAAATTGGGCATTTAAAAACTGAGATACCCACAAATAACGTGCTCTATAGGGCACCTGCTAAGAGAAGTATGCTAACTTACACTGCATATCTGTATCAGCTTCTGCTTGCATTTCTAGAAGTCCCTAGGAAACCAACTTTACATGATGCTTTTGTGTTTAAATTTGTTCCTAAGGTTTTATAACTTAGAAATAAACAAAAGAAATGCTTTCTAATAATTCACATGTAGTAGAGTTTCATACTCCATTCAAATTTTACTGCTGTTTATCTCTACAGATCTCAAGTAATCAAGTACACTATGAGTGTAAGGTGCTCAAAACCTTTGAGACAGATATGCATGCATGTAATCTTAGGAGGATTTAAATGTTCTGAATTAGATTAACACATTGATTCTTTTGAACAAAATATGCACATGGATATAGATTTTTTTTTTTCTATGTATAGCTACTATTCATTAAATTTGAGTGATTTTCAGATTCTCTAGAAAGGCCATAGATTCCCAAGTAACCACTGACTTTATTCTATTTTCACTAATATATCAAGCTTCCATAAGTTTGCTTGCTTATAACATCAGTAACCCAAGTACAGGCTTATTTCACTTCCACTTGCTACCAGACACCTTGCTGGAGAATGATTTGGTGCACATGCCCCCCCTGGATAAAGGGAGAACTCCCTTCTGTCTACCTTGCTCACTGAGAGTTGCATTGCAGAACTCACAGCTTTCTGTCTGAATTAAGAAAATCTCTGAAGTCTTTTGTGGTCAGTGGATGCATGCTCCTTATGTACTGGTAAGAGAACAGGAAATTCCACATCCAAAATTAATAATGTAGAGGGTATTTTAAGTTTTCCATGGCTTTCTGTCTTTTCTGTGTGTCCTAGCACTCTATGAACACAAGTAGAATTATGGACACCTCCTACAGCATCATGCTTGACAAGTCTGTTCTGATTGCTGATCACCAGAAAATGTCCCATTTGTACACTTTTCTGTTTGTTTCTAGTCTCCTAAGAATTCTTAAGTAGCAAGAAAAATAAATGCAGTTACATCTTCCTTTTTATTTTTAATTATTGCTACTATCTTCACACATCTAGAAAAGGACTAAGCTTTGTGTTAGACTTTCAACATGGAAAATACTTCCAAGGTGACAAACATAAATACATTTCTGTTCCCTCTCAGGGAACCCTGTATAACTGACTTGCTTAATTTGTTCTGCATATATGGAGCCAGTTATTTTCCAATCAATTTTTTAACATTCATCCAAGGTTGTTTTATACTCACTTCTTCCCATAATAAAAACTCCAGTCCTGTAAATAAGGCTAGTATACTTTGTTCACCTATGGATGACATTCCTCCATATTCCTACCACATACTGGCTGTTTCATCACGTGCTGTTTGCTTACGCTCAGTTTACCAGGCAATCCATAATGCTCTATGAAAAGTTTTTTCCTCTTCCTTGTTTATCATACTTTTCATATTTACATTAATGGCAAATTTTATTTGTTGCTGCAGGTCATAGGCACATATGTTAAATAGCTCAGGATCTGCCCTTCTCTGTTTGTATTTTTACATCAGTCCCTTCACTGTATTAAAACAAGCAGTACAACAAGCAGAAATAATGAAACCTTGTTCTCTATGGTGATCAGAGCTTCTGGTGTCAACTAAACTGGCAAGAATTGACAATCAAGAATCTGTGAAGTCTCAGTGACTTTTAGGACATGCAGGCACACGTCTGCCTTAATATACATTCTCTAATCGAATGGCCCTCTAACACCATAGCTTTTGTTTTGGTCAGGACCTCTACCTATCCCACATTTTCATCAAACTTGTAGAAACCTACTACCTTCAACATAGCATCTTTATGTAGAAATCTATTGGCCTTAAAACCTCAACCATTCTGTTAGATGTGATCAACAGTCAACAATTTCAAGGGTCATTGGGTTAAGGGTTCACCAGACAGTGTCATTTCACCAGTGTCATTTCTGTATTAGAACAAGCTAGAAACAGGTGATGTTCTTTGTTGAACCCTGTTTGAAGTCTGTTCAGCAACCAAGAACTGTGTACTCAGTTATGCACTGCACTTGTGTAGTAGCTCATGTTTTATTTACAGAAATGTCAAGCCACAGAAACTAGGCATGCTCTTATTTTCCATGTGAAGAAACCTTTCCATTCCTCTCCTTGTTATTGGCGTTTCTTAACAATGCTATAAATATTCAACATCTATGGTTTTGTTCTGCCTAGATCCAAATCCTCCCTGCCCCATCCATTCTTGCCAAACCTTCCTCTCATCATTTTCTTGGGCACGTGCTGTAAACAGAAGAATGCAAACTTTCACTGCTCAGCCTCACTTTATATACACCAGGACACTTTATATACGCCAAAAGTGTGAGTTTCTGGCTTTGCCAAAGCATGCAGAATCACATGCATCAGAAGGATTTTGATCCATGAGCTCTCCCTAGGTGCACATTCCTGCACCATAAACTGACTTGTGGAACAGGCTCATGTTGTGAAGGACTGTACTAAAGACCACTTTTTCTCCTCTGTGTGTTTTGAGAGAGAAAATCATGTAGCTTTTCTCATTTCTCCCACTCTTTCTATTTGAAAGCAAAGACATTTGAAAACTGTTTAATGAACTGTAGATTTCTTACGTTTGTTTAATATTTCAAATTTTTAGATGAATTCAAATTATTTGAATTCAAATCTTCAGCACTTGACCCACAATTGTGCCATCACTTGAAAGTGAAAGGAAATACTTTCTAAAAAAATAATTTCCAATGCCACAGACAAACTGACATAATATTGTTGGCCAGATTTAAAGTTCATCTCTCTAGCTTTGGAATAAAACAAATCTGCAAAAGCTAGTTTCCAATATACTGGTTTCCTTATATTTAAACTCTGTGCACAGAAACATGCCTAATCACTGAGACTTCCCTCTGGTTTTGATTTTAAGCAGACAGAAAATCATCTTACAAGGTGTACAACTTGATTATCTGCTTTGAACCCGATGTTCATAAAAAAAACCCTACAGAAAGTGGAAAATATGCTAAATGCAAACACAATAGGCTTCTTTAAAAAGACTTTTAAGTCAGAAACCTGCTAGGCTTAGGTTATTAAAATAAATAATAAAGCTTATTTCTTTTGTGATAGACAATCTAAAATTGCCATGTACTCATCATCTGATGAGAATTGTAGTAAAAATAAGCAAATACCAAAGAAAAATCTATTCCTAATGCCATAATTATAACAACAGTCTGTGGAGTCCTACTCTTCAACAGCATTTAGGATTTTCATACCATAGATCACATCTGGCTACAAATGTCATCTTTTGTCCTCTCTTTCCACCATATGCTCATGCATACTACCTTCCTTCCAATTCAGAATAAAATTGCTTTCTTGTAACTATTATTATTGTTTCTGACAACTGATTAAAACAGACAAATGCTTTAACAAATAATACTGCAATAAATACAATGAGGTGCACATCAAATATCCAGACAAAGGAAATATGTGGTTACATACACTGTTAAGTGATATAATGACAGTGAATTTCAAATATGTCAGGTTATTTGAGCTAATTAATATTGGCACACAAAACATGAAAATACAGATTTGAAATCAGACTTTTCTTAACGCTTATTTATATGGAGCTAGAGAGTGTGTAGAGTGCAGACATGGTGTGCTGTCCTGCCTGCAGAAGAGTGCCAGAGGCTTTGTGAATGTGTTCACTTAGCACTTCGCCTACTGCACAAATACACATATTTCATAAAGGATGCAATTTCTGGTTTTCACTATAGGAAAATATTTTTAGGTACTCTGCTCAGGCAGCTGTTCTCATCCTGTCCTGCACACTGCTGATGTGCACTAAACTGAAATACAAACTAGAGTCATAATTGTGTGGGGAAAGTATTACGCATTTTATTATGCTTCCTCTACTGTGACTAATGACTAGACAACAAAGACCAAAGCTGTATCAGATAGTTCATGTGCATCACCAGCAGGTTCCCAGCTGATCGTAAGTTATAGGTATGGTATATAAGCTTTGGAGTAAATGTGCCTAGTTTCTTTATGAAATCAAATACTGGTGTTCACAGGGTGGGCATAAAGGTAGAAAAAGAAATAATTTTTGGTTTATGTTACCCAGCACAGAAAACGGAATTGAAAATTAGCATTATAAACTCTGAGTTATTAACAAGTTTTACTTGTTAGCAAAAACTCAAGTGTACATTTAGAATGAGAATTTATATCCCTTTCCACCTTCCCAATCATGTGAGGGAGCTCCAAATTACCTGTTCTAGAAGCAGTGCGGCATGGATTCAGGGTAAGGCACAAAGCAGAGGGAATAGAACTGAACTCTGAAGAAGGGCTCTGAAAAAAAAACTTTGACCTCCTTCTCCTGTTTCCTTTGGCTTTATTTCACTTTTCTCCCCACAATGTCATCATTCAACAAATAAATTCGTAAAATAAATCTCATATAATAAAAAGGAAGAACCTTTCAATTCCAGCATTTGTGTTGAGTGAAGACTTCTTGGCACAGGCAACATTTATCATCTTGATCCACTAGGAAAAAAAAAACCAGAGAGAAATAAAAGTAATTGCTTACTTTGTAATAATGTATCTTATCTAAGGTTCTACTGCCTGCTTTGCACAGTCAGTGCTACACATTATACTAAAGCCAGATGAGAAATGTTTAACCCAGGTGCATGGTTTGCAGCCAGATGTCTGTGTTGTAACTTTTATCTTTATATGATTGGTAATTAAATAAGACTACTGTGTCATATTATATTGGGTCACAAAATTATTATGAATACATTAATTGTGACATCGTATTAAGGTGTTAAGTGTGCACGGAATTTCCGATATTACAAATATGATGGAATAGCTTCACATGACAAATATCAAATATTCATCAAAGCAATCAGTCAGTAAAATTGTGCAACCATGTGGGTGCGGGAAGAAAGATGATTCATTTACAGATGTGCTGATGATAAATTTTTCATCACTGCACACAACCTGGGGCACATTCAGGAACCAGACAAGTACTTAAAACAACCAGCGTTACTTTCAACTACACAAACTCTTGCAAAAAATTTGACATAACCTGTCTTCAGCTCCTATTTGAAATAAATTTTCCTAGATGTAATAAATAAAATCCATAAAAATATTCTTTTGGGATTAATTCTCTAAAAATAATAACTGAAAAACTTACTGACTTAACTCTAAAATACCGCATCTCCCTTCCAGGTGTGACTTTTGCTGCTAATAGTAATATCTGCAACAGGTTGGGTAGGTTGGTATTATTTATCTTTCCTAAAGCTTCTAAAAACTTGTTTTAATTCCTAGAGGCTCTGCAAATTATCTGTCCCAGAAACAAGGCAGCATTGTTCAGAAAGAGGGATGTGAGAGATGCAGGTGCCATGTTCCTGTTTGTTACTTCCTACATTACAGTGTAACCTAATGTTAACCCATAACATGGGAATAAAGTTCTTTTACTTAGAGGAAGCCCTAATGAAAATCTTCAAATTATTGTGAAGAACAATGCAAGTTTTCAGGAAGCAATTAACTGCTTGACTGAGAATATCCCTACTTTTTATTTTATCTAAAGCTCATGGGTGATATCTTGAAACATTTAATTGAACTCACTCAGTCTTGATTTGGGATTTCCCTCTGTGTAGGGCGATCCATAGGGAATGCCATTCATACCAACACTGAAGAAGAGCACGATGACTCAGCTGATTAATTGGCTTTCTTTTTTCTTATTGAGAAGCAAGGATTTGCCTTCCCCAAACGCTAAAGAGATCATTGTCAAGCTCATGTTATAACTTACATAGCCTTGGTCACCCCTGATTCATGTTCCAAGAGAAGGAGATAACCTGTAACCTATGCTCTGTTACCCAGCTGTATGACCGATGAATGTACATAGCAGCACCGCACCCGGTGTTTTCTGTTCACTGTGAAGTCCTTGGCATTTGTGGGGAGAAATGTTTCTGTTCCTGTTACTTTCTGATCAAGATTCAGCCCAAATTTGGAATCAACCATAAACCCAGGGTTTATGGGTTCTGACAGCAGTCTGAATTGCTATCTAGACAAGTAGCTACTGAAACTGGAGCACCTGTATTTTGCTAGATAAATACAGAGAATAAATAAATACAGAGAATAAATAAAGAACATAGCACAGAATCTGTAGATGGGCCATATCTCTAATTTCCATTCCAAAAATTTGCTGAATTTATTAGCCAAGTTAACAGAAGAAAAAAAAGGCTACTTGTAAAAATCTTAAGTAAACATGGAGCTTTTTTCTTTTCTTTCATTAATAGGTAAATCACAACAGAAACACAGCCAGTGTACAAGCAATGTATGTGATCACTGTCATGAAATGCCTACAGTGTCAATGGACTTAATGACAGTTAAACAAATCTCAATTAAAGGCACAGTGATTCTAGACAGACAAAACACATCATTCTCCCAGCTTCCCACTAGGTAGGTCTCCAAGCATGGAAAGGTTGCCAGCTATGGGGAACAGTTTAGAAAGTTAATGACAGCAAAAATGGGATTCACTGGAGGCTAATGCTAACTCCAGTAAGCATTGCCAGAGGCCTGACATGAAGAAACAAGTAGTATTTCAAGCAGACTGCAAAGCCAAGGGAAAGATTAACATCTGTCGGAATCAGCTACAGATAAGATTCTTACTGATCTTTGAATGTTACGTAAATTTAGAAGGACTAAAAGGGAATTTAAGGAAAATAATCACCTGTCTCTGGATTTGGTTTATAAACGTGAAATACCTCTTCCTACATTTCAGCTATACATTTTCAAATAGCTGTGTGTGATGTAGCTCAATGTTATGAGGCAGAAGAGGTATTTCCTCCAACTTATTCACTGTCAAGCTTAGTCTTGTACAAAAAGCAGGGACAGGGAGCAGTTTTGTTGCTGTATCTACCATTGCTGTTACTAGCCTCCAAGCCATTGAGTTTTATGTTTAGGCTATGTTGCTGTGGATTTTGTTTCTGCCTTATCCATGTCTATCTCTACTAATAAGATTAAGACGTTGCTCACATTCTTGTAATTAAAACATTGTAATTCTGGGAAGAGATTCCAAGTCTTCTTTTAGCAGGGTAATCAGTAGATCTGTGAGTTCAAGTTACCATTTTTTAACACCAAAGTCTGCACAAAGATAGCATTCTTCCATGCAGGCCATAACTCTTTATCCACACTGGTTTGAATAACATGGCTCCATTTTGTAGCAGTGGTATCAACAGTATTTGCTGCAGTGCTGTCTCAGGCTGAGCAGTTTACAGGTTTTGCAATTGCCATCCTTCTCAGTAGTTTAAGCAACCAAAGGCTCTTCACATCTTGTCATGCTAGGAAGATATGTGCATTTGTCTACAGCATTTTTTCCTTATTAAACTGGAAGAAGCATGATCTGAACTTCAAGCTGTATTGCTCTTACCAGCTGTAGCCTTCAAATATTATTTACAAGTCATTATTTCTGTAGCTTCTTATTCCTATAGCAAGTTACCATTCCACAACTTTCAGAAGTACCTCCTCGCACTCTGACTCCTTCCCCCATATCTTCTATAAGATATGTGATGCAGTACTAAAATAAGTTTTTGTTTAATCAGCTTCTGCAAAATTGTTTTGATGACTGTAGGGTGAGAAAACCTTTACAGCAGTTTACTCTTCCAGTTTCTAAGAGTTCACACATTCAATCTATTGATTCTTCTCACTATGGAAATGGAAAAAAAGGTTTATACCTAATATAATAAAGACAGCAAGGAAAATCATATGCTGGTAAACACAGTAACAGTAGTCTTCTAATTCTGGCTTACTTTATTAGCATTCCCCGATTTCAGACTCTGCATACCAGGAAAGTCAGTGAACCCCACAGTAATTTGAAGCGCAAACAGCATAAAGATGTGCAACGACATCAGCGATTAGCATTGCTCTGCAATTTAGGCATTCAGATTTACTCAGACTTAGAACAAGGCCAAAAAGAGTTCTAGAAAAAGTGGTAGAAACATGCAAGTGCACAACGAAAAAGAAAGAGATGCATCTTCCCCTTTATACCTTTTGGTTGTAGATAAAGCATGCATTCAGCAACCAGATGACACTAGAAAACAGAAAAAAAAAACAAACATTTAAGAACCCTCCAAATGTTCCTAACACAAGTGTGTTGCCAAATACAGATTTATAGGAATTGTTGAGGATGACAGGTTTGTCCAACTCCCTGTTTCCTGTTCGGAATCAGAGGTTGCTGAAGGCTGAACTTCATTTAAACTTCTTTGCACTTTGTTCTTTGCTTAAAGGATTCCCATGAACTAGGGAGTGAATAGTACAAGAAAGGATGGGATCTTTTCTTTACAGTTTTCTGATGAACTGTCCTTTTGCACAAAATGGCTGTATGACCAGGAGAACTGTACAAAGAACACAAGCATTTATTTCAGAGACAGCTGCAGACTCCCAGCAAGGGAGGACATCTCGCACTCTGTGTCATCCTTCACTTGCTCTGCGTATTACTGATCGCTGTCAAGGCTTTGTGTGAGGTATGGATGTTGCAGAGTGGTCAGGCTCCAGAGGCTGCTGGTCCAAGAGCCAAACAAATCCCTTCGCAGACTTAAATTTCACCTTAAATATCATTGAACCTTAAATGTCTGGGTGGGGAAGAAAAACCTCCTATCTTAAAACATTCACAACAGCTGCCTCCCCTCAAACTCTGACATAATACAAAGACAGCAAACTCCTACTCGCCCACTGCTCACTGGGTCTGTGGCCAGAAGCCCACACCATACAGCTAAAATATGGACCCAGTTCAAACTATCTTTGCTCTCTGGGAGCATTAGTCAGATATTTTGTGCAACAGCTGCCTGACACACTCAGGATTTTGGGAGTTTTGCACAGTGTAGAAGTTTGGACTGTATTTTTTGGCCTCACAGGTTTAGTGTCAGGGTCTCAAGTAAAGCAGAGCTGAGATCCTCAGAGCATAGGAATGAAGTAACCTCCTTCATTCAAGGATTCAAGGAAATTCAGTACAAGGAAATGCAGTTTGATTTCATTTTTCTGAATCTGTACGTTGTTGCTAATGTACAGAATCCACCATGGTTTGTTACTACCTCTCTTTACAGTTGCCAGTGGCTGTCTGGCACTGCAACTGTGTGAGCCACTGTGCAATGCGTCAATGCAGTAATGGGTAAGTACCTTCCACAGACAATGAAAGTCAAGATGCTTAGGACAAGAAGAGGTCTAATGTGCACTGCAATGAAGACTGGGTAGGGCAGCAACTCCAAGGCAGCTGGTCTCAATGTGTGAAAGCAGAAGGCAAGGAGAATCACAAATAAAGGAGAGGACACAGGCAGAAAGCATGTGGAGCAGACAGCACTGGGAACTGGAGAGAAAACAAAAGGGAGTAGTCAAGACATAGGCCTGACCAGGGGCAGGACTGAGTTCCAGAGAATACAAGACTTTACCAGCAGGAACATATTGCTTGGTCCTTGAGCGTGCTGGCAGCAAATCATCATCAGATTAGCACAACTGTCACACAGAACAGCTGCTCTGTTTAGCCAGGGAATGCACAGGTCTGTCAGGCCCTGATGGAACGGTTTAGTGCAAGTGCCTGTCACGTGTGTGTGCTGCTGTACCACTTAATCTTGGTAGCAGTCACAGGCTGGACTTGATATTGGTAAACCCATTCTCCTATTGCTTTTTAATCCATTCATTCCATAAAGAAAAGTGCAAAAAAGGATTATGGTAAAGAGAGAATGTATGGAGTACAAACACTGGCAAAACCACACCTGTGTTTCTACCACTTGAGGCTCACATGCACACACAAAAATACAATGAACAAAGAAGGACAAAGAAGTGCAAAGAAATAGGATCTGTTTCCCAAACTTACTGAACACTTCTGCAGATCAACTTTGCAATGGGTTACTCTGCTGTCAATTAATCAAGACAATATCCTAGGCTGAACACAGCTCAGAACAGAAAAAAAAACAGATACAGGGAAAAACATGTAGGTATGGAGCATTTTGCATAATGTCAATGCATTTACACAGAAACCTTAAGTAGTTTCTGAGTACAAACATAGAAAGTATGAGAGCATACAGGTACCGCAGTTCACAAAACAGCTCTGTTTCTTCATGGAAAATGATGTAGCATCATTGCTTCTGAAGTGCTAGAACTCAAAGATGAAATCCTATTTGCTTGTTTCCCTTTTCTCATCATGTCCAGATCAGCCAAAAAATTAGAACAAACGGCTTAAAGGTCTAAGCAATAGCAAGAACCTTGTGTTTTTCTTGGTAAACCACCCTAGATGTCAGGAGACTCACTTCTGTAAGAACTACTTGTGCTTCCAGAGAACATTACACCAGTTACACAGATGATACTGCAATCTGATAAGTCCTTCAGCATTTCTGTGTTTTACTTTATTTGGCAGCGTTTCCAGATATTTTTGTGGACAGCTCTGCTACAGACCCTGTTCTTAGGAGATTTTACCCGCTCATTTCAACATTGCACCAGATTTAAAAGGGTCTTGCTGTGCAGAGAAATAAAACTGTTTTTTCCACACTGTTAGTAACTTCCAGGTTTTAAGTCACCAGAAACTACTAAAAAGCTTTCAAAGTCAAAAGGTTTTCTTGCACCCAGCTAAACTATTTCCTTAGTTTAGATAGCAAAAAGCACAATTATTTCACACTTCTGTACTGGACTACTTAGGAGTTCTAGGGAAATTGTTTTGAATGCAAATTAAATAGAAAAGGCAGGTGGAGTACAAGAATTTGAGCATCACTGCATTTTACAATCTTCAGAACAAGGTCAGGCTTTGCAATGAGAAGATATACAAATATCTTCAAAACCTTTGCACGTCACCTTGTGTGTAGAAGGACACAAGTCACTGCTCTCCAGTGCCTATGTCCAGTAGTCATCCAGAAATTATGTACTTCTCAAATTTACAGGATACAACAAAGAATACATAGTCAAACTGCCAATGAACAACAGCCCAATTACTTAGGCTTTTATACATTCAATTCAACTTGGGGCGTGTTAATTTAAAGAAAAATATTACCATTTTGATTCAATCAGAAGTATTATTCCCATACCTCATGTGGACTTTTAACAAGGTGGGTTAAATGCAGTTAGAATAAGGTGGGCCCAGAATGAACGTGACTGCTGTGGGGTCAATACACATTTTCAGCTGCAATGAAATTAAGGAAGTCAATTTCTAAAGCTCTTGTCTGAGTTTTCTTGTCACAATTTCCATGTTGCCGTGTAAAGTAAATAATTAGAAAGTGAATTCAATCACTAGTAAGGTAATCGAATTCTGTAGGTCTCACAAAGGTAAAATAGATTTAAAAATAGGAAAGAATATCCTAGAACTGCAAAAGGAAAAAAAAAAAGGGGGGGGTCAGGGGGAGCAAGTGGGAAAAGGAGCATAGCATAGCTACTGCTTGGCAAGAATCCTGTGTTATTCTTCAGGTTCTTCACTTGCTACAGGAATAACTTCTACTGATGGATTTGATAAGCTGGTGGTGAGGCCCATTTGATTCAGTGCTTGTAAAATGATTTGACATTGTTGGATGGAAGATCCTATATATGCAATGTAATATCCTGTTTCAATATTGACTATTTCTCCACTAATCTCAGCAATCTCTGAATGAACACAAGAGCATTTCCATTTTGTAAGGTGGAAGTTTTATTTTGCAACCCTTTGTCTATATCCTTAAGGGCTTTTTACAGAAAAAAATCCAGCACATCATTTTGAACTGCTCTGGCTACAAGACTTTTTATCAAGTGGAGCCAGATCCTCAGCTTCAGCAGAACATACATTTTAAAGTTCTCTCAACCCTAGCCTTCACTGCTGCATCCTTCCTGTATTTGACATACAAGTACAGACAGACTTAACTTCCCTTTTGTATTTTCAGAATTCCTGCCCCATTAAAATATCATTGAGGCTTTTAAAATAATTATAAAAGCACTGGAAGATTTGTAGAAGACAAAAGTCCTTTTTAATGTAAAGACTGAATAGAACAAGAAAGCCTGAAGCGCTTTCAGGCATCAAGTATTAAAAGTCAGGAGGATCTTGGCCATAACTTCTGGATGCTCTATGTACTTACATAATGTTCTTTTCCAAATTCAGAATCTAGAGAAACATTACAGATTATGGAATCTACCTTTGGGAATCTGATCATGACATACCACCTCATTTTTATTTTCTACCTCATTTTTGGAGTCACCACATTTTATGCATTACACTAGAATGCATGTTCAGTCGCTAAAAATCTCACTTGTTTGAACTTTTTTTGTACAGTGGTAGAAAAGTGAAAAATTATTTTTAAAGTGAGAATTATTAGTTTGAATAAGAACTAAAGCTAGCATTGCTATTAGGATTCAGCTGGTTCTTATTAATCAGGGTTTGGACAAGAATCAGGATTTATATTCCCTTTTGAATAACTGGAATAAGATCACTAGTTGGAAAAGTTTACTGGCCCTTAAATATATTGTATGTTTCTGCTTAACTACTTATGGATGTAAGATGGGATAGTAACATTGCAGTCTGATAACCCTCATACTTTCTTTTCCCAGATGAATTCCAGTTTGATTTTGGTAGTTTCATAGTTTGAAATTCCAGCTCTTTCACTTCTGGTCATTTTGTATTGGAAACCTCAGGACCAAATATAGCAAGCTAGACACTTCACAGAACCAGCTGAAGATCCATTTGGGAAAGGTGGGGGGAGAGAGAGGACAGGCCGTGCACCCACCCTCATGCGGCTCTTTGGACTCGCTGTTTTAAGCAGCAGCTGGGGAATGACTCCTCTTCTTGTGTTTGGCAGGACCTTCAGGTGAGCAGCAATCTTTCATGCTGGCTGGCAGCTGGGTAGGATGAAGGCATCTGTTTCCATAGACGTCAAAGGCATCCAACTTTATACGGGTGGGATGATTTATCCCATTTATGCTGCAGTAGTTTTCCTGTCAGTTAGTGCCTGAGATCTTTAGTCATTCCTTTGTGCCAATGAATTAGGATTTATGTAACCCTGGAGTCCTATAAAATATATATACAGTTTGAAGTCTGTATTCAAAGTTCCAAAGTTATCATCACATGTCAATCATTAATTTCAGGATTTGCTTTATAGATTATAATATAGGGATGATATACAACTGTAGTATGCTCAGATAACTTCTAGCCAGCATTTTTATTTCTAGCTCACCTAATTTTACCAGCTTTATCCCATTGAGGCCACCAACTTCAGAAGAATCAGATCCACATGCTCCTTTCAAAGGCTGTTTTCTGGCATTTATTTTCAGAAAAACTTTTCACTAGTTTTGGTAAGTGACAATTCATTTTTCCTACACTGTATTTAAGGAGATTTTTATCCTGACAGAGATAACTTCTGTACCTTTTATTTAATGACTGTCAGTCTGTCTTTGTTATCTTAAACAGGATAAAATTTTCTCTCCTGTCAGGGTGGCTCTGTGCATGTCTCACACTCTACTAAAAGCCAGTCTGTCACAAGAAGAGCTGCATCCCTTCGCAAGGTTTCACTGGTATGGCCACCATGACCTGAAGATCATGTATTGTTTTCCAAGAGAAGCCACATTTTAGATGACTGTTGGTGACTCTAAATTCCCATGAGCATATTCTACAAGTCAGAGTATCATGATGCCAAACAGTACATTCTTAGAAACACAAGTCTTATGTTTGACAACTCAGCAGTTACAAAGTGAGCCTTTTAAAGTTGAGCTCTGTCTGTCCCATGTCGCAAGTCTCTCCACTGCTGCAAGAAAGCACTGCCTGTGGCTGGAGGCTGGATGTCTCCCATCAGGTAGCTTCACTCAGCACCCTGTGCTCTGACGGAATGGAGTGTCAATGAAGGTGATGGGCAATAGATTTTTTTTTTTCCTCTTTTTGGGCTTCTCTACAGAGGCACTAGCAATTTAAATATTTATGTACTGGTTCAGGAGGATAAAAGTGATAAAACTAGTCTCCTGCAAATCAGCCATTCCCATTGCTTATGCCCCAATAAGCATAAAATAAAACCTAAGAAGAAGTGTTTTCCACAGCCTTACTGGTTTGATTTGGTGAATCTCCACTGTGCAGGTCAAGACTCATAGTGCTGTTTCCCCTTAAGTACCCAAAAGGGACAGACACATCATGGGCTGTCAAGCATTCTTGTTATTACTCTTGCCTAGACTAAACCTGAGTCAGAAACCTAGAGGTAGATGTTTATTGCTCATCCTGTGATGACGATGATCATGGTGACATGATGCATGCTCACTGCTGCGGGGCAGCATTTTTCTCAGTCTATTGCTCTCCCTAGAAATACTCAAAGGAACGTTTCAGTACTGGAGGCATTTGGAACAAAAGGAAGTGTATGAGACACAGGTAGCTTCCAACTGGCTCTTTAGTGTACATAAAGCTCTTATTTACAGGATGAGTAACTGTAGATATAATACAGGAGTGAAATCTCAAGTCCATTAGAAATTCCCATTTTCTTGCTCATCAGCCAAGATCAAGGGAAAGATGAAATGCAGTGCTTCTGACATGGCTCTTAGTCATAATGGAATTTGAAGGATTCCCTTCAAAGCTTCTCAGGTCTCAGAAACTTCTTCCCTGAATCGCTACTGCTGTATTTTAATTCATATACCTGTTCAAATGTTTCAGTGAGGAAGATGTGCCAATAGACACTTTCTCTTTAACAGCAACTGCTTCCCTCATTTCTCTCTTACTACCAGAAGCAGCAAGATAAAACACACACACTACCTGTTGCTTATTTTGGTGACCCTCATGATCCCATTTGCTGCGTAGACAGTTAAGCATACCATCCATCATTGCAAATAATACCAGAAAACAAGTGACAGTGACTCGCTGCAAACCATCTACTATCAGTAGCCCTAGCACAGCACACATGCTCCATGTTGTATCATTGGGAATAATTGCACAAATTTCACTGCTGGGTCAAACCCTATATAGTATGAACTACTTCTTTTGTCATTATTTAATAAAGTAATCATTTCTCATCTCTGAAATGGAGAAGTCTCATCAAATACTTTTGGGGGCTCTATTGGCTCATTCAATACTCTGAAAACTATCATTTCCTGTTCTTACAATGCTGGTTTTCTTCTATTTCCTGTAATCTGAATTAGAAAATTGGTAAATCAGATGTGTGTTCTCACAAGCCTAATCCCTTGTTCTTCCACTCCTTCTGCATGAACTGCATGAGAATACAGAGTAACTAGGTTATCTGCACTAGGGAGCTCACTTCTGAAGCATGCGTCATTTCATTAAATTGAGATGTATCAGGGTTTCTGTAATCACAAAGTCAGAAAGATTTAAATATCCTTTTTGTGTATTTTTCGCACGTCCCTAAGTAGGCCAACAACTCCAAGAATGACAGAAAGCAACATTCCAAATTCTATCATGCTTTAGATTACAACATTCTATGCCAATGTTTATTTTCATTTAGAAAATAATTTACTTGCTGTATTTGACTGAACCAAACTGAGCATTAATTTATCTTTCCTCTCACTAGCGTAGAAGCTACTTCAATGGAATCTGGTGAATGTGAAATCAGAAGGCTGTACTGTCTTCTCTATTAAAATTAGACACTAAAAATATTCTGTATTACAGACAAACATACCTCGTTTTTACTGACATTAATAGCAGTAATACCACATTGGCAGCCCAATTCAATTCTAGTGCTTCACTTTACCTAGTCAGGTATCACTGGAATCAGCAGGATACCCAACAACCTCAAGGCCTACAAGACAGACAGGTTCTTAAATATTATCATTGGTTTCTGTGTTCTAACAGCCTAATCAGTACTCTGTGTGCAGCAAACAGAAAGTATCTAGGATAAAAACTGAGACAAAATTAAAGCCTTACTGGTGCATTATGAACAACAAGCAACAAAAAGGCTGGTCAAAGCGTTTTGGAAAATTTTGTTCCTTCAATTCAAGCCACAGCACACTTCATGCAAGCTGAGGATGCTCCCACCTGTTTAATACTATGACAGTAGATACATGAAGCATCACAGGTGTCCTGGTATAAAATCAAGGCTTGGTCTTAAGTTTCCACTTCATGCTGGTAGAACTGCAACACAGCTTTAATTACTGATTGCTCCAGCAGGTTTTTATTTGTTTTCCTGGTCTTTCAAGCCTTACATCATGAGATTTCACAAAGCAATACAATCAGCATATTTACAGGCTAGTATAATGCTAAGATAAAAACCTAAAAGGAAAAAAAATATGGCATTCTTCAAGGAAAGCAAGAATACATTCCAACCAGACATGATGGAATTGCACACTTTTTAATAGAGTGTATATTAATCTCCACCAAACTAATAATGAGGAACTTTTTCCTGCTCACCCCATCTCCACTCAAATTTAGGAAAAGCACATGGCAATAAACACTCAGATCACACTGTCAGCAAAAGCTAATTGGAAAATTAATTGGGCTGAAAAATGAAAAGTTTTCAGTGCTGAATGCACATCCTCAGCCCTTACAGCTCACTATAGAAAACTATTCTGTGTTTCTGAATGGAAAGTAAGTCATTATTTTGCAAAAAATCACATTTTTTTAAACCTATAAAGTTTGGTGGCTGGAGCTAAATCATGTGCAATTTAAAAATAAATGTAAATGTTTTACCTGTTTAAGTGAAGTAATCGCTTAATCAAAAATGATCACTCTCATTTGTCTCAAAAGAACGAGTATCAAATTCAGCAGTAGTGCAGCCTGACTATTAATGGCTGAATCCTGTTTTCTAACTTACAGCATTTGGGGGACTCAGCCAATATAGAAACATTAGGAATCATCTTTGTAGAGCTGTATGAGACACTGTAAGGCAGGGATTTGCCCCAGAGGAGATGGCTGTGATTTGATAGTCGGAGCCTTCATTGTACTAGTGCTGTGTTTGTAAACTAAACCTTAGAGGTTCTCACTATAGCAGCACTGGCTGGCTGTCAGCTGGCCTAGCAGGGAAGCTTTGTATACACTTGTGGCTAAAACTTCTATTGTTCTTGGTCATGACAAAACACATTTTGCTTCACCTCACAATGATTGTTCTAGAAGTATCACGCTCATTTTAAAAAGCTGCGTTATTGTTGATCCTGAAAAAAAAACCTGGATGACCGGTCTCTGAGTGCTGGTTCTAATTGATACAAGGCAGTACAGCGAGACCACAGTATGTGCTGGAAACTGAATTACCAGAATTCATGTTCCTTTAAGACTTAAATGTATCTTAACTGTATTACATTGGCAGCAAAGAAGAATGCAGGTGTTTCTCTTCATTCTATAGTATGAAAAAAAGAAAATTGTTCCTAATCTCAAGGATGATTCTCAGTGATCTGAATGCCCTGGGACTGATGGGTACTGGGAAGTTCTTAAAAGCCCCAGTGCAGACTTCCCCACTGGAAAGCTATCCATTGTTCATGATATCATGGTCAAACATAACCAGAAATAAGAAACATCAGAAGACCACAAACTTTCTGAAATGTAACTGTATGTTTTTCAAGTGAATTTCAAGTAGCAGCCTTTCATCTGACTCCCCCAGCCTTTCCTGCTGAGTCAATGAAAGAGCAAAATCAATCCACTTTGCACACAAATGTAAAAATACCCCTGAAACGTAGTAAAACATGGTGTTGATGTTCTGACAGTTACCATCAAGTATATATGATGTTATTCTGTCTAAACAGCTGATTTTGGAAGAACACATAACTGGAAGGAACCCTCCTGGTTTGGTTAAGTCCAGTCACTTCTGCTTAAAATATAGCCCCCAGAAAAGCTATTCAAAACATTAGGATTGTGACAAATGTGCAAAAGAAGTATTTCTGATTTGTTCTGACAGAGCTGAATACCTGGGGGAGGACTTTATGTGGGTTAAACATCACCACTGCTAGTCTGCTGGAGTTGTGTTAAATCAAGCTTCCATTTTCCCCTCCTTCAGAAAGCTTAAAATAAAACATTAACATTCTTGAAGTGAGAAGTGGCATTGTTCAGTGTCCCGGGGAAGAAGAGTGGGTGATGTCCTGGAGTCCAGTCTTGCACGCTAGATTTCCAGTGGTATATACATATACAAGTGGTAGTCATGAAATGGAACTACTTCAACACAGTACACTAGTTTTTCTCCCCACTGTAATGATATTTTATCAATGCTTCCAGGTTTGAAAGAGCTAGATAGAATTCTGTATTCCAGCAAAAACAGAGCTGCCAAAATTCAGCAGCAGTTTTCACAGAGAAGTGTCAAATCTATAAACTGCTCTTGGAATTCCAAAACTCTCACATGTATCTTTACATGCTTTATATCCCAGTTGCTAAGTGTTGAAGTACTGCAATCTGAATTGCAATTGATCTGGAATCAAGAGCCACAGGTGAGGGGTTTTACATGGAACAGAGATCTATACAGAGATCTGGCAACACTTTCAAGCACTGATATTCCTATTGGAAGCAATTAATTTAGTACATTCACTAAATTTTCAGTCTAAATATGTTTCCAGGCAACACACACTTTTCCTCCATTCTTCCTCAGATTCTGTGGGATAACTGTTTAAAAAACTAGGAATTCCCTACATATACTTGTCTTGTTTGGCACTTGTCTCACTTACAGGTGTGTGCAAGCAAAGAGTTTTTGAAGACACAGAACCACTTGGTTTTTTTATGTGATCCATTTCTCCACTCTTACATTAAGCCCCTCGTAACATTGCTTTTAGATTGTTCAGCTTTTACTAATGGCATCTTCATTGCATGATTGCCAAATAAGCAGATAAATAGGGAGACTGTTCATCTATATTTCATTTTTATTACCTTTTTCAGACAGCCCTTAGATCAGTTGGTAAATATTGTATTTGTTCTACTGTAAACCCCCATGAAGCACTCATGTGCAAATAGCATTTTACATATTTAGAATGCGCCAGAACTCCTACTATATGTGCTGAGACTAAGAGATTAAAATGAAGTGGGGTTTATTACCCCCCAGGTCTGCAATCCTGAATGCATGTAAATGCTGAAGAAATACTTCAGTAGGGTATCTCTAGGAACGGTAGGTAGAGAGGAATAGTATATAGATGCTGTCTTCAGCACCATTTCAATAACACTGCATCATTTACTGGATTCTGCCACAAGCGGGAATCCGGGAATAAGACAGTAAAAGAACTTTAAAAAAAAAACCAGCTGAAAATAAACTCTTGTGGTTATAAAACCAGCCAGTTGGAAGTGAAACACTGTTTTCTTAGGGTGGCAGAACAGTTGGAAAAGTTGTTGGATTACTTTTGGCAGTGGCCGGCACATTATAGCTCTATCATTACTGTTACTAAACTGTCAAAAGTCCACTGAAAGGGTTATTACTTTACTAGTGCATTCTTGCAAAAATATAGGATACTCAATCTGCTAGCATGAAGCTTTGGATTTTAGAACTTTGTTTGACCTTTCTGCCACAGTCATACCACTGTAACTAGCTTAACTCCTAAATACTTTAACACAGGTACAGTAGAACATAAGCTATGATCTACAGACAGAGTAGATCCAAGGAGTGGCCAAATCATTGCAGAAGTGTTGCAAAATGTGATACAACAGGCACAAAAATGATTGACTTGGAAGATTTCAGTTAGATTTTTAAAAAGTAAGTAGCTTGTATTTGGATCTTGGTAAGAGCCAAACCCAATGGCTACAGTTACTGGCAGCCAGCTCTCCCATGGACAGAAATTGTGCAGGTGTAAAACGAATCCAGTTCATGCTTTTGTGTTAGCAGCATGTTCTCCTTAACAAATGCACCTGAATCTCCACACTGAATCCAGCAGGATCTTCTGCAGTACAGGACTACTTTATACTACTCTTAGTTACCTTATTACATGGAACAGATAAGCTATCCAAATATTTAAGATTAATGAAACACCATTCCTATCACTTTCAATGGCAGTCATGAAATTAGTCAGAAATGTACTCTGCTGAGCAGATGTCAGCATGCTGGATTTAAGTGGTGAAGACAATGATTTTGCTTTGATTTGGGGTCTATATGACTATTCACAGTGTAGTAAGACGAGTTATTTCTGCCTTTACAGTAACAAAAGGACAAGCATTTAATATGTGCTTTCATGCGTCTGCAAGCTTTGTATTTTCAGTAATTCTCAAGTATCAGCCACAAACAGATAATTCTCTGCCAACAAATGGCAATCTCTTACTCTCCTGATTATCTACTGAACTGATCAAGAGATTTCCCTGCTGTTGTAGTTGTTGCTTTCAGCCCATTGCTTTCCTCTTCTTCCCAAGACTTCAGCAGCTACCCTTATCTTCTGGCCAATTCCTCCTAAGTCCAGGAGCAGGTCCACAGTTTATGTTGCCTCAATGAAAAGAGTATCCCAGCCAAATACCTCATTTGGACCCACTCTGAATCACACACCAAGTTTAAGGCCTTTGTCCTGTGAAAGGTCTTCAGATTCTCTCCCAAGCCACGAAGATTTGAGTATGTCTCTGGCCCTCACCTGATTCCTGCCTGAATACTAGTGAAAAAAGGAAGCCTGCCTAGAAGAGAAAGAGGGTGACTCATTGTCTTTTCACCTCACCAGTGCTAGTTTGCCAAAGGTCTCGATTAAGAGATTCCATCAGATAAGGACACACTTGGTTCACCACCTAAAATGTCATCCCAAGCTTGTCTCCAAGTTTCATTTCGTACAGCATACTGATTTTCTGGTGTTTACCTAAAACTGCAGACATCCAGCACTGAGGCTGACCAGTTTGCTGGCTTTTAGCACCAGTGTCTTTTTGCCCTGGCAGTATAAGACCCTTATAACTTTTTTTTTTTTCTTCTTTTTCCATGTGTGAATGAAAGATCTCAGTTATCATCTCTTCACTGAAACAGACCCTCAAGCTGCCTCTTTTGAAATTGCCCAAGTGGAACTTGCATTCCAAACAGTCAGCAGACTACTGTCACTGGACAACATATGAGATGTTGTCACTCCAGTCTAATGAGCTGTATGATTTATTTTTTTTCTCCACTCACCTCCACTGAATGTGACACTACTACAAAAGAGTCTAGCCAACTTTGCAACTGCATTTCTTCACACTTAGCTTAGACAATGATGGGGAGGCTAGAACTATCCTGTGGGCAGCTGGTATTTCATGTGGAATATTATCATCACTGCCAATATTACTGTATGCATTGATGAAAACTCAAAGGAGAAACTAAAGCTACTTTCCACTAGCTATTCATAATGTAGGGCAGTATGCACATCTGCAACCCCTTTCAGGGACTTCCAGCATTTGGGCATCATGAGAAGACAACGCGCAGGGCACGAGCCATGTAACTAAGGTGTGTGCATAGCAGGTTTGTGGAGAGGGAATAGACAGGTTCATGTCTTGTAGGTACTATAAATGCCTCTGGTTTTGTGTGCTTGAGTATTGACAACAGGAGTGCACCAATTTCAAGTACTGTAACAGAAAAAGGACACAGAAAAAGCTGGTGAAACTGCTGTTTAGACCAATCTGGACAACCACAAAGAGTAGCTGCCGAGTTATACCTTAGCTGCATTTGATGGCACACAGCTAGTGGTACCTTTTGTGTAACCAGATTTTCTTCCCAGACAAAGATGATGGGGGTGTGGGTATGTCTTGGTCCTCATTTATCTGTTGCTACTGTGCAAACTCAGTGTGTGACATCGGCAGGTATTGCTTCACTATGGCTGCATCACTCCTGGTTTTGGTGAGCCTGGAAGATGCCTGAAAGGGATCAGGAGCAGCGGACTGTTAACCAGAGTCTCGTAAAGGTGCCTAATAAAGGTAGCTCTGTCTTAGAAATGCACTGCTCTTGAAAGTCGTGAACTGCACTTTAGACAACCTCTACACTGTAACAGTGAATGGGCACGCTTCAGAGAGCCAAGCAAGTAGATTTGTCCCTGCACTCCTACTGCCAAGCGGGGAATGGAACTGAAAACACATATTTGTTGGCTATTTATTAAAACAAATACTTCTACTTCTAGTGGAACGCAGAATAAGCAACTCCCAGACTCAGCTACGCAGTCGAACTGGCCCGATGGCATGCTGCAGCCAACCCCAGCTCAGCGTCTGGATGAAATAAAGACCTTGCTGGGGGAGCAATTTTTTGTGCAGTACACTCAGAGGTAAGCACAACACACACACACTCTATTCTCAGAGCAGACTGAACTCATCTATTGCCAGTATCACACAATAGCCTTAATAGCCATACCAGAAGCGTTTAAACGACACTTGACCAACATACAAGCGGGGAAGAGAGCTGTTATCGTGAACTTAAACAATCATTGGTCTGTCTATCAAAGAATGAAGTTGAAGACAGTTTGCATTTAATACTCTTCGTTTTGGAAAAGCTTAGTTCTTTGACTTATTAAACAAGCTGTTTCACTGATACCCGCTAGCAAGCTATTGTCTGGCTAAAATGGGAGTTTCCACTTACTTTGTCTTTTTTTGTTCTGTCTCCAGATGTTGTGGGTAATGTTTACTTATAATGAGAGATGGTTCGCTTAGAAGTCACAGTTCTCATTAAACATCCTCTGTTTTAGTGAAGTTTTTGTATTTTTGGCATTGAAATGCCTGCAACAACCTTTGTGGCCAATGTTACAGATAGCCACGTGCTACCAGCACTAGAATTGGCAGCTGTGCATCTCCCTGGAAGTTCAGGCGGCTCCACTTGGCATGCACTGTGAACACATCTAGAAAGCACCATGAAAGGGTGTAGTAACTGATTATGTGACAAAGTTTAGAAATAACCCCCTCAAAATAGCCTGTAAAATAGCTGCACGTCAGCAAAAAAGTCTGCAATCCTCACTGACAAAGGCATACCTATTCTTTAAATGTTAACTTTGTTTGCTTGTGTTGTCATCAAGTCTAGTCCACTTTTTTAATCTGTCAGTTTCTATTCTCCACTAATTTAATAATTCATTGAAAGATTAAATTTTGAACCTTCAGGAAGACTACCAGGTGTCTCAAATACATTTTGTCTGTCTTTGGGCCACACTGCCCACAGAATGCTTTGACACAAAGAAAGGAAATACAAGACACGTTAAAAAAAAAAAAAGGCGAGCAGGTGAGATCTTTCTGATTTTGTGTTAATGGCCTTAAAGCAGTAATCTTTGCATAGGCAACATAAGAAACTCAGAGAGGGGAGATAAATGTAGCTGCATTTTAGAGCAGTGAATCTTGTATAGCACAAAACCAGAAACAGCTCTTTGCTGACATTGCAACGTCTCTTTCCTATAGAAGGAAATAATAAAAAAAGGGTTTATGTATAAACACAATAGGTTGAGGCTGCTATTGGCATGTCTAAATTGTGCCTGGATTTTGTTCTGCAAACCTTTTCCATTAACATTTCTGTTGGGAAAGCTAACTCTTTAGAGATGTAATAAGCCATCTGATTTTAATTTGGTTGTAGAATAAGGGGTTACTCTGAATTGTGCATAGCCGAGCTATTGAGCTACGCCCAGCTCTGTTTCCTTATACAGATGATGATGACTGTTCAAGCACAAGCAGCATGTGGGAAAGCAGCAACCCTCAGCCTTGTTTTAAGCAAATTAAAGTAGCTTTGGAACAGTAAGGATTTTCTGTGAGATTTTACTTTCCTCATCATCATTTTATCCCCAACAATTCCAGCCCAACTGTTGTACAGACAACTGTTAATGTGGCTTTTGGCCTTTCTCTTCTTTTCTCCCCTTGATGCCGGGACTGTAGCACCTTCACCCCCTTCAGTCACTACCTTCACTTGGCTCCTTCTACTGATTTCTTAAATGCTTGCCTAGCCCTGCACAAACACCGCTGTTTATTTCATTTCAGTTCTTGTCCAAGATAAGGCTATCCACACAAGATCCTGTGGGACATCTTCAGGTTCTGCATTTTCTACAAGACTGTGCTCCAGCAAAGCTAAAGCCCTGGCTGAGTGCTTTAGGGCTGCTTGGGATTCTAGTCTGAGAAAGCCGAGCAGAATGAGAGGGGGAACTTCAACAGTAATTGACCCACACCCAGAAAAAACATAAAGACATGCTGGGAAATCACAGCGGAACTGCAGAGCCTGATTCCCCTTTTACAAAACCCTGTTTGTCCAGTCTCTGTGCGGCTGCCTGCCTGCTGGCCGGACACAGTGTGATTCGGGGCCAGCTGAGGCATGTCAGGCAAAACAAGGCAAAGAGACAGGGGAGGAGCCTCACTCAGTAGTTTGCTGTTTATACCTATTAAGTCTTCACAGAGGAAGTAAGTCTGCTCTTCAGTGCAATTTCAGATAATTTTTTAATCTCTTATTCCCAGGATGCCTACTGCTAATTTGTTAACCTAACGTGGCTGAATTAGTGAATACGTGATAGTTACCTAAAAAACTATTACTGCCGCTGGTCTTCTAGCATAATGATGTTCTTAGTGAAGTTTTAGGCATTTGTCTTAACGCTTTTCCACACCCAAACAGATACGCACGTTCTCCAGATGGAAGGAAGGCTAGCACTGGATCTGCTATGCCGTGGCATTCATGGAGCTCCCTGCTCATGGCATTCTGAAAAAAGGAAGATGCTTCCCTGTACATAATTCCCAGTACTATGTCCGCAGCTGGGTTTTACCTATGCTATACCCAAGATGCCAGTCCAGAAATAGCCTGTCACCACGGTGCTCCTATGTAATACCCATATTTGCCCTAATAGGCAGCTTGAACATGGAGAAATCCCATCTGCCTTTGTGACATGTGATGCCTGAGCTCTTCTGGAAAGGAGCCTGGGCTTTATCTGCCCCAAATCAGCAATGTGGTGCATCCTGAAAGGGCAGATAGGATAGATGGAGGCTGCTGGAGGCTGCTGAGCCAGCTAGAGTGGTGGGGCCTGTCCCCATGGCAGGTAAGCGTGGCTGTTGAGTGTGTGATAATGGCACAATTCCCTGGGGCTCCCTGCCCCTCCACAAGTAATCGGCTTGGTAGTCCCCACCCTAGCCCCAAGGACACCTCTGCAGACAAATTAAATGAATGGACAGCTATTTTAGCCAAGGGACTGCTTCTGCTCTCACTCTGCCGGGTATTTGCAGCCAAGAGACCAGCCCTGGCCAAAAAGGTTGCTGCAAAAATCACTAGAGATTTCACTCCTGGGAACATGCTGTCGCCATATGGCCTCCACATTAACAACACCAAACAAGCGCTTCATAAACAGCGTTCTAATAACAAATACCAGAGGAATTAATAATAATCTAGCTATTGTTTTCTAATGTTCTTGCTTTATTAAGAACGTTTATGCTGTCTGAATGAGCTCTTCCGGAAGAACAACATCTGGCACCCACATGAATACCTGATGAAATCCACACGATCCTGAATATCTTACAAATTTATTGTCAGCAACAGCATCTGTTTGTGCCAGCATGGCTTACAGTAACGTTACATTTTTCTTTTGTTCTAGGTGCATAGCGTAATGTCCATGCTGTACTACACTCTGATTATAGCTTTTTTGATCGGCACACAGGCAGCTCCAAAGACAGAGGGCAATGCTCCACTGGAGTATCCTGCAGAACACTCCCTGCTCAATACCCACCGGAGTAACAGACATCACATTCCCCAGGCAGCTCCACAGACGTCCCACAGCCACTCCACTTGGACGATAGGTAGAAAAGAAGCTATAAATATCACCATGGACCCAAAACTTTTTAAGAAGAGGCGGTTCCACTCTCCTCGGGTGCTGTTCAGCACACAGCGCCCCCCAGTATCAGGGCAAGGCCAGAATCTGGGATTTCTCAGCAGCGCAGGTTCTCTCAACAGGACTGCCAGGACCAAGAGGACCACACATCCCGTATTACACCGGGGAGAGTTCTCTGTGTGTGACAGTGTCAGCATGTGGGTTGGGGACAAAACCACAGCCACTGACATTAAAGGCAAAGAGGTGACAGTGTTGGGAGAGGTCAACATTAACAACAACGTTTTTAAGCAGTACTTTTTTGAGACCAAGTGCAGGGACCCTAAGCCAGTCTCCAGTGGGTGCCGAGGGATTGATGCAAAACACTGGAACTCTTACTGCACCACAACACACACCTTTGTCAAAGCGCTGACAATGGAGGGCAAGCAAGCAGCCTGGCGATTTATCCGAATCGACACAGCTTGTGTATGTGTGCTCAGCAGGAAGTCAGGGAGACCCTGAGCTGGATCTAAGCCCCATGACAGCATCCTCCTACCCCCCTACCTCACACTGTAAATTATTTTAAGTTATAAAGGACTGCATGGTATATTTATAGTTTATACAGTACAGAAACAACCTCATTATTTATTAAACTCTTTTGGAAACCTTTTGTGGTTTGCAATTTATTTACTGGCAAAACCCTTCAGAAGATGTTCACCTTAGTCCCATTCAGCCCTAGGACTCAGAAACGTTCACAGGGCTGCTGAACAATCTTTGCTCGCCATTCTACAAAAAGAACACATTTTGCACACCGTTTTCACACATAATTCCTCTCTTCCACAACAAAAGAATTTTCCTCACAAAACCCGCCAGTTTACTGTGAAAATCTTGTAGGTTTATTTTATATCAAGAATTTTTTTCCAGCTACCAAGAGACCGTGAAAGACTTTTCAAGACTTGCTTCCAGTTTTAGTAATTATCCATAAAATTATTAATCTTTTTCCGTCAATCATCTTAGTGAACTCCTGCTAGAAATACTATTCTGCATATTGCCAGATAAATTTCTAAGGTCTTTGGTGCATTTTTTAAAATTGCCAAATTGCCTTCACTGCAAAAATAATCCATTCTGAATTATTTTGGAACATTTGTCTGCACAGGAGTAGAATCTAGATGTATGTATTTTTGCATTTAAATGGTATTTTACAGCTCATTACTTATGAGCTGTATTAGACTGATGAGGTTGCAAATGTCAATACACATATAAAAATAAAAAGGGTCATGTGGCTTATAATTAAAATTTGAAAATTCTCTCAATATAGCATTTTGGCAATTGGGGACTTGACATTGGAGCAAGTCTTTCCATGCATGACAGAAGAAAATTCAAAATAATAAAAAAAAAAAAATCACTGAGGCTGTGTTTTAGCAAGGACCCCCAAAATAACTCTATACTTATAATTTCTGTGCTTTGGGGGACATTGGTCTCTGGAAGTCCATAGCGGAGCCTGAGGCCTGCAATGGGTGTTTCAGTCACTGCACACTGAAAAAAGCTGCAGTTTCTCTCATTGTTTCCTTTGGAAAAGCAGCTGCTGCCCATTGCAGAAACTGTTTCAAAACAAATACCATTAAGTTTTTTCAGCTTGGTTTCTTCCAAATCATAGAGAGCACACTCTCACCCTTGCCTTCCCTCACGCACAATTATTTCTTTAATGAAAAAAACAAACCTGACATTTTCTTCCTCCACGTAAAAAGCAAAGGAGGGCAGCAGATCTCTAGAGAAAATGCACTGTGGTGAAATAGTACCTCTGGAAATAACCAATCCCAGGCAAGGTATGCTTTCTGGTACGATAGTGCCAGTCTGCATGAAGTGGAAGGCGCTGAGACAGAAACCATCCCTGATAATCACTAGCATGCCACCTCTCAGCCCTCTCTAGTAGGTGGTTATGGTGTGGGACAGCAATATTTTAGTGAGAATGTTTTGCTCTCTCCAGAAAAACGTATTTGCAATATTTGCATGAATAGTCAGTTATCTGAAAGGTCAAGGAGAGGGCTGGCTCCTGACTGTCCTGTGTCCCCCAAATAACAGTGACTTGTTCTGGAGCAGGGGGAGGCCAGGAAGACTAAGAAATACTTAAGAGTGCAATCATGTAGGCATCAGATGCTCTGACACAGTAGTAGAACACAACAGCAGTAGCAGCGACCTGCCTGTCATCACAAGAGAGACAGAGAGATCAGTGACACACAGTATTCTGAAGCAAAGAAAAACACAGAATTGGAGCAGAGTCCCGCCTGTGCTCTTTAGTGGTCATAAAGCAATGGACCAAAGTAATAAATCTGCTTTAGAAGTGTTCTTTACCATATATGACACAACACAACTAGGGAAAAATGAAGCTGCTACTCTCCCAGGACTTCCAGGTTTATGGAGCCTGCCATTATTTTACCACCGACATAACAAAACTGCAACTGAAAGCGTCTCATCAGTGCATTTAGTAATTTCAAACATGTGTAAGCCTTGGCATTGCTTCAAAGAGCCTTGAAACTGACAACTTGCTTCATCAGAAAAGCTGGAAGAAACAGTTTACAAAGGCATGTCATGATAGCACAAGGGGGAATGGCTTTAAACTGAAAGAGGGGAGAATTAGATTAGTTATAAAGAAGAAATTCTTCACTACGAGGGCAGCGGGGCACTGGCACAGGGTGCCCAGAGCAGCTGTTGATGCCCCATCCCTGGAAGGGTTCAAGGCCAGGCTGGACGGGGCTGGGAGCACCCTGGGCTGGTGGAAGGTGTCCCTGCCCGTGGCAGAGAGATTGGAGCTAGATGGTCTTTAAGGTCCCCTTCAACCCAAACCATATGCTATGGTTCTTAAAGCAATCTTGGGAGTTGACATTCCTTCCACATTCAGCCCACTTAGGAGTTCCCTGACTACACCTCAAAGCGCATTCTTGACAAGAACAAGGTACTACAACCTGTAACACCCAATCTGAAGGGCAAAGAGCTGTCATTAAAAGGTCTATGAACTACTGTTATAAATCTGGACCTTGATTAAAATCTCTATTAATAAACATTCACCTATTCATGATGGGAGGAAGGTTTATTTAGTCTTGCAGATATTGATGTGATCTAGTCCACATTTATCCCTTCACCTGATTTTTATTTTATGCTCCCAAGACCAAAACTAGACTACTAGTTCATCCTTCATGACAGTGATCTATTGCATTACTGACATTTCTTGCCTGTTCATAAAAAAGGTCTCATATGGGAGGGTGGAAGAGTGAAAAGGGCAGGTCAATGCATTCACACTTGATTTTGATCCCATTGGCAATTGCAGAATCTGGAACACCAGACTTAGAGCTACAAGCCCAAGACTGCAACTTAAATTTTAAGTGTGTACATTATTTCTCTCCTTGCACATATGTTATTACGTCTGTGTGACACCTTGACATGACCAACAATCTGCTGATAAGCGATTTCAATAAATTAAATCAATGAGAATGTGTGGATTTATGATTATAAAATAAGAAAAACCTGGAAACCTGCATTCTTAGAAAAAGAATTATTGCCATATTTTGATTTTTTATTAACTGTGCACTTAGGTGGTAAGATAAGGCTCCATCTCAGACCACAGCAACACAAACCCAATCTGTGAAATTGCCCCTGCTGCACTCAAACTTCATTCCACTTACAGATGTTTGCACCACATATAAAGACTAGGATTTAAAACAACAGTAGTCCTGCCTGTTCTTGCAGTAACTGGCATCACACTTCCCTGTTACCTCCAGCAACAAAGAAATACTCTTGGTAAAGCCCAAGCACAGAGTTTCATGCAATCAAAAAAGGTTAGTATCATACGATAAGGATACCCTGAACAACCAGAAATTAAGTACAGGACTGACTGCCTGGAGGTATAAGAAACTGCCATCTCTGGACACACCAGAGAACAGATGAGGCAAATATCTGCCAGAAATGCTTCTGCCTTGAGTGAGATGCAGAGACTACAGAACTTTCAGTGACATCTGCCACAATCTGCATGCTTCCAGGCAGGAGTTAAGTCATGTTCACAGCTGTCATTCATCTACAGAAAGCTGAGAAAGAACTTTAGAACATTTTCAGTGTTGTACATGGACACTGTTAAACATGGCAACATTTTTGGAATTTCAATATGTGAATGAGGAAGTACACAGCAATTATTGCATTAATTTTGTACAAACTCACAAATGCTACTCGTTTACAGTACATAAGGCTGGGTTAATAAAATCAGAAACAAAATAAAACCCAGGAGAGCATTTTTGATACTGTTGCTGGTACTCTGGAGGCTTAGCCTTCCAAACCATAGTGAAGCCAATGACAAGACATCTTTCATAAAGACCTTCTGATTATCTCAATAAAAATTATCTCTTAGCATCCTGCATCAGACAGGTGAGAAGTCATGGAAAATTCCTCTACACAAACACACTGCGAGGGTATTTTAAAAGCCAGCGTTTCCCACATCATACTAGCAACTCAGTCTCAGAATGCAATGCTCCAGGAGGTGAATCGCATGCATTTGTTACCGATTATCCTGGCTGCTCTCTGCTTCCTTGGGCAACAACTGGTATCTTAAAAGCAAAGAGCTACATCAAGATTTAATTACAAAACTAACTTACTGCCAAGCTGTTAATTTTTTGTTTTCCTCAGAGATAAAATCCAGCTAGAGATGCCCAAAATATCATCTCAGTTGAAGCAACTCGATCTTTGACATCATTAGGTTACAGTACATTGTTGTACACTTCTGTACAGTACCGTCTAGCCTGAGAACTGAAAAGGGAACCAAAACACCTGTCTTCAGCTTGCTCTTCTGGAAAGTAAACCCATGAGGAATATCATACCAACATATAAGTGACAGAACTTTTAGAGATTATGCAGATTAAATACAAACAGCAATGCAAATTTATGTATTCTAATGTGAAATATCTAGCTTCAGCGTTGAAGTAAGTAATTTTCCAAATACTGTGAATTGATTTAGTGCTGCTGTTTGGGAAGCTGTGACAACCATTATCAGCTGTCTACACAGTTGTTAAGTCTGCAGCTTGCAAATATTTCAGGAACTGTCCTTTATCATGGTTAGCTTTTTTCTTTCTTTTTTTCTCCAATCAAGTACGTGGTAGTCCACCATTTTATTTTCTGCAACTCATATGACGATCAACGTACAGAATTCTGTATTGACGCAAAGTCAGGTACAAAGAAGCTTGAGTGTCCTGCTTAAATGTCATTTTTTTCTCTATTTTTTAATTAAATTTTTTAATTTAATTAATATTTCTCTCTAATACACATTCCTGTGTCTGTGTTATATTTACTGACTGAGAAACTGTGTTTTCAACAGTGCCATCTCTCAGTGGCTTAGTTATTGACAAGATGGCATTACAGACTCATTTGCTGGAGAAATCAGCCTGATGGCAATTACAGCATATCAGACGAAGAGGTTATAAGTTGCAATTTGAGTTAAGATGGCCAACAAATATTACAATACACCCATACTGATTAGTTGCAACGGCTCACTTCTCACGGTGTCTGTCACGGGGCACAGGCTCTCCCACTTGTTTCAGCTACGCTGGGTGCCAGTTGTTGTAGCTGGAGCCCAACTCAGGCAGCCTCACGCGGGGCACCCGCTGCTGCAGCACAAGCAAGCTATCAGGCTGCAACAAAGCTTTACCGTCAGTCAGATTCTACTGTCTGTGCTGTTTCTCCTTCCTCCAGAGGCCAGACCACACTGCTCCTCCTCCACCTGACCCCCTCTCCCACAATCCGCAGGGCTATTTAACGACTTAGCGGGAACCAGCTACACCTGCACATCATCCAGTCAATCAACCCACTGCCTCTGAGGCAAGGCCACAGCTGCATGTTATCAGTGCTCATCAACCCACCGCCTTCATTCCTCTACAGTTACACAGTAGAGCAATGGTGGAAATCTGTTTGCTGATGTGATTTTAAGGAAAGGGGAAAACAATTACAGGATTACCACTCCACAGGATCGTTCAGGATTCTGAAGAAGACCTCACGTGATCAAACCTATACCACAAGTGCAAGAGAAGGGATGAGGCACTGAACAGCCAGGTGTCATAGCTCAGCTTACACTACTGAAACACTGTTAAAGGCACCCAAAATGGCTTATTTTGTTGTTGTTCCCACTGCACCTATAGAATGACAAGAGTATCTATATTTGAATAAGTTGCTTTGATTTGTAATAGCTGCAGTTTAAACATATATGCTGATTCAAGACTGCAGTTCACCTGATAAGCCTGCTCACTTACTTGTCTAAGGTGACAATAACTGAAAAACCTGTGAGGAAGGATCACTACAAATCAAGTTTGTTCAACATAACTGCTAGCTTGCAGCACACTTCATTTCTCAAGAGCGCTTCTGGTACCCACAGCTTCTCCACTTCTTTTGAAACAAGGGCTGCACACCATTTGCTGGACTCTCCTCTGACTTCTTAAGAAGTCTGCCAATATTTAATTATTTATATGAGCTTGACAACTTGCTGCTTCCCTAAAGATAGTGGGACTTTATTTCTTCTTAAAGCCTTACTTATAAATACAAGGACTGAAAATAATTTCAGCTAAGAAAAAGGAAAGTGACTTCATACAAATTAAGATCAATTAGAAAGACTGCTATGAATCAGACAGATTTATTGCAAGAATTGCATAGCCACTATTACAAGACTCTGAAACTCATCTCTTTAGATTCTGAGGAAAGAAAAACAAGATCCTTATGTTTAAAAAGCAAATCATGCCAGAATTGGTTTCACCTTTAGCCAAAGGCCACATGCATGACACCACTGATTTCACTACTGCCCATTTGGTCTGACTAAGGAGTGCAGGTTAAATTTCACCTGGAGGAAAACAGATAATTCTCTAGAAAGATGAAGGTGTGGACCATAATCAGTTTCCATCACCTAATGTGCAGCTCATCCTCTCATCACTACTGTTATTACAGTTTTGGTTTGGTGGTGGTTTTTATTGGGAACTACAACACCACATCTGAAATCCTGCTGGTTATACAATCATTCCTCCTGCTGAGTTGGTGCAAAAGTTCGGAATGCCAGAAAGCCCATTCTAATGCCTAGACCAGCAATCAAGTTATACTTTGGGCCTTGCCTTGATTATTTTCACTTCAACTGCAATATAGATAGGAAGTTTTGACATTGACAGAGAAAGAGCCAGGTCACATAATAGTCATGCTTTGTCTATATGCTTCCTTTCAATCCTTACATGACACCACTGCTTCATTATCTAATCTTTTATTTAAACGTGATCAAAGAGAAACGCCATCAAAGCCAAACCCTTGCCAGCTTTTTCTTTAGTAAGCAACATCTTTCATTAGAGCAATTACAACCACTGTCAGAGCCTGGAATCACTGTGTATTATATTATCACTCTTCTCTATCTGTCTTCTAGAGAAATTCTTTGCTCTAGAAAAGTCAGCTTCTACGTGCCTACAAAGAAGCTATTCTGATATTTTATCTCTAGCATTATATAACAGTCATTGGACCTGATAGGCAATCTTGAACTCCAGCACCCTGTATAACCATTGAAGATCACACATTGACACGTCAGTAGCCCTCTTCAACCAAGCTGCTTTATCAAGTTAAAGAAAACTACAAAAAACTAAGGAACACTGAATGTTGCAGGCCAAAATGGAACAGAATATGAAATAAGTACTATATAACAGTTGAATATTTAAAGAAAACAACCCAGCAGAACACCTGGGCACAGGGGGCAGGGTCAAAACAAAAAAAATACAAGACAGAATTATCCAACTTCCAATCTGGCCAGGAGACAGTATCCAGCACAAGTGAATCATGCCAGGACCAACATTTTGTTAGAAAAATGGATGTTCCCTTGGTTTGGTTGGTGTTAAAAAGCAAAAATAGCTTCATAATGGTTTAAGGAAACAATGACATTAGCTGCACAACCTCAGTGCTAACATTCAGGGACATGCCTTCCTCAGCACAATCAGCTGACAGCTTTTGGTAATTATAAGAAAAGGTAAGGTTAACATGCAGCACTGAACAGAAGACAACATCCCAAGCATGACAACAGCAGACAAGAAGGGGCTTTGCAGGCAGGGCACGTTGCTTGAGAAGTTTTAATTTCTCCAGGATGGAGTTTTTTGACCAGAGGATCACCTCTTTCCTATGTGCACAATTCTATGGCAGGTCCCATACACTAGCCTCCAGTTATCAGATCAAATATTTGGTTCCTTATCCTCCCAGGGATAACTGTTCCTGCAATGATTATTTTTACTTTATCAATCTAGTAGGAACTTCCTCAACATTTTTGAGTTTTTCTTAGAATCCTTCCAGACTTCAAACAGCACCAAATACTTCCTGATGGAATCTGAAATTCATAGCTTTTGGAAGCTTTTCCTAAACTCTCCAAGAAATTAAGAGGAAGTATGAAGCTGCAAAGTTTTACTATGCATCTTTGTTCACAAAAGCCATCATTTTACTACCTGTCATCCAAGTGATGAGGACACTACAATCTGAGTATAAAGTCACTGGGGTGGGGTAGGAGGTTCTTCCATTGTGCTTCTACCAAAGTTTTCTGGAGGACAAGTTCTTCTTGGTTTACACCAAAAGAAATCAAAAAAACTCTCAAAAATGCCCATGTCCAAATCAGTTAAATGCATTACTACTTTAAATACCTATGTTTTTTTCTTTTGAAGCATTGCTTTTGGAATACATGGCTTTTAAATAGAATATTGCCAGCCAGCATTAAAGCACAAAATCCACCATATTTAGTCTGCAAACTGCTGCTTCACTGAATACTCAAATTCAATTACTGTGTGATGGCTCCTTCTGCCTGGAAAAGGCAAGCCTGTACTGAATGCACTGACTCAGGGATGGTCTCACTTTTATCACTTCTGTTTACATAATCCAGCATACACAGTGGCCCCTTTTCAGGCATTTAGCAAGATCTTGCCCTTAAGTGTGTGATCCAAAGCATGATCATTTGGGAAATGAATCATATAGTTGTAAAGCTACGCAATAACATTCAACCTACGTAATACCTTTAGCCTCTGATGAACACTGTGCAGATGCTTTCAGCATCCCTATGAAAAGCACGTCTACTGTTGCTACAGATCATATGCATCCTCTGGGGATTTTATTCTGTTTTCCTTTTTCCTCTTGAATCATGTGACTTGGTTAAATTCCAATTCTGCTGCACAGAATCCAGCTCTGAGAACAAGTTAAGCTGTGGCAGGAAGGAAGAAACACGCACAATCTGAACTTCCTTGTGAGAGATCTACTAATCAATAAATAACAAGACATATTACAGGTTCTAATTAAACAGAAATTGTCTGATTTGGGAGTTAAACTGTGTACTAGTTTCAAAATTCAATTTGATACATTGCAGCAACATTTAAGCTCTATTCATTTTCATTTTGTATTGACTTGATGCACAATTAAAAAAAGGAAGGGGAAAAAAGTGTTCACATCACCAGCTGCAAATGATTGCTTTGGTTCTAAGTTCTTCACACAGACTGGATCTCAAATTTCTAAAATCACATGCACTGTGAGTCTTTAGACATCGTGGGATGACAGTTTCAGTGGGGTGCAGTGTGCTGAAGATAGGAAAGAGCCACTAAATAGGTAAAATAATGAAAGTGTGTACAATTTGATAGACAATGTCCACTATGTCAAATCTATAATTGTAAGATCCAAGCTTTTATTCTTTTTTCCCCACAGTTAAGAATATTTTTCAGGAAGTCATGAAAAATAATGTCCTATTAAGGTAGTAAAAAAATGAGCAGACAGATTTTGTACAAATTTTTCAATAGCTTTTATGTCAACTGACAACAATCCTAAGAAATTTTAGCCATGGATATTGTTTAGCAAATTAGTAAAATTAGAGGCTTAGGTTAAAAATATTCTGAACCAGAACAGCTGTATGTAATGCTGAAGGTGACCAGAATGTAAAAAGTGTATGAAAAGTCCCTTGACCTCCATTAGTTTCCTGAGACTATAAAATCAGAATAGACAAGGAGAGCAAAAGGAAGATGTTGGTATCATAGAAATAAATTTAGGTGGTTAGCAACATAGGAAAGGTGGTATCTAATGGGAAAGTGCTGTTCTAAACTGGGACTGTTTGCTGCCTAACAATGGAAGTCCAGTTCTCATTCTAGGAAAACAAGAGTTCTTAAAGTTTTCTTTCAAAGTGCACTCCCAAAGCAGATCATTGAAGCTAAACACAACAAGCTTTGCAAGGGCTGTTGTCAGTCTGAAGCAAACAATTTTTCAGATGTATGACTGAAGCAAGTTATTAGAGAAGATAAATTCAGAATAGTTAGGCACTAACCATTTTCAACATCCATCTAACATGTATCTCTTGCAGAGTTATTTGCTAACTACAGTATTAGAATTACTACATACAACTGTATCATTGAACCTTAAAACCAGGCGAAACCCAGAGAACGTAAAGCTACTTTTTGCCACAAGACTGCTACCTACTTGGCTGTTGCAGAAAAGCCATCTGTAACAGACAATATCATCTCCATGCTTCAACTCCTTGCCGTGTAAGTATAGTGACCTACACATAATGTAGCTTACTATGTATTGAAGGTACTGTTACAATTAATGACTAATTGCTGACATATGAAAGAAGAAAAAATAGTTTGGTGTACTTGCACTTGACAACCTTCTGTTGGAAGTTTTCATGCTTCCTCCTTGCCACTACTAAGAGCCAGGAGAACTGTGGCAATAAAGCTTCTGAAAAAAAGGTAAGGGCTTTCTGCTCTGTCCTGTACTGAATCATTTACTCTGACTACAATTTCCACAGAGAGCACGAGGAGGAGAGTGGCACTATGAAAATTAAGGCCATACATTCCAGGAGCAGCAGACTTCTATATAAGTTCAGCACTACTGACAAAAGCACCACTTTCCATTCAATTAAGTCATATCAAGAGATGTATCTTTCTGAAACTGAAAGATGATGGTGTCCCCAGCAACTGAAGTTATAACCAACCTAGAAATTTCCTTCAAATTTGCACTTGAAATACTGAATTGCCCTCTATTTCACCAACGTTTTAAAGAGATTACAGGTCCCAATTTTCTGATTTGTTTAAAAATAATCAGATATTTCCTTGGAGAATTTAACATACAGACTCTCTTGTCTACAATGCATTTGCCACAAATTGAAACAATATTTATCCCTTCTTCCCTAAACTCAGGTCATCTTTACTTTATCGTACTGCTCTAGACATTGTCTAATGCAGGTGAACTCATTCAGTGATTAATAACTTCCAATACAGCTGTCATCTGTGGCAAGGCTTAAACACTGACTTCTGAACATCAAAGCTATGTAAAGGCAAACAGGTGTAACCAAATTAATAAATGAGATTTTGCAAACCGGAATTGTTCCCAGCTTCTTCAGCACTAGACTGAAAAAGTGTTTTAGTGTAAGAGTTTATTCCTTACATTCATAATAACCAGTCATTCTTCAGATAAAGTATACATTTGCAGCAGGCTTACCATTGATCTCACACTGCAAGACAAGCCAACAGATCCTGGTTTTCAGTTAACTAGTTCTAACAGGATCTTACACTTGAGCACAAAAGGTGATACAACAAACATTTAATATTGCCACTTCTCAGCATCACCCTGTATTTACTTATAACTGCTGCCTTTTTTTAGTAATGTTAACGTACTTATGAAATAGCTGTACTCCTAAGCACCCAGCTGTAGCTAACAAAAAACAAACAGGCTGTCTTGCAGTTTGCATGTTTCCATTTTGTTTTAGCAGTCTCCATCCCATTCTTATTTCTCTTTTATTTTCATGCACTAAATTTTTTGCGCTCAAGATCTAGCTTTTTTTTTTTTTAAATGCTCAACAGCAGCAGCTCTTATTCTATTTTTGACAGTTTTTCACAATATTAACCTACTTTGCATCTAATCCCATAAATCTTCATTTTCTATTATGCCACCTGTTTGTTCCTCAGATTGTCACCCTGATAAATAAGACACACAAGATGACAAAACTCAATCACCAGGCAAGTGACTACGCACAGTGGAGCCCAGTTAATCAGTCTGGACCTTCAAAACAGATACCATTCCTTACCTAAAGATCCTACCTGTCAACTAAAATGGCAGCTGGAGGCAGAAGCCACCAGGCCACAGTTTTAGCTGCTTCATATAAAGTAGTAGATGGAGCAATGAACACACATTTTACCCTCCAAAGCTCATGCAGAACAGGCTGCAACACCACCAGTGCTCCCGCCAACATGCCTCACTCTTTGCCTGACAGAGACTCTGTCGTCCAAGTACCTTAGATCTTTCCCTCAGATATGTATTAAAAGCTGTATTTTGCAACTTGAGCATCAGTTACAGTTGGACACAAGCCCACCACTCTAGAGTGTTCAGAGCAACCCACAGAAAGAGTAGGTAGGCTTTCCTGCTCATTTGCCGTTTGTATCAGAGCTCCGCAATTCACTGGAAAACTGCTAAATATACCTCTCTGCAAGGCTGACCATTTTCAGACACCTTGTAGATGTAAAGTTACTATATAGGAAATGAACAATGATTTCTGCTGACCTGAGGCAGGACTGAAAATGAACGAAAGTGTGTACACATAAGGCATTTATTTTATGTTTAACAGTTTCCTACTGGCAGTCTTCATGTAGGTACCACATCTCAAGCAATCCTTGTAAAGCCCTAAAATATTCTTTCAAATAAAATGTACATTTTTGAAAAAGGCTTTTTTGTGGGTTGGTTTGTGGGGGTTTTGTTGGTTTTTGTTGGTTTTTTTCATTTTGTTTGTTTGAATAAAGTGGCTACAAGGACAAAAAATGTTTCTAGGCTGACTCCAGTTGCTTTCCTGGCTTTTTTCCAATGATGTTCAAATCGGACATTGTTCAAACTAGCAAACAGTAGTCTTGTAGTTTACTCATACAAGAAGCTGGGAGCTCTGGTATTTTTTTAGCACATATTACTAACAGGGTTCAAGAGTACCCTCTCCTCTGTCATGTGGTTCTGGCTGTGCATAAATATTGCTTTGACCAATAGGGGCAAATTTAGATACTTCCCAGAACGATTTCTTGCATTCTCACGACAGTTGCAATCCCAGACTGGATTAGATCCAGTGGGAAAATGTTTAGACAAAGTACTGCTCCAAACAACACTCCTGAGAGATGTGGCTGCGGTTTGCCTATAGCAGAAAGTAAGGTTACAGAAAGGCATTTTTAAATATCATGCTATTATTGTATGTTTCAGAGCAAATGACCTATTCACAAGGGGGTAATACTCCAAAGAGATTTCAGGCCAAAAAAACTGAGCATCCAGCAAATATGATCTGTAACACCAACCATTTTGTTCAGCTCTGTGTAACTCAGACATCATGACAGTCCAAAAATGCAAACAAGAAAAAGTAAGGAGGTACATGTTGAGACCAGAAAAGGTAGCTACCCGTTAACCCCCTCCTCCAAACACTCTCCCTCCTGACCCACAAGATTTTAGGTTCCAAGAGTCCTTAGGAAATATTTAGCTAAAAAGAGTATCCTCATTCAATGATCAAACATGAGAGGTAAGTATGGGAGTTGGAAAGTGCAAATGCAGCATGAAATTGGAAGCAGGAAAATGGCCTTAGCACCTCTACTGGGCTGCACTAGCCAGAGCATAACTAGCACTTGAGAGAAGCAACTATGCCCCTATATACAATAGCTTCCACGGCAAAGAAAAAAAGATGAAGAGCGAGACCATTGCGATCAAAACCACCACAGGGAAGTACCAAGAGAACACAGTCACTACTACTAGGTAAAAACAAACTCAGTGAGTGGCTGGCTTTGGATGCCAGGTATAGCCAGTCTGCCACTTGACCAGTTTCACCTCCTCAAACATTTCTTCCTGTCTTCACATTTTATGTTGCAAAATATGTAAGTATTTGATTCCTATTCACCGCAGAGTTATGCTGGAACAGCTGAAGTTCAACCATAGCTCCTTTTGCGCAGTCAGGAGCGACACAGTGTGGGCAGAGAGCTTATGTCCATTGCAACTTTTCATTCTGCAGTAATACTAATGGCTCCTTCAGCATATCAAGTATTCTAGAGACTTAGCTGCAATACTAGCTTAGGCCACAAGTTGTTCCACCATCAAGAGACAGAAAGCAAGATCATAAGACACTTCTACCAAAATATCTGCTTCCTTAACTGCAACAGCCTTTGCCTTCTCAGTTCCCAACAATTAAACCTAGCTACTAATTTCTTCCCACCAGCTAGTATGGAACAACATTTCCAAACAGCTGCTTGCAGTTTTTTTCTCCTTCCTATTAATTTTCCCTTTCTTCATGTATTAGAGTTGTCTGGACTCATTCCACTTGTGCAGATTCCACTCAAGGCAACAAAGTTACTTCTATAACTCCTTACTCAAAACATTTCTACTCTCAAAGGCATTTTTGCCTTTGCCTTCAGTCTGCCTGATGACTACTATGCAAGATGCATAGCCTTGCATTTTTAGTCCCTTCAAGTGAGTTTTACCAATTATTCTTATTGTTATTATTGCTACAGCAGATTGCGCTGAATAGCAGTTACTATATGTGCACATTCACACAACACAGAAATAATGAATTATGTCTGAAAGTTTGACACACATGTTGTCAGAAGTTCATTAAAACTACATTCTTACAGTCATCTTGTGATAGTATGCTTATAAATCTATTTTCTGACTCAGGTGACATTATTATTCAGCTTTTCTTATACTGTTTGTTTGCTGGAATGTTATCTAAAGCTGTTTAGAACCCAGAAGATGTAAGAAATTGAAATCATCTGGAGACTGCTTCTTGTCTGCCACTGATCACAGGTAACATTACAAAAACTAATTCACTATTATTGTTAAATTACTGTTAGATGTAGTGCTAGTTACTTCCACTCACACCTTTGCTGTGAATGCACAAAAGATCCTTTGTAAACCAGAGACTAATTGACAGCAAAAAATAAACAGCCAGAATATGTAAGAATGACTTACTAGTTCTTAGACTTCATTTTATGTTTATTCTCTGTGTTTAAATTCACTTCCTCTCTAAGCCAGAAGTCAAAGTGAAATTTCTTGTATTTATTTTCTCAGTGTGATTGAATAAGCAGAAAGTCATGGAGTTACTTTATGACAAATCATGTTTAACTGACCATACAAACAATGGCTTAAGACTTTATGGCAGGTGTGTTTTGAAGCAGTAACAGCATAAAGCTGAGACCACTTTTCTCAGCCTGGGAAGCTGATAGTTGTGGTGTCTTTGTGGACAGTGCATGGACAGAATGGTTCATTTTATCAGGGTGGGGAAAAAAAATAGAAAAACACAGCGACAATAAATAGAGGACCTCTGAGCCACAGCAGCAAAACCAAACACCTTCGTAAACTTGTCAAAAACAGTTTCTATAGCTTTTATGACCTAAACAGGATTTTGGTATTACTGTAAAAGTATCTAAGCCTCTATTTAGCCTCTCCCTGTTGCATAAATTTAAGACACTGAGGGAGCTGGGAATGAACTCAGAATCAAATAAACATTTCAGCCTCCTGCATTAGACCACACCATTCAAACTGCCGGCCTTGCAATGAGCTATACACAGAGCCAGGGGGAACACTTAGCGTACCATGCCAGCTCTGAAAACACAGACTGTGTCTCTATGAAGCGGACAATGTTCTTACGTACAAAGACCTAAGAAGTGAAAGTGAGAGAACTCTTGCGAAGAGGCCTTGAGACTGGTTAGGATGACTCAGCAATATTGCTATGGGCTATTTTTATATCCCTAGATAAAAAGTAACATGTAAAACCAGTTAAAGCTCAATGGCTACTTAAGAAAATGTAAGGAGGCAGTTGGTTCCACCATGGTTCACCCAATGCATCTCATTTCTTCTATGTGAGACGAAAGGAACATGAATAGGAGTCTATTTCCAGAACATCAAAGAATTCTTTTCCTTCTTCAGAGAAAGGTATGTTTTTATCTACTCATGACTCTAAAAGACTGTTTCTTACACCTTTGGAAACTAACACCTACTCAAGATACCACCAAGAGCTGATCTTACTTAGCCACACAAACATATTCCAGGCCTGCACAATTAAGGCCTTGGTCACCACCTCTTCAACTCATTTACAAATCTTTTTCCGAGATAAATAAAATTGCTTTAAGTTGAATAATATGCATAGCAGAAAGAAAACAAATAGAAGAAAAGCTGATTTAACTGAAAGAAACGAGTCCTCCCTGAAAATTCCATGCTGCCTTTAGCTCCAATGCCTGTTGTAAAAATACGTTTAAACCCTTAAAAAAAAACCAACTGATATATTCAAGTCAGACCCAAGGTTTGCTATTACAGCACCCTGTTCCAGAACAACGGCCAAAACTGGATGCTTACAGAAGAAAGGCCAGTATACATACTTGCTTAATAGCTAGTAAAGATCTGGATACAATTTAAGCCCCAAACAAAAGAGCATACTAAAACCCCTAAGATTCTGAGAACTATGAAGTCTGAAGACCCTAATCAATAGCATGTATCTTGCCACTCGATAAAGAAATACTTCTTACAGTTTTACAGGAAGAGGAATAATAGCAGAAAAAAATATTATCAAACCCCAGAATCTATGAAAAAGAGAAGGAATGCAGCAGGAGAAAAAGACTCTAGCTACCAGTTGCATTATTAAATTATCCTCATTAAGACAGCTTCACCAGGAGACAACTGCAAATTTGCGTTCATGAAGTTATAGGCTAAATCCCAGAGTAATAGATTTTATCAGCCTCCTGAACTCACAGATCATGGGTGTTGAGGCAAATCTCTCTCTTCTTAAATAGTCCTAGCGCAAAAGTAATCTATACACAGTATTATTCATTGCACTATGACCAAAAATGGTATGGTTTTGTAATTGAACTGAGGCTTAAGGATACACTAATGCCATCAGGAGTCCGGGACACGCAGATCTGGGAAAGACAAATGCACTTCAACAGCGGAAAGAGTTCAGTCCCTTCTGAATTGTACAGGACACGGCAATGTACATTCAGTTGCACGACACCAACCTACTGCAGCAGGAAGTAAAATGCTACAGAAAGTAATCAACTAAAAGACAAATACATACCACCCCTCACCATCTTTCTTGCCGGCATATGTAGAATGCATCATTATAATCACCCATTATAGTGGACTGCATATACCCTATACCATTATCAGCATGTATAGGCTTACATTCTGTCATATGTCTGATACTTCTGCTATAGACCACCTTGAGCTGTATCACTTGATATGTTAGCACTGTTAACCTATTATCAACAAATTATGGTGTTTGTTCAAAATGCAGGGCAACCTTTTCCTATTTTAAACATCAGTGAGCACTGTTCACATTGCTGGCAGCACTGACCATGTTGCTGTGTGCTGTTACAATACAAACAGTGGCAGAACATTAGCTTATACAAACTCAGAATGCTGGGTACGGAGGCAGCAGAGAAGCTTGCTACTGGCCACTGCTGTGGCCTGTAGTCCAAAAAAAACCCTGAATATTATCATTATATTACCGTTACATTTGAAATTTGGTTCCAGTTTTGCTGTCTAGTCTTTTCATTCCTCTTTCTCTTAAGATTTCACCATCTTTTAATTTATATGCAACATTGAAGTCTTTATTTCAAAAGCATACATGATCTTGGCTTCTGAAAAATCATCAAGAAATCACCTTTACTTCCCACAATGTAGACCGAGAGTAAAGTATATTTCCTTCATATATTAATAGAATTCAGAAAGTTGCTCTACAAAATCCCTAAAAGAGAATCAGCCAAAGTTAGACTTGGCATCTGCACAAGTCTCAGTTATTTTTTTGAATACTTTGACAACACTCTTACGTTATTGTCTCCCGGTTCATTTTTCTGCTCATGTATTCCCCAAAGAAGGAAAGAATGGTATTCCTGTTCTCTGAAAAAGGACATATCTTGCTTGTTAGAGTGATTTCATTATTTATTTTCCCTTCTCCTTCTTGAATTGTTGGATCTTTGAATCTTGAAGCTTCAAATCCTTCTAACTCTTGCTCTTCCACATGAGGTCACAGAAGTCATCCTGCTGCCTCAAAGTAAGAGAAATGAGAACAAAGTTTTACCAGCAAAGGAGACGCTTTCAATTTTTGTCTTTTCAGCTGGATACTGCAAAGAGAGCCTTCAGAGATCACAAAGCCTGCTAGTTTCCTAAATCTAATTTAGTAACAGACAACCTGAGCTATTCAAGGCTGGCATGAGCAATGTTGCCACAAGGCCCTACTTCATCTCACCTATGCACACCTAGAGACAAAATAAAGGTGGTGTGAATAGAGTTACTCTCCTATAAAGCTACTTCTGAAGGAACTCTGCAATCAATTGAGAACATTTTCATTTTCTTTCTTCCATTTGATCTTCTCTGCAACATATTTTTCATATTACTCCTCACATTTTACTTCCATCTGGTTTCAGCTTTTGATTAGAAACTTGCAAATTCAACAGCTCAGTGCAGAGACCTGAGCTGCTTCCAGCCATTTTTCCTCCTTGGAGAATTTTAATTCAGTCGTATGGTTTCTTTCACCGTATCTCTGCCCACAATGGAGGCTACATCCTTCGTAAATAGTTTGCAACTCCTGCAAAGAGCAAAAAGCCCTAACCTCTGCAAACATAGGAGGTTTTGTTATCCTGAAAGAAACAAAGCATACCGAACAGATGATACTGCTTTAGAAACATTGCCATACAAAGTGTCATTATAGGGAAGCTCTGAATAGGTTTATCAGACAGGATACAATACATGCTTAAATGTTAGTCAACAGTTTCACCAGTAATATAGGACCACGAGTACGTCAGATATCTGGACTCAGTCCAGAATTCACTACAGAGTCACCAAAAACCGATGCCCAAGTTACTGCTCAGAAAAAAAAGAATTTAAAACACTCAGTAATAAGCACTGTTTTGATGGGATACCCATGTCCTTCCCTGTGCAGGATCAAGCAAAGGTTACAGTCATCAGTTGTGTAGTCAGGTCAGGAAAGGGTGGTAGATGGTCTCATTTTCACCACTAAGAAAAACCTTTACCTTAAAGGCATTAAAACAGCATGCTAAGTCAGAACAAAGACTGATTTATATCTGCTCAGCTGTTTGCATCAGGGCATGCCTGTTAAGTATACAACAGACACACAACATAAATGTGGGTGTAAAGACAAGTCAGTGATTTGGAAACAGAGACTCTCCCTTAACATTTCAATTCCAGCAGAACACCCAGTACTGCTTAACTCCCAAGGACCTGTAAAAGTCATGAAAGAAAAGGAGATACAAACCAACATTAGAAGCACAAGAAATCTTGTGATTTCAAACATCTTCTGAACAGCACCACCAACAATAATTTTCAAAGGCATTCTGAATCACCACCTTCCACAAACATTCATGAAAAGTTACCTACCTAGCCTAGAAATGCAGAAGAAACCTGTAAAAAAAGGCATTCAACTACTAACCATAAGAATCAAGGAAACTGACTTCCTACATTTCTGAGCATTTGAAACAAGACAGCTAAATAAAGACAGAAAGCGGTATTCTGATCACAATGCTATGAAGATGCAAGCTTCCGTATTCATATTGCCCTTGTCACTTGTATATTTTTTTGTCTACATTCTGAGCCTGATAGTACTTCATCTGGACTGTGCTTTAATATTATTCTTTGCACAACTTGCTTGCAGAGTTCACAGTGTAAAGATCTGAGACACATGTAAGACATATGCAGGAGATAACCTGGAATTATCTCATATTTACAATCCAAAGAGGGATTAGAGAGCTGAAAGTTGCTCTGGATTTTCCCCTAACAGTCCCCACCTTTCTTGGGGAAAAGAACCGATAACATACTGTGTGAGTGCTGATTGTCACTCATTGTTCATCTCACAAACTGCAATCTGTCCATAACGAGCAGTAGGTTTGCCTCCTTCCCTATAGCATTTTCAGTTTGCAGCATCTCTCAAATTCCTCATTATAGACCTTACCTGGCCATTTACTTCCAACGCTGCATGTGTGATGATGCTTATTCCTACATAAATGCATGTTCTTTTTTGTTATTATTAAGTTATAGCAACTGCTTTAGAGATCTCTAATCTGTCAGTCATTTATAATTCCAGTTCTGTCCTCCTCCATTCTGGCAGCATTTTGCAGCTTGTTGTCATTCATAAACTGCTTACAGGGTTTCCATTACATTATCCAGGTTACGTTAAATAACCTGGCCAACACAAGTTTCATTGCCATTTACCCCAATAAATTCACTTGAAACATCCTTGCGTGCACTAAAATGCACAAGTAACTGATGCAGGTTTTTTTACTGAAAACATTCAAGGAAGAAGACTGCTTTCCAGTAACTCCTCACAGATCTTTCCTCATATTTGTCTTATTTTCTTCAGCAGCTTAGAGAAACAATGCCATACATAAGATCTGAAATGTTATTTTTTCAATAACAGGTTAAAATTTTAAGACCAGATTTGCCCATGCACAATTTTTTTTAATTACCTCTTGTCCAAATCAAGTCATATGTTGTCACATTATGTTGTCAGTAGGCTTTCTTTCTGCATGTTTTTCCACGTTCAAACAACTGAGCACTATTCTGCGACTGAATTGGAAAGCTGACAGTTCCAGACATCCTAAGGCTCCTACTCTACACAGTCAATCTCCTCCATGTTTGACCTCAGCAACTGGAGGGACTCATATTTTTATGAGGAGCTCAGGAAAGTACTGTTTATGTCTCTTACCTTCTACAGAAGTTTTTGCTCTAGTTCCTTCGTTCTGTCAATATCACCTCCTAGATGCACATGCAACCCAGCCATTTTGTTCAGTCTAATACTTATCATCCACTGTTCTGTTACTCTTCCTCACTTCTTTTTCTTTCCATATTCTATGCCTTCTCTGATGCCAATTTCAGCTGTTTTTCTAAGAAAGCTCATGTTGCTGACAGCAGCAGGCCACACACACACCACCACAGAAAGCCCAAAAGAAACTGTGGCATTAAGCAGCTGTTGTAGTTTAACCCCAGCTGGTAATTAAGTACCATGAAGCAGCTGCTCGCTCACTCCCCCTTCACCCAGAAGGATGGAGAGGAGAGTTGGAAAGGAGCATAAAACTCAAGGGTTGAGATAAGAACAATTTAATAGTTGAAGTAGAGTAGAAATGAAAGAACAATAATAACAATAACAGTTACAATGAAAAGGGCAAGGGAAAGAATAACATCCAGAGGGAAAGAAAGAAAGGAACACATGATGCACAATGCAGCTGCTCCCCACCCACTGACCCATGCCCAGCCACTCCCTCAGCAACAAACTGCCTGCCTCGGCCAACCCCCCAGGTATATATGCCAGGCATGACATCCCATAGTATGGAATCTCCTTGGCTGGTTCGGGTCAGCTGGCCTGGTTGTGTCCTCTCCCAATTCCTTGTGTCTCTCCAGCCTTTTTGCTAGTAAGGCCTGAGGAACTGAAAAGTCTCACATCAAAGCCAAAACACAGAACCATACTAGCTGCTAAGAAGATAATTAACTCCATCCCAGCTGAAACCAGGACAGCAGCTTAAGTACTAAACTAAAGGATTGTCTTGGAAACAATCTAATTTAAGCTAAAGGACAAAATCATTAGCCCAATTCAGTGCCCTAGAATTCCACTAAACTTTAATTTGTATTCTCTATTCCACCCAGAAACACTAAGGAAGGCGGAAATTCACCACAAACTCCAAGTCATGTTATTTGCTTTTTTAAAAAAAATTAATATATATATATTTGCAAAACCTCCATTCAGCAGAAGGAAGGGAATTTCTTCTTATTCCAGACATAGAAAGCTCCCCCTAGAGAGGTAAGCACTATTCGGTCTTAAAAGATAAGCTCCCTTTTCTACAGAGATGGAATGAGCTGTGCAGTAATATAATAATGCAAGAAAACAATACAATAATGCAAGAACATAGTGAGCATTAACCAGTACCTTACACATTGGGATGAGTTAGGGAACATACTTTTATCTTTGCCCATGGCAGGGGGGGTGGAACTTGACCTTTAAGGTCCCTTCCAACCCAAACTACTCTATAATTCCATATTCTATGATTCCTGACACCTGTGGCTGCATATTCTGTAATCAAGTTTGCCAAAGATACAGCCTACATATCTCTGATGGCTGGTTCCTAGCTGACTGTCATAATCATATTCAGCTCTACAGTTTAGAAATTAATCAGTTCAAGTGTGATACAAGTATGTTTGTCACAGACTTCTGGAATAAGAAATCTTATAGCTTAAATTTTACACAATTACAGAGCAAAATAGTTAAGGAAAAATATATAGTGAAGTGTCTTGTGAAGTTACAATAATTATTTTTCTGTCTGATGGCTCTGGTGGTTACATTAAATGTCTCATGGTAAAAATAAGTTGTTGGTTTTAAAAAGAGACAAAACTTTCCTCTTTGCTTACCCAATTCTCTGTCTGAAGGTTTATTAAGCCTTAGGACCATACCTATTTACAATTCCCATTCACATTAACATTTTTTTTTAAGCACTGCTTTTAATAAAGTGCAGGGATTCTTATGCCACAGACCAACCAAACTACAGCAGTGTGGGTCTACCCTGGCCTTACGGTAACTCCTAGCATCCAAAAAGTTAAGGAAGTAGACAGCCAGGTTCTCCTGTACATGGCACCATAACCCTTCATGAAGTTACTACAATTTGACACTTTTTATTACCTATAGGCTTGAAATTGTGATTACAACCAGAAACCAACCCTGCAAGGTGCTTCAAAGAGGAGCTTTATAAAAACTAATAAAAAATGGAGGATTCAGGTGCTCAGGGTTTCTACTGGTGTGCTCTTATGACATGGGTATACAGGATATACATGGAAAGCAACATGCCTGTAGTAAAAAGGAGGTGTGTGTCCCTGTCCACACTATTCCACTCAGGTTTTTGCACTAACCTTATTAACAATTTCCAGGCATAACCCAACAGCACCTGCCACAAGACATTCTTCCTCTTTCCTTGTCCATGGGAAAATGATGGAGGTATTCTCATTTCACTCTGTGCCTAGCTTGCTACTGGAGTCAGATCAAAAGAGCACACCTTGCATTTGAATGGAATGCAAAAAGATCTGAGCTGGTTCACAAATCTTGTGAGGGCTTGTCCAACAGCCTTCAGCCAGCTATTATCAAAGCTTTGTCCTCTGCGCACAGTTTTTCCTTCCTATAAGAAATGTCATGCATGCATTGTCAGACACGTCCTACCTCAAGCCACTGTGAACAGGATAAAATCCCACTATGACTTGATATGCATAACGAAACAAGTACAAAAAGTGATAGGTCAGCAATACAACTGTTGTTTTTTAAAGTAGCTTTTCCCAACTTCAAATTATCTAACTTAATTAAGGTAAAACAGCAGCCAACTAATTAAAAGCTGCCATACAATTCATCTGGCTCCCAGTATGGCTCTTGCACCCCTCTCTGATCAGAAAGCTGCATTTTTGTACATTTGTATGATGCTCAGCTTATCTGGAAGCCCATGCAGCTGGGAACTGAAAAAATGAAACTGCAGTTTGCTTGGCTCTGAGTTCCTCTCCCTAAGGAGCACATCCTTCAGCCAGAGGAGTCAAGCTGAGCATGCATCAGTGGATGTGGAAACATTTAAGGAACTGGGTGCAAGAAAGCAACCAGGGCAAATGCAGCTGGAGACAGGAATTGGGACCAGAAGCAGATGTCTAAATGAGAGGAAAAATGGAATAACTAAGGGCAGGGAGAATCGGGAATTAAAATACTCCACACAAGAAAGATTTGTAGAGGCACAATGGGAGGGAGCAGGTCAGAAGGACTGAGGAGTGGCCGAAGCAGGAGCCAGCCCCGCAGGAGGGACAGTGGGCTGCAGCAGGAGGCAGCAGCTGCACAGTCGCACCGAGCTGGTGGCGAGCCCAGAACCTTCCAGGACTGGCCAGCAGCATGAGCCTGGCACACACTAGCAGCCCTTGCTACCCCCACCACGGCCACTAGCCCACGGGCCACCCACCACTGCTCACCTGCTGCCACGAGGGGACAAGGGGGACCAGGCCAGGCCAGGAACACGTGGCCCACCCGCTCCTACAGGCCAAGTCTGACCTGGCGCAGGGGCTGCCAGTGCACAGGGAGTTTCACAGCGTGGGGGCCTGCCCGCCCGTGGGGGCCTGCCCGCCCGTGGGGGCCTGCCTGCCCGTGGGGGCTGTAAGAGTCGGTCTAAAGAGAACAGTATTGTCTCAACATTGCCAACAGAGACCTGGAGATGGAATGTGGTCCTCGTGGGCACCAAGACACAAAGACCCTGGGAAGGAGAACTGCACGGTACGAGGAGTACTATGCCGTTCCCTGCCACCTGGGATTGAAAGGAACAACTACAATAAGGCCATGTAACAGCTGTCCAGAAGATGGATCACAACCGTGGTCATAACAACAAACCAGAAAACATAAACTTTAGGTGAACTTTCTTCATTATAATATCATTATAATACAAAAACACACCTCCTGGTCTGAAGCTACCTGCCTCTAAGGCAAACCACGCCTTGGGCACTCCTCTTTGGACATGTGTGATAAACTGGCTCGAGAAGGCGGAGACTGGCGCAGTCCATGGACCAGAGGAGGAGCAAGGTGTGTTGCTTGGCATAAAAGATGCCTTCTTAGCAACTGAACTTTGGAGATCTTCCTCATCAAGGATCACGACGATCAGAAGGACCGGCAGGACGCCTTGGACCCATGGTGGTAGCTATAATCCTCTTTCCTTTTCTTTTTACTTTATCTTCTCTTCACTTTCTGTCTTTCTACCTATCGCAAGCTGCTTTATGGGCAAACAATAATATTGTGCTGTTTGATTGAAGCATAACCCCTTGGCGTGGTCGCCTTGATTTTTGTGCTTCGAGATCATAGTTAACGAATGATCATAAGTCCACTGAGTGGACCGTGACAGGGGCCCACCTGCTGCTGGCAGCTGCCTGTCTGAAAGCAGCCAACGGCTGCAGCTGCCTTCAGCATCACACACACAGGAGCTGAACAGAACCATCACCTAAAGCAACAAACCCTTCGGACTGCCCAAGAGCTGGGCTCGACTTGTGAGGGTGGTGTAGAGCTGCTGCAGCACTTCTGTTCTGGGGCTCCACCATACTGGTGGGGTGCAGAGCTTCCAGTGAGGGCCCCTGCAAAACCTGAAAGGAGCTGAGCAGTGTGTGGTGCTTGTGACAGCAGGGGACTGTCACCTGGTGGAGGAGGAGGATGAAGTAGTTCCAGCTCTGAAGAACAAATGAAATTACCTAGGGAGAAGTGTAAGGGAAAAAAAGGGGGTACAGGACTTGAAGAGTCACAAAAGACTGCTCCAGAGGATGCCAAAATGGTGGCGGCAGAAGCAGAACAATCCAGGTATTAAGATGTGAAAGAGGACAGGATATTGCAGCAGGGAAGGATGAGGACAAGAGGTTGCTTAAGAGACAGCAGACAGAGATGGAAGAAGGATCACTAGATTGGCCAGTATTTCCTCTACATCTGGGTGAGCGCAATTAGCAAAAAGTAGATGTTCCACAAAGGAGTCCATGTCCTTCATAGGAAATCTGACTCACTAGGAGGCCTGTAAATTGCCCAGAAACTCAATTGTAGCTTGTCGCTTCATTTCACCAACAACTGTGAGTGAAGGTGCAGTGAACTGGAGTTCCGTTGTGTCTGCTGTCAGGGCATAGGGAGAATTGTTTGAAACTTAGCCAGTCAAATACAGCCTGCTTTGGAGACAGCTGCCAATTCTCAAGCAAAGTTTGTTTTACACATAGATTACAATCATCTGCTGGAAATGAATTTTCAGTTGTACTGTGCAGCAACATCTGGAGTCAGCCGCCCGCTAACAATGGGTCCTACAAACAAGCTGAGAGAAAATAAATGCCCTGCCCTGGGGCCAAGCTCCAGAACTACAGCCTCAAAATGGTGGGGTGCAGATGCAAATGCTAGGGAGGCCTTAATCTCAGAGAGACGTAAATTTTCTTTCTATACCTCCTAGGTAAATAAAACTCCTTTTTATTAAAGCCCAATTCATGGAATTTTATTATAACATTTTTTTTGTTTTGGTGAACAAGGCAAACTTCGGGTTACAGAAAAAAACTAGAAAATTTGATCAGCATAAACACTAAATATTCAAAAGGTATTTTTAACAGGGCCACATGTATAAATCATGATCTGATTCATTAGTTCAGAACACTTCGGCCAGGGGTTGTCTCTCAATTAGACGGAGAGTTTCTAAGCTCAAATACCTTGTCTTTGTTGCATGTTTCCAAAGAACAACGACTATTTTGATCAATCAAAAGCTCAAAACCTTAGTCAAACTTCCAGGAGTGTTTTCCACAATGGGAACAGATCATTATTTTTAAATTTTTTTAACCAAACCTCTGAAATTCTGAAGTGTGTTACTAAGTATTGGGGTCTACTGGCAGGCCTGTACTACCTTTCTAGTCTTCAGGTTTTATTACGGATACTTTATAGAAAGGCTGTCAAATGCTGTTTGTTCCATTTCCACATAAGCAATCTTTTTAGGCCATCACACTATACTTGGGGAGGGGACAGAACTGGAGTGAGAGCAATCCAGTGGGAGCTGATTCCAAATTGCAGCTCAACTCTTTGGACATTAGCTCTATTTGAGACTAGATTTTCTTTTAAACTCCCAAAAGATCCCACAAGTCTGTGGTTGATCCATGCAGAAAGACAAAACACTACTGCAATCAATCAGCAATCTTTAGATTGTTTCCTCCTAATTACTCACATTACCCTTAAGTGAAATTTACACCTGGGAATTTGTACCTACTCCCCCACAGTAGGCTGTTGGGGAAAATCATCAATTATTCTACCAAACTGATACCAATAAATCCTACTAATTCCCATGTTCAATTCTGTCCACTGCTGCTCTTGAGTAAACATTCTACTATTCTGACCTTTACCTACTCTGGAAGAAACAGCTCAACTGCCCTCTAGTGTAGTTTCAGAATATCTAGTCCAAGCTTCTCCCACTCTCGTGGGACTAAATGAGATGGGTTTCATTTGGTTTGAAACACTGTTATAGAGGCATAGAATTTTACAACATAAACCACTGTGAAAAATACATTGACCGAAAATTTGATGGTGACTGCAGGGTTGGTTTTTTGGTAAAATTGCTGAATAATAGTTATAGCTAGCTTCACAGGCATATTACCTGTTGTATCCCCAAAATGTAAAATTCATTAAATGTGTCTGAATTTTTCACGACCATTATATCTGCTTATGAAGTGATGCTGTTGTTGGGTTCTTTTTCTTCATATAAGTGGGTTTAGAGCATCAACATTCTGGAAAAAAATGTATGGTCCTTCTACTTACTTTTCCAGTTTCTTGTATTTCCAATCTTCTAATATATATTTATCAAAGTAAATTTTATTTTTCTTTCTCCTACTTTGAGCAGCTTTTTGGCCAAAACATAAGTTTTCTTAAATGATCAAGTGATTCTTACTTTTCTATTTGAATTACTTTCCCAGCTGAAGCAAACCCAAGAAATTTGGCCCCTTTAAAGCTATTCACAGTCTGAATAATGAACATGTTTAGATCATCTCAGAGCATATGTTTCTGGAAGCTTTCCTGGCTGTGGTGCACAGTCTTTGAAAGAAGCTTCCTGTTTAAGCTAATAAATACACTTACTTAGCTTCAGTAGTGTGCACACCATGAAAGCTAATAGACACAGGCACCAAACGGGCTTGTTTTTTCCAAACTGAAGGTAGAAATGGGAAGAGTACAGGTTGTGGACTAATATAGTTGTTTCAGACATCTTGCAGAGTAGTGCAATTCTCAGAACTGACTTGAAAGAAATGCCAGATATAGAAATATATGTTCTGGTCATACCAACGGTCCATCTACTTTTGTCAGTAGCTGCCAGTAAATGCTAAAGGAAACAGCTTGAGAATGTAAGTGTAAGAATAGGGGAAATACCTTCCCAATATTAGCTTTCTGGAATCCAGTAATGTTTGTTTAAAAAAGAAGAACAGGAAAAGAAAATTTAGAGTGAGAATAATGGAAATAAAGGGCAGCCCAAACTATCCAGCTGTGGAATGCTTTCAAAGGAAGGGTCCTGTCATTTGGCTCATCTTTTTACACAAACATATTTAAACACTAGAAATGGATCTCTCAAATTCTCCTCTACAGTTCACAGACAGTAATGAAACTCCAATACCTTTTTCCCCATTTTCCCTAACCACTTCATCCTATTCTATTCCTAATGGCCTTTTCTATTATTTCTAAGACCTGGGAAAATGTAGAAGTCTATTTAAAACACTGGCAACTTTCCATTAGCAGCAGCAGCTGTGGCCCCTGACAAAAACTTTCTCTTGTTGCACACATACAGTATCACAATATGATTGCATCAATCTATTTCCTTCAAATTCTGTTTCATGTCTTTTGATCCTTAGCCTTATGTACCTTCTTTCCCCTGAACTCCTGCATATGTGTCTGTATGGCCCTTACAGTAGTATTTTCCCCTCACATCATGGTGTATCTCTCTCTTTATGCACACAGTTTTACCCATGCTGTAGCATCTTTGAGCTCAGAAATAGGTGAATTCCCACACCATGGGAATTTTAGCCATCTTCAAAAGTCAGCTAGTAACTAGTTCTGAAGAAAACCAGGAGTCTTCTGAGGAACAGCCCAGCTACCCTACAGCTGTTGGTGAGATGCCAATATTACTGATAAATAATTTAGTACTTTCAATATAACAGGATGGATTTTTTCCCTTGCCTGTTTGGGTTTTCTTAAAGCATTTACTTCATCAAAATTCCCTTTTTTAAGAATTCTGAGTAAGTCAGGTATAAGACTAAAGTTACCCTTTGGTTTTCTAGCTTTATGCCTGCGAGCAGGAGTTCCCATGACATGCCTTGTTCTTGTCATTTTTGTAACTATTCAACTCTATTTTTTTCCTGTGTTCAGTGGTAAGCCCTTGCATCCGTTTGATTATATGACTGTTACACATAATGGCTTTCTCTTCACTCTTCTGACATGCCTGAAATTGGTGTGAATTGTGAAATTTTCAAGCCAGAAGCAGAAAAGCAGTGCTCAGGGAGCCATGTGAATGGAAGAGCAAATTGGATTCTATCATGATTGGAATAAGGATCCATATGAAATAGAACCAACCTAGTAAAAGTATGTCATAGTACTTCTGTGATTTTCCTTTTCCACACTGCAAATATTTTAACAGTCCCAATGAGTGCTTCTCACAGGGGTTAGTAGGAATTGGGAAAGTGGAGGAGGGTTATAAAACTCAGTGAAGTTTTGTATACTTAAGTGTACAATAAATAGCTTTTATAGACATGGGCAAATTTGACTTAGCCTGAAAAAGGAAATTTTGGTCTTAGTGGCGTGTTCTTAAGAAAAACATCAGTCACTATTAGCACCTGATTTCAGTCTTAAAATCGAAAGTATTTGACTTCTCTACCCAGATACAGTTGAACACCTTTATGAGTTGTCAGGTATTTCTGAATTTGTATGAGTATGTATGAATTTGTATGAGTATTTGCTGTGGAAGGACACTTAGTACATCTCTAATGTGCTAGCAGTTGTAACACATGCAACAACTTTGTACAAACAGAATAAAAATAGCTTTGGAGACATCATTTTTAAGAGTCCCTTCTCTTCTTAATGCATCTGCTTCCCAGCAAATTTCCATGAAAGTTGCATGCAAAACTCAGCACCATTTAATTTTATTTGAGAAGCAAGCATTCACATGACAGAATGAAGCTCATATTGGACCTTTCCCTTCAATTTTGTCCTTGGAAAGGAGTAACTCAGGGTAAAATTCAGATAACCTATTTAGACTCCTTGGTCAGTGGCTGAGACTGTTCCTCAGCAACAGCTCATCCTGCAGGAATAATTAAATTTCATTGGTGCTTAAACCCTGGACTACAAAGTTCCACCAACATTCATAGTGCATGTAAAGAAGCTGCTAAGTCAGAGAATCGGCATCTTATCTCTGGTGCACTCCTGTTATCAGCCTTTCACATGACTTGAGTCACACTATGGGAAATGGAGCCATTACCATTGGGTAGCCTGTAGAACAGATTAAATAGCAGAGAAATCTTCCGAAAAATTAATAAAATAATTTACCGTAAACTTGCTGGATTGAGGATTCCTTGCAACAGAAACAAAAACTTCTCTTAGATAGCTGAATTCTCTGTCCAAATATTCTTCTGCTAAAACACAGGCAGTTTTCCTGTGCCAAGAGAAAAATCACATTTTGTAGTAAGGGTATAGCAGGCACCATGGTGGTCTCCCAGATAAAACACTAACCAAATGCTACTAGCGGTGTAGCTTTTGAACACCAAAATATTGCTTGTCTGTTTGCTCTAAAAGCTAGCTTTCTTGATTGAAAGTCATCAAGCACTCAGTGAAACAGGAGAAAAAGAAAGGAGTTACTAGAGTTTCCCTTATTTTCTTCTATGTAACCAACAAAAAGAACGTATTTACATTCTTTAAGACAATAAACAATACACGTTTATCAACATGTTTTAGTGAGTATTTCTGTGATGCTGAGCACCTGCAGTTCATACATTGTCTGCTGCTGCTGTCATTATATAGTGAACTCTGAAAAATGCCTAAACCTCCATCAATTCCTAGCTTAAAGTAGTTCTGTGGAAGCAGACACTTCTGTTTAAGGACTTTTAATGTCTGCTGGGCTGCCCTATCCACCATCATAATGACATGCAAACCCTGCAAGTGCTACTCAATCCCTGCTACTTATGGTCTTCGTCTTACACTGCTGGAATGATTATGCCAGCTAGAGGTAGATCTGAGCTGATGCCAGAATCTGTTGGTGGGAGCATGCCAGACAATACATTGCTCATTCATTCGCCATCTGACCCAGCTTAGAGCACTCACTGGTGAAACTGTTATTTCTCATCATGTTACAAATCACTACTGTCCTTCATGTCAATAAAGTGAAATGCAGAAAATATGTGGCAGTTTTCACCACGAGGTTCTCTTATTTCACATTCCAGCCTTGATGCATTTTTTAAGGACCACAGAAATGTGTAGTTTAAAACCCGTCTAGTAAACTTCCTTGATCCTGAGGCATACGCTTTGAATTTAAGTAACTTTCTTTTTTCCATTGCCCTTTGGAACAGTTTCCTTTTCTTACTTGGCTCAAAACAATTTTCAAATCAAGACAGCAGCAACAGCACATTCCATCCTGTGATGCAGATTGTGAGTCAGGGCCTTTGGGAACTCCATGCTGACTGGATGACATTACATGTACCCCTGGGCAATTGCCCCAGGGGTATTCCTGGAATGGCTGGCAACGCTTGCAGTACCGTACAGTACCCTGAATTTCTGCTGTTGAGACACAGTACATGACCTCTGTTACTTCCCAGGCAAAGAGCAGAACTGCACACACTCCCCTGTATGTCACGTCATACAGCACAGAGATTAGCAGAGCTTTTGATAGGCTTTCTTTAATAAACAGTCCCAGACCACTATGAAATAAATTGCTCAGATCCTTTTTTATGTATTAGGTTTTAATTCCCTAAAGAGAAGAACAGATTTACATGGGACTAAACCACAAGGCTGAGTAGGACAAGCTCTCAAGAACTTACAGTTCTGGGATCACTCCAGTAGCCTGGTCTCTGCAGAAAATCTCCACTTTCATGCTGGGCCTCATGACGGTTGTGATACATGCCTTGTAGACTGGTGAAAGCATCCTGAAGCCAGAATAAATGAATATACAAAAGGCACAAGCTCTGGAAAATCCACCTTTTCATGTGTCACTGGGCATTACAACCAGGGATCACCGGCAGTACCTCAAGGCATTCAAGCTGTAAGAATGAAGATTATGTCAGTCCTTCATACTGATAAGTCTGTAAATATAGCAGAAAAGTACATGTGCAGGTATGCATCCACTTCTTGATATACGCAGTCCAAGAAGAATTTGCAAAGTCTGTAAAAGACACTGTTGATATATGCAGTCCAAGAAGAATTTGCGAAGTCTGTAAAAGACACTGTTGAATCCTGTGCTGTTCTTCCCTACTACACTCTTTTATTTTCACTTATGTCATGTTCTCCACCATGGCCAGGACACCATATTTGAAGTAAAAAATGAATTTTTAAGGCTTGATGCTTGGGCCATATTCTTTGCATTGCCTGAATATTATCTGACTTTGACATTACAAGAATGTATTTTAGGATGTTATAGTTTTCGAGCATTAAGATCTTACTCTATAAATGAGATGTACAGGTAAGGACCTTTATGCTTTTTCCAGCAGTGCATACAGCAAGGTTTCTATGCTGTGGTGGTTTTAGTTTCAAAGTGAAAAGCAGCACACTGATTTTGGAGGGACGGGGTTCAGGTTGAACAGGACACTCTTATTAGTGGTGGCAGGAATGCTAAGGCACAATTCACGTATAGGTGAACATACCACAAAATCAAACAAAACATGTAGTTGGGCCCTCTCCTTCTAGGTCATGGAAAAGTGTTTACTACTTCAAACAAGCACGTTCTCTGTTGCAAGCAGTATGGTGAAGATGAAGATGCCTCCTCTTGGAATAATTACCATGAAGAAATCTGCCTCAGCTCCAGAACAGTTTCAGTTATGATGTGAAAGAGCACACAGTCTCAAAAGAAATCAGAGAGAGGGAGTCTAAGGATCGCATATCAAAGAGGAAGTAAAAGAACAGGTAGGCAGTGCCAGGATGTGTTCTACTTCATGGAGAGCATCTCATCTCTTTAAATTGAGGCCCATTAAAGACTCATTCTACTGATGTCCTTTTCAAAACATTTTTTATTTTGTGTTTAAAGCTTGTGTTGCAATATGGCATATGTCCTAGAAATTGTTAGTTTATAAGGCAGAAAGGCCACGTGAAGAAACAGTATCTCACACTCCATTATTGCAGGCATGTTTTTTAAGCTATATAAGGGGGGGGTGTTTTAAAGCATGGTAGGAAAGATATGTATATTCAATAACATGAAATCAGGCTGTGTATAGGCAAATGCCATTCACTTCTGTCGTCTAAGCACTCGTATTCAGTAGTTGGTCACACTGCAACCGACAGCGGAGACTCTTAGGCCTAGGCCAAGTTAAGTTTATCCCTGTACAGCTGTTCTGGACCCACTATGACTCATCACAGAAGCAGTTCCGTACCTCATTTTCCATGCTGACCCAACAAGCTAGATTAGCTCAAAATTATCTTAGCCATCATACATAGCAGAAGAATTCCTTCTAATTAAATCTTGAGCAACAGTTTTGATAACCTGTTTTTCCTTAGTATTTTTCAGTGTGACAGATCATGTTATCACCCTCTAGCCCAGGTTTCCTGGGAAACAAAGCATCTCTTTACTCTTCTAATCCTTCCAGGGAAATGAAGCCAAATTACAACATTTCATGGGCATTTGTTACATTTTATCATAGATAGTTCATGGACCTATCAACGTCAACTGACCAGAACGGGCAGTTAGAAACTGCAGTAGTAGCAGAAACAACTAAACTTGCTTTTTGTAACAATCACTTCTTGTCCAGGGGCAACATTAACCAGGGACAAAGGGACAAAGCTTCCTTTCTGGGCAGTTTCATCCCAAATCAAGGAAACACTCCACCTCTAAAAACTGGATGTCGCTATGGCAAAAGTGAGCGAAAGGGGCTCTTCAACTCCAGCTTCTATTACATGTTTGTCTCCTTTGTTTTTCTTGAGGGGAACACGTTCTTCTAAGTTAGAGATGACAGCAGATTGTTGAGCTCTGATACAGAACCTTATTTCTTCCTTTGGCCAGGCAAAATTTAGTGGAAATGTTTCTTCCTAACACATGCAATCACATCTAAGAGGCTGTGCATGGTGTGACTGTTTACATAAGCCTGCAAACTAAGTCACCATCAGTCTTTCTGCAGATATGTCCTGTTCACTAAACTCACTCACAGGACGGACATTTGCCTAAGTATTTAGAACCGCTCATCTGCACCTTGTGGAGGTACTCACCTTAGTAAGAAGAGCTGCTGAATCAAAGTGGAAGTAACTCATGTAACTGGAAATCTACCTGAGTAGAGGGAAATTAGGCCCAAAGAGCAGAAGGAATCCACAAAGAGAAAAATTAACTGGTAATTGGATGAATGCCTGTCATTTGTTTAGCAGAGAGCTGGAAGAGGACTCAGAAAGACAAACTGGGACTGTGAGCTGCTTACTGGGAGAGAACAGAAAAGAAAATGAGATATTCTTCTATCCTCTTTTCTATTTTGGCCATTAAGGGGAGATAGTTGAAATAACATCTGGGTCATGCTTTGCTTGTTGTGGAAATTAAGTAGTTTAGAGGCTTCTGTGATTTTACAGACTTGCAATGCCTTTTCTGAAAAGCAGCTTTCAGAGATAGGCCAGGATTTGAAGCACAGCAAATTCTGGACACTCTTTAAAAGAGAAAATCAGGCCAGTGCAATTGTCAGGGGATCCAATCATAGTTCTCAACAGCTTCATATAAGCTTTGCAGACTGACCTGTAACGCAAGCTCCTGATGCAAAACAAGTAATTATATTTTAAAAAATTTAAAAAGTGTGGAAGGAAACAAAGGAGCAGACTATTTGCTCAGACAGTTGGAGAAGCACAGTCCCTTCTGACCTATTTTGTAGTCCAGGGAGCAATTCCTGAGCTGCATTCTGAGACAGAGGCAGTGTTGTCAGGCCTAGCATGCCAACAGTTACTCAGTGGAAATGGAAACAGCAATACAAATGCCAACAGTATGATGCAAGTTTCATTGTCCCTCTCAGAACAGGAGTCCATTATGGTTTCTGGGCTGTTTGCTTGGAATTCAAGGTCAGTTGTAGTTCCGTGTAAATAACACATTTAAAGCCAGGAAATCACATTATTTTTGTAAGGGAGCTCCTCCTCATTCCCTAGTCTGTGCTTCTCTGAAAGGCTATTTTGGACCTTAAACAGGGAATTTGAGCTCAGCATGCATAGAAAGATCTGAGAAATAGGAAACAGATAGCACAAGGGGGGAATGGCTTTAAACTGAAAGAGGGGAGATTTAGATTAGATATAGGGAAGAAATTCTTCACTGTGAGGGCGGCGAGGCACTGGCACAGGGTGCCCAGAGCAGCTGTGGGTGCCCCATCCCTGGAAGGGTTCAGGACCAGGCCGGATGGGGCTGAGAGTAACCTGATCTAGTGGAAGGTGTCCCTGCCCATGGCAGAGGGGTTGGAGCTAGATGGTCTTTAAGGTCCCTTCCAACCCAAACCACTCTGTGATTCTATTCTATGATTCTAGGAAACCAGAACAATACTCTGCAGAGCTAAGAAGAATGCATATGAAAGTTTTGCTGTTCATAAAGCATAAAACTGCAATAACTGTAGGTCCATGCTTGTAAAACATTTAGGAAACAGCTGAACACCAGAGAGAAATAACAATATCATGCCCTCCTAATCTCTCAAAGCTCAATCATTTAGCAAGAGAACAATTTGGAAGAACAGACAAAGAGTAGGTCAGACCTGGAAGGAGAATAGTATAATTCAGGCCTGTAGGGATACATTTTAAATGTTTTAATTCTGAAGTCAGCTTAGGGGTGATCTTTATAGGATTGAAACCTCAGGCTTTCTTGTAATAATTTAAGTTAAACAGCACTTGCCCAGGCAAGGATGGTTTCTCATCCATCTGTCATTACAAATAAAAGTAACACCACATGTTCACCAGTATCTAAACATCTCATGCTACCATTGGATAACACTTCTTTCAAAAGTTTGCCAGCATGCTCTGCAATGAGAAAGTAACCAAAACCAAATGGTCTTTGTGCCAGGATCTGCATAACTGTAAATCTAACCACAAAGAAACATCCAGATTAGAAAGCTGTTACAAACATCTACATGCTTGTTTCATGCAAGATAGGCTATGCAAGGGCCTGTGAGGGACACTTTGACAATAGGAGGCTTTTTAAAACATAAAGCCATACGGTCCATGAAATTGGAAGCTAGATGTGTTCAAGATGGAAATGTCAGTCTTCAGAGCAAATCGGACTGAGCTAGCGTGGCTCAGGCAGTAACACTGCCTACCAACTGCTTACTTCAATCTGATAACCCTATTGACAAAATTACTATGTGTCCCTTCTTTCTTTAATTACATTGATTTGCTCCAAATAGCTTATAGACCTTAACGGACAGAAAACCTGGAAATCACAAACATCATGGTAACACGCCATGGCTGCGCAGCCACCAGCTACAGATGGCATACAGGGTGTGGAAGAACGGTTGGTACTTTGAGCACCGTAAATCCACTGGATTTGAGGCAGAAATTATGTATCTGAGGCGACGCAGCTGTCCAAGCCCACTGTCACCGAGCCCACTCCCACCAGAGGCACGGAGAGGCACAAGCGCTTCACACTGCGGGGCTTCCCCTCCCCTCCCCGTGCCCGGCCCGGCCCCGCGAGCAGAGCGGCGCCGGCCGCGGCCAGCAGAGGGCGCTGCCGCACGCGTAGCGCGGGGACGGGACTGGCGGCAGCGCCGCGGGGCTCGGCCAGCCGTCGGGCCGGAGAGCTAGCAAGCCAGGGAGTCACCGAGCCACTGGGCCACTAAGCAAGGGAGCTCACCAAGCCACCAACCCAATGAGCCACAAACAGGCCAGGCCAGCAATGCCACAGGAGCTCACTGAGCCAGCAAGCCACGAAGCCATGGCCAGGACAGGCTGGCAACACTGCAGGAGCTCACCGAGCCACTGATCCGGGAAGCCAGCGAGCCAGGGAGCAGGGCTGGAGTGTGGGGTGCTCCCGCCAAGCCAGGGCATTGACTCCTGCTTTGTCATCAGCATCAGCTCCAGCAAGGACGCTGATGAGGGGTCACAGGTTCCCAGCCGTCTGGGGACTGGGGACCAGTCACTGTGCCACATCCGAGGCTCAGACCCTGGGAGGACAGAGGGGGTCTGAGGCTGAGCTGGCAGCAATAAAGGGCGGGGGAAAGCTAGTCCTGTAACTTGGACTTTCGCAGAGATCTCCTGAGGTCCTGTGATACTGCTGGCTGTCAGCACTGCTTGACCTCAGTGGGTCATGGGGTCATTCATGGGGGCACAGCAGGAGGAAGCTGTGGAGCAGCAGGTAGGCAGTGACCTTCCTGAAGGCAGAAGGGTCAACACGGAAGGCTGGGGAAAAGTGCAAGATATGGACCCCACACATTCCCTGTCACTAACTCTAAATAATTTGTCTTGTCTTCATTTGTACCTTCTGTAGAGTAACTGTGCAATCACTTATTATATCTGCTCTCCTGCCTAAATCGGTTTTCTGTGGTGATTAAGGCAGCACCGATAGACTCTAGTCAGGAAACAGCTCTCCCCTCCAAAGTAAAGGGGTCCTGTCACGCAGCTCCTCCCCATATATTCACTCAGGTTCTCCCTTGGCCCTCCCGGATCTGTTTTACTATCTATCATCAGCCAACAATGAGCTCCAGTTAAAAAAATAAATAAATAAATAAAAGTACTTTTCTGAAAGAACGTATTTAATTCTAATCCTGGTTAGCTCTACCCAATTACCACCAATAAGAACCAAGACCTTCCTCCTCTTGGCTGCACATACATTAACTACTCCTGCCATGAAGAACATACACTCTGAGTAAGATGAAACAAATCAGAGCTCCCTGCTTAAGCCAGCTGCCCTGGATCATGCAGGGAGATACACGGCAGAGCTCAGCACAGATAGTGTGACCCTCCCACAACCTAGTTCATTATCCACCCAGGAAAGCTGAGGATACTAATTTAGGCATAGATGCCTCCTGTCTGTTGCTTACTTCTCTTGTCTCCTAGATTAAACATTTGGTTTTTATTGGGTTTTATTGACAGCTAAATTAAAACCCAAATGTAAATTTCATTTGGAACCTGGCTTGCAATTTGTAATCACAGAAATTTGCAAACACTGCTTATTCATATCCATTTTTTTGGTTTTAAATTGGAAAAAAAAAAAAGGGGGGGGGGGAGGGGGGATTTTCTTCATAGCTCCCCATTATTGAAAACTGTCTGTAACATCTAGGAACAGAGTTTGGTAGATCCAGATATGAAGGAGTCTAAAAATTCTGCCCAGAGCTCTGTGAGAAATTATGGAACTCTAAAGGACAGGTTTTGAAAGATGGTCTTTTGATTTGCTTTGAGGAAGAAGAGACATTCTGTGCTACAGAAGCTCTACAAGAACTTGTGCTCAAGAGGCTTAGTGACAGGGGTGGGACCCATAGTGAAGTTCGCCAGCTAACATTTTGTGCATGGATTTTTTGCTGGTCCCCTTGCCATAACCCTGGGAACACAGTTTAGAGAAAGAACAATGCAGAAGCAGCTAAATTACCATTTCTGAAATGCTTTTGAGAAAAAACAATCACAAAAAGATTGAATCAAGTCCACATTGAGTGATTCACACTTCCTGAGTACAGTCAAAGAGCCAGAGAAGAAAACATGCTTTTGTCACTGTAAATTATTTTCTTCCAGAAGCAATGGAGTATTAACACAAACGTATCTGCAACAACAACCAACCAGAAAAGCCCAGCCACACAGAGCAGAACAGCAAACAGATTCAGGACATCAGTTGAAACTGCTAGCTGGAAAGAGCAAAACCTTCCTGATAATTCTTGCAGTGAGTGAAATCCCCCTGAACTGCTGCTAAATTTATGTAGCAAGGAGACCTACTATTTCTCAAGGCAAAATGCTCCATTCCTAAACTTTTAGGGAAAATTAGCATGAAAACGCCTAGAGAAGTGGAGAAGCATGATAAAAGACTTTTTGAAAAACTTGTCATCATAAGCCAATGCAAAACTACTCCCTCTTTTAGATGTTTTATTGCTTCATATGTATTAGGAGATAACAAAGTATTTTCCTATTGTTTGGTACATCTCACTGGCATAAAGTTATTTTGTCTGTTCAAATGGATTTATGTTTTTGCTATTTTAGAAGGAATACATTGACTGGTAGAGTGATACTGCTTAGCACAGCGTCGCTCGGAAGCAAAAAAGGGGAAATGCAGGGGTTTGCTTTAAGTCATAGGTAGGTTGAATGTTTCTTTTTAAAAAAAAAAAAACTAATAAAGTGTATTTCATTGCAAATGGAACAAGAGATTCTTAATAAAACTCTGCTATTGCAAGTCAAATAAACTATTTGGGATGATTTTCCTGAAATGCTGCCAGGCTGAAAACAAACCACTGAGTGACTGAAAAGAGAAACCACCTCCAACATCCTTCGGTACGGCCAGATCATTAGGTGAGTGTAACTGCATTTGAAATAAGACTCAAGCATCTTTTCTTATGTCTTTTTGCATGGTTTCCACATACACCTTGGGAAAAATTGATTCTAAACATGAAAACAATCCAGAGAGGTAAAACCGTACAGTTACTTTAATGCAGCACAGAACAGGAAATAACTTTTATTCGTTAAACACTGAGAGGAAGTGTCTTAACATAGAAACCCCATTTCTCAAGAGACTCTACCTTACCTTGTGCTCCCTTGTCAAAGCCCCACAGGCAGCTTCAGGCTCAGACTTTCTGAAGACTGAGAAACAAAACAGCAGCTGAAAAAAGTTGTAAGAGAAGAAAGATCTGAGACTTTGGCAACAGAGTCAGCATTTTTGGTAAAATCTTGAGAACAAAAGTGGAAATATTACTGGTTGGAAAATGAATTTTAGGGGCTCTTAGTTTATGAGTGTTAGCAAAAGCCGCTGTAAGGAAAACGGCCCTTTTCCTGCTACCCTCGAACTTCCCACATCCAGTCCTCGAACTTGCTCACGATTCCACGGGTGCACATCCTAGCCTCTGCAAATCTGTGTCTTGTTTAAAGCCCTGGCCCGAGGCTCAGCCACGCCCAGGGCCGCCGGGGGGGTTGACTGCGTCCACGCGGAAAAAAGGGTGACAGGGGCTGCCACGTGCCCCCGACGGCCGCTGCTGCGGCGCCGACGGCACCGGCCGAGCCGAGCCGAGCCGAGCTGCCGCTGCTGCTGCTGCTCACACGGCGGAGCCCAGGCCGCGCCCACCCTGCTCCCGCTGTCGCCCGAGCCCCGCCCGGGTGGGACGGCCAGGCCCCGCCGGAGGGCGGCCGCCTGCGGGCAGCGGGCCCGGCCCCCCGCGGGCGCCCTCCCCGCCGCGGAGCTGCCCCATACCCGCCGCCCGCCGGGGCGGGCCCAGGTCGTCGGGGCTGCCCCGGCCCGCCCCTCGCCGCGCCCAGCCCCGCACCTGCCCCCCGGCGCCGCCCCGCTGCTCGCCCCGCCGAGCCGCCGGCGCGTCGGGCCGAGGGTGGGGAGCTGCTGCCGGAGCCGGCGGCCGCCATGGGCACGGGGCGCGGGGGGATGCGCTGCATCAAGATCCTGCTATGCATCTTCAACCTGACCTTCTGGGTGAGCGCCGGGCCGGGGGGGGGAACCGGGCGGGGCCGGGGGGCCGGGCCACCTGCGGGGGCCCCGGGGACGAGGGCGGGCGGCCGGGCGATCAGCGGCCCCGCAGCCCGCTGCCTCAGCCCCGGTGGCGAGTGCTCTCGGCGCTTCTCGCTTCTGTAAAGACGCGGCTCTCCCTGGGAGACGCCGTGCCTGCTGCGGCAGGCCACTGCTGGCGAAAGGCAACTGCCGCAAGCGCCGGGCTGAAGCAGCGCCCACCTCGCCACCGCGCCTGGCATCGCAGCCGGGCGGGGAGGGGTTCCCCCGGCGGTGTCCTCTGACAGAGCCTTCTCAAACCGGGAGCCAACAGGTGCTGCTTTTGCAAATTCATCCTAAGAGAAAGTCCTCGCATCATACTGCACTTTGCTGAAGCTGCCCTAATGACCAGTGTCTCGTGCAGAACCCTCAGGAGATGTGAAGAATGCTGTGTCCATTCTCCCCTTGTTGCACCTTTCTAATAGTCTTACAGTTCCGTAGCACAAATTAATTCAAGCTTTCCTTTTTTCTTTCACTTTCCCTCATGCTGTGTTCTCCCTTCCAGTAGCTTCCCAGCTTTTCACACCAGAAAACAATTAGCAACGTCATCTCCTTAAATGTCTTTTTCTTTCTTTCTCATCTACTAGTGTTTTTTTTTGAAAAGAAGTCACAAAATAATCCTGTTCAGCCTCTCTGGAGCAAGCATGCCTGAAAACACAGTTAAACCAAATGCTTTTCCCTCTTGGTGACAGCACTGCAATCTCCGGGTACACAGTGCCGCTGTGCTCGAGCCCCAAGAGCAGAGTGATGATGCCCAGCTGCAGCTGCAAGGCTGCAGAAGGACAAAGCTTTGTGTTATGTTGTTTCACAAAAGTGACAGTTACTGTGTTCTGCCTTTTCGCTGAGATGGAAGAAACCATCTCCCCAGCTGGACTGGGGGGCATTCATTTCAAACACATCCCAACTACTCGAGGTGCTCAGGAGGCTGGGCTGATGGTGGGGTCTCCTCGTGCTCTGGTGGTCCAAAGGCTGAGCTCATGCCTGCAAGCAGGGAGGTTCAAATATTATGGCCAGAGTGGCAGGGGACCCTCTGTGCTGTGACCCTTCTGTGAGGAAAGCCGCGATCCCAAGCTCTTCTGCCATGTGCTTGCCTGCTTGCTTTGCTTGCTGTAGCTATGCCAGATGAATCAACTGCCAGGCAATGGAGGCCAGCTAAAAAAGCACCACACCAGGCTGCCAAGGATATGTTAAGCCGCAGGTGTTTTGTGAATCTCGTTCAGGTTGCGCAGTTGCTACAGGCCTAGGCTCTGGGCTGCCATCAGAACAGTAGCAGAGCATTGTGCCTGGTCCTGTAGGATGCTGAAGCTCTCTGCCAGGACACACACCATTGTCTGGTAGGCTTATAAATATGTTAGGCATGCGGTGGGTCTGAGACCACTGTCTATAGATCTTTCCCCTCAAACAACATGCCATAACACTCCTAGTCTTGTTTGCATTAAAGAGATTTTTTCCTTGCATTTGACAGAACCCAACACTTGCTTGTTAGTCATTTCTCTAGTCCAAGATACTGTACACTGTAATAATACTTTTACCTCCTAGTTCTGATAGGGGATGCCATGATGATTTACAGAAAAATGCCCTGTCATAGCTGACCCAAGCAAAACTTCAGCACATCCCCAAGAACAATACAAACCTCTCATTCTGGCAGGCCTCCAAACGGAACGCTTCTTACGACCAAGCAGCACCAGGAGCAATTCCGAAATGGCAAATGGTCTCCTGCAGTTTGGTGTGATGATTCAGGGGTCCAGCTGGTCTCTCTACAGCATCATATATCCTGTGACACTGCAGCTGGACCTGTAATACATACCGGGGAAGGGGACACCTCTCAGCCCAAAAAGCCCTAAAACAGCTAGGAGGGTTGGAAAAAAAGTCAATTAAGTTCCTCCTGTCCTAAAAGTTTGGTGTGTATCAAGCTAACGGGGCTTAATTCTGGATCACACAGCACTTCTTCATAAGATGCTTTTCCTACAGTAACAGCACCCAGACCCAGGCTCTGAGTGGCCTCCTGCATTACCACACACAGTCCTGAGGGTTAAGGAAGGAGGGCAGAGTGTTCCTCATGGGTTTTGCAGCCTGTCCTCATTGGCACTCGCTTTTCCCCCACAACACCCCCCCCGCCCCGCTCCCATTCCCCATAGCAATTCAGGCCAAGTTTTGATAACTAAATGAGCTTATTTACAAGGTTTGAAAGTCACTAGTATGTTCAGAAGCACCGCTATGCTGAAGGGCTAAAAGACAGACAGAAGGACATTGCACTTCATTGTTACCAAACACTGGCAAGTGCATCCTGAATTTTCTGACAGTGCAATCCTGAGCTGTGGGATTTCAAGAAAGCATAAGGTGCCAATGACACCTCTTTGATGCTCTCCAGCCAGTTGTTACCAAAGTATTGACTGGTCTTGCTTATCTTCCAGCTGGCAGGATTGGCTGTCATTGCCTTTGGTCTATGGCTGCGGTTTGGTGGGGTTATGGCAGACTTTGCTTCAGAGAAAAAGTCTCCAGAGTATTTCTTCATGGGTAAGTTAAAGTGCCTGTGATAACAGTAGCCTTTTGCCTTGGTTTCATCCTGGGGCATGTGACATATGTTATGCATTGAATTACCTGAAGGCCAACAACTCCTGGGGCAAACTACACAAAACTGGATGTTCTGGTGCAGTGCGTCATGTGCATGATGGCTTTTGTCCTTTCTCTGCTTGGCATCAACTTCCTTAGGCCTAACTGAACTCTGCTCTCTGATTTGATCCAGTCCTCACATATCCTCAGTGAATTGTGCTAATACTGTCAGAACAGAAGCCGCGATGGGAACATGGGGCTCAGCAGTACATCCTCCCAGAGTTTTCTGTGCAGCTGCTAGCCAACAAAATAACAGTGTCATTTCTGAATGTTTCTAACACCAGTGCAGCAGTAACACTTTTGCTCACCAGTTCTCTCTGTGTCTCCACACAGAGACCCTCAGTGTGACTTCTGAGTAACATCAGAGCAAATCCTTCCAGGACTGAAAAGTAAAAGTACACCATGTTCAGTTATCTCAAGAACTGTTTGTCCAGCCTAGGCAAGAACCAACCAGTTCCCCAAGCCCACAGAACTGGTATTGGTTATATCTAATTTTAGGCATGTAACAATTTTTTTTTTTCTCCCTAGGACTTCCAGTTGGGTTTTCTGGAAACACCACCTGTGTTACATACCTATAGTCATCCTTAAATAGCTGCTGTCTAGGACTGCCAGCAATTGCATTTCTTTATCCATTGGCAACTGTAACATGTCTTTACACCAGAAAAGGCAGGGTTTTTTCTGTTTCAATATTTCACCTCTGGAGATCGACTCACTCAATAAATCCAGCTGGTGCAAAGATTTTTGCCATCTACAAATGCCAAGTGTGAATGAGTACCCAGTCCTGCCTTGTCCATCAAGCCACTCTGACAGGGTGGCCAGGAATGGAGGTTGACTCAGTATGTCCTGTAGCAGTCAGTTATCCATTACAGGAATAGGAATATTGCCTGGGCTGTGCAGTTACTCTTAATACCCCAAATCGCTTAGTGAAGACCTTGGCTCTGATACACCAAAGTCCTGACCCCAAGCTTGTTTAATATATGCAACCAGACTAGAGACACAGAGTTGACTATATTGTATTGTGGGAATAGATAGGCAGAATCTTATGTCCAGCAAAGTTTCTGTGGGAGTTTATGAGGCTGAATAAAACCATTCAGATGAAAATTTGATTGGGACCTGAGGGTTACTGTAAAATACCCTGTAGGACCTCCAGTGACACAGGAAGTAGGATTTACTTTTCCTCTTACATCTGAGCTGCTATGTCAGCAGCATATTAGACCACCAGCTTCATTTCCAGATCCAGTTTATACCTGCCGAATTTCCTGTGCTGTTTCTTGGGACTCTTCCCTGCCTTATCCGCTTATATTTGACCGAGGAGATTAAGCAAGACAGAAGGATGTTCTGGCCTTCAAAATCAAGTACTGTTGGTGTGTTAGAAACTAGAAAGTAATACATCCTGTGATGTGAATAGGCACCACAGTAATTTCACAGCTTTGCGGTACACACTGTAACACTGTGTAAACAAGATATTCTTTGGTGCCTGGGTATTTAAGTCTCAAAAAGATTTAATCTGCCTCAGTCCTGAACAGGAACTACAAAAGCTGTGGAATTGTTAATTTTGGGAAGTCCTGAGGAATGTTCTTGTAAGTTTTGTCATATACCATGACATTTAATTATTGAGCTGTGACATGTATTTATAGAGCTGTATGCTGTAATATGTAACTGCTAGCAGAGGAAGTGCTAAGGAATAGGACATAAATATGTCAGGAATTCTTTTAAACTTGCACTTTTGATTGAATTCAAAAGCAAAGTTTTGGCCCTTTTTTGTACTAAGCACTGTGCTCTGTACGAAGCATTCCTGTTAAAGAAGAAAAAAAAATTTCTGTGGCTATCCCTCATTACAAATCATGTTAAATGTTGTTGTGACTTGCGCAGCCATTCAGAAGTCTGAGGCCGTTAACAATCTGTGACTCAGGCGGTGGTAAAAGAATGGTGATAAGTTTAGCAAGGTTTGTTTTTTACAGCAGACAAGGCTGCCCTTGACAGTCACACTCTAGAGCTTTTACCTCACTAGGAGATTTCATTTCTGAGTCCCCCTTGACAGCTGTGTATTGGGCCCTTCTCCTGGAGAGTCTAGGAGTGATGTTTACTTGCCTTTGTGTGTTTGCTCTGTAACATGCATTCTGGGCGACAGCCAGAATTTTGCATAGGAATTCTTAATATGGAGCACTGTTCAACCCACAAGGAGCAGCTGCCCAGAGGGCTGAAAGAGAAAGCAGATCATCAGTATGACTTGGAGATATAAACATATGGCCATATATCTAAAAATAATTTCTTCAGCTCTGTTCCACTGACCACTTTTGTGGCTGCCTTGTGATAACCCAAGCCCCTGTGATCAGATCAGCTTTGTGTCAGTGCTTGGAACAACACTGCAGCTGCATTCAGAGTTTGTTTTGCATATGGAAGTACTGTCCAGAATCACCATCTTGTGGAAACCAGCTAATTTTCTTGCTTCTAAAGAGCAGCACATTCTGCTGTTTTTGTACCTGGATTGAACTGCCAGCTGAATCTAACCAGCTTCTCCCTTGTGCTTCCCTATGATGTTTTTTTTCCTGGATCTGAAATGTTGTTTTAGTTTAAAATAATTGATAATTATATCCTTACATTTTCCATTAGGCCAGGATGAGTCTCCTTAAATAGCCTTGTTCTTTACCAGCAGTCCAGCTGTCTTTTCTGCCCCCTGGAATAGTTTAGGCCATGACTTGGCAACCAGGCCTGTTCATCTTTTCCAGCCACTGAAATGTTTTTGTTGGTTTGAGAACTTACAGGCAGCAGTGCTGAGGTCAAGCACATATGTGTTCTTTGTTTTCTGTTGCTTCTGGTTTTGTATTCAGTGATCCATATTCCCCACTGCAGCTTGCAGTTTTTTAGCCTACAACAGAAAAGACTGGAACTCTTTGACCCATGCAGTTTTCATCTACTTTACCAGATGTATCATACACTGGAGTGGCCTCCTAAAATTGGACACCATCTCCGTACAGCTCCCCAACTTTTGGAGTTCCCAGTGTAGTGGCAGGCATGACAATATTTTTATGTTACTCCATCTCATAGTACATTTCTTATGCCTGTGCTTCAAGTGGTGAGGCAAAACTGTAGCTTTCCTGCTCTATTGCAGTTCAGCTCTGGTAGATTGCATGTATTCCTCTCTTAGCTGTACTTCAGAGGAAAAAAAAAAAAGAAGAAAGAAAAAACCCCATAATTTCAGCAAAGGTCAATAGCTGGGCTCTTACCTTTTTTATCAAAGTTGTCTATTACACTGTACTGACCAAATGGAGAAAAGATCTGTTGAATAAAGGGAATACCCTCAGATTGCTCATCCTTCTTGAGACTCCTGTACCAAGACTCTGGAGAGTTTTTTACTGGACAGGAAAGTCTGCAACAATCGGAAGGAAAAGAGAGATGTGTGAACCCAAGATGTCAGTATTGCTGTCTCACAGTTAATTGGTCCTTATTTGATTCTTTGTAATAGTACTGTTCTTAAATTTAAAAATACCTAAAGCACAGAAGTGCAGACAAAGTGCCTGCTGAGCGCAAATTGAGCATTTGTGAAGTAAAAACTAACACAGGAACTTCTAAAGGGTCAGTTCAAGACATCTGTTCTCCCCCCTCTGCTTTTGGTGGATGAAGAGGAAAGTCTGTTCCGGTTCCTTGGGCAACACAGAGGAAAAACTCTCTGTATGCCTAATAAGAGAAGTGCAGAGGGTCATACCACTGCCAGTAGCAATAAAAATGAAGTGTACATACCCAACAAGCCTCATCAGGAATGGTAACAAAAACTGATGAATGTGAATGCATCAATTTGGATGACTTTCTCATAACTGGTAGCACTGAACCACTGCTTCTCCTGCACCGCCAGAGCTCACAAACTTTCTGCTATGTTACATTCTCTTTGTTCCAGTTCCGTGAGCCAATCCATGGTCCAGGCATTCATCAGGGCCAAACAGTTGTGGACAGAAGTTTCAGGGTGGCTCTGGTTTTTTCTTGGGGTCTGTGAGACCATGAGTGATGATGCTGGCTTTGAAAGGTACAGTTAGATGGCACATGCCTTAGGTATGAAGTCATGTCTGGAGTTGAAGGATATTAGTAGGTTTTCTCCATAGTAGTGGGTGCCCATACAAACAGGGGTTGGCCAGCAGTTAAATCCATGTAAACTGAAATTCTCTGCTGCTGTGCCTCATTTTGTTGTAGTTCTATTCATGTATTTTGGAGTCAAGCACTATACCCTTAGTCAACAGTATTTTCTCTCCAAATTCCATAGCCTCTCAAACTATCAGCCTTTCAAATGAGAGCTGTTGGCAAAGTAGTGTCTGTGTGGAGATGCAATACCACAAGAGAAGCATCAGATGGTCATACCATCAAGTGTATTGGAGAGGCTTTTAGTTGTACTTAAGAAATGAGCTTTTCTTTCTTCCTATCATCTTGTCTCTAGGTCTTCTCTTCTGCAGCTGAGGAAAAGTGGTTTAGAAAAGGCTGATAGTAGCCCTGAGTGGAAAATGAAAGTTGCTGCACTGGAAATCAGCTTAAAAAATAGGCCACCACCACTACTATCCCCAAAAAGAAAGCTTACTCAAAATGAGAGAGTTGTTCGAAAGTCCTCAGTCTCTGTGGTGGATCATAAAACCTAGCAATTAGTTCCTAAGAGTCAGTATCCCACCTAGCAGAGTAAAGCGACCACAGTTAGAATTCTGACAGAACAAGTTAATTAAGCCTAATGGAATAATGTATCCACCTGCCTCAGGCTGATTGTTTTATATTTGCAAAAGGCTGAGATCCAGGAGGCTTTTTTTCTTCTTTTTTTTTTTATTAATCATTTAAGCATAATAATGCACTTTATGCTTTTTGCCTGTTAAACTGTCCTCCTGAGTAAAGCTTTCTCCCACCCTACTCTATGTGTAGCTATTTAAAAGCTAGCCATTTCCACATAGAAACAACAGTTGAACTGACAGTTACGCCATTTCCTTCTTTGACGCACCCTCTTCTTCCTCTAGGCAGCTGCAAGTCACGCTGGTGCCTGCACACTGGTCACATTGCTGCGAACACTGAACTCTTGCGAATACTGCTCACTGCATATGTGGGGGCTCCCTCAGCCTGCTTCAGTGAGCAACCAAGCAGTTGTATCTGGTTCTGCTCAGCCCGCCCATGCTCAGGCCAGAGCCCAGCACCACAGCCTCAACACTTCTGCTTTTCCAGAAACAGCCACCTGCAGCAAGGGAGCTAGGTGACGGGGATAAACCTGTCACTGGTCTTGCATGAAGTAAAAAGACATCAAGATGTTTCTTGCTGTAGCAGCACACTAAACTCCAGGAACACTCAGGCTTTTTTGGTTACATGCTTTGTCCTTCATGCATACTCTCTTTAAAAGGACTAACTGCTCTAGATGCCACTCTCTAACGTAGCCTCAAGAAAAAGAATCAATATAACCAGTTCTATCTGAAGTGAAACGTCCCGTGTTGTGGTTTCATTCTGACAGAGCTGGAAATACAGTGGGGCTGTCCACTATGAAGCCATTAAGAGGAAAGCATTTTGTCTGCTGGAAAAAGATAAAACAACAAAAAAGCCCTTAGCTCCTTTTTGGGGTGCGTCAGTTGAAAAGCATCTACAGAGAGGGTTTTGACTGAGTTGGCTTGTTTTGTTCCAGCACTGACTTCATCTGCACTTGGATGGGTAAAGACAGTTATCTGCAGGGTCCTGACTGCTGCTGCTGTGGGAGCTGCAGATCTCTGTGAATGCATTACAGCCAGACTCTGCCCTTTTGGGTGGCTTGGAGCCTCTGTGTTTAAGCATTAGAAGCGTATAATTGTTGTTGATACCTGCATGGAAATGTATGCATACACACAGGATTATCCAGGGTGTCTTAATCTAAAGAGGATTGCAGAGAATTGTGAGAGGATTTCAGAATATCGAAATACTTGAGTATTAGAAAGGCAGATTGAAATAGAGTATCAATAATGCAAAGTGACACAAATGGTAACAGATAATCTAAACAGCGTAAACACTGGCACACTTCAAATTAGCTGTAACCACACAGGAACGTGATCTTAAGAGTGTCAGTTGTTCTTGACAAAAGTGCCTTGCTCACCTGCAGTCAAAAAGGCATATAAATGTCAGGAATTGTTAGGAAAAGAGAATCCGACTGAAAAATTTCAATGTTGTGTAAATTTCCAGTGCTCTCAGTGTCTTGAATGCTGTATGTGGTTCTGGTCAAAAAGAATGCAATAAAACTAGAAAAAGTATGAAGAAGTTTGACAAGATTATTATACTATGCACTATGAACAACTTCCCTGTTGGGAAGTTTTTCACACTATTCATTAAATTGTAGAATCCATTGCCACAGGATTCTGTGAAGTGCAGCTGCCATAGCACAGACCCACCTAATACAGGTATGTTGATTACATCTGATTTTGGTGAAGTTTGGTATAGGGTGAAGTAGATATTGACAGAGCCACTGGAGACTACAGAGAAGGTAATAGCTGACGTACTTTGGCTTACGTGAATATGGGACATTAATTATTTAGGGTTGTGAGATGCATGGGAACAAGATACGTAACAAGTGCTGGTATTCTGCGGAAAATGGGGAGGGCTACATTATGGTGAGACTGCTTTTAAATTCAAATTTGTGCATTATCAGAAGCCTAGAAACTGGCTGGTATCTGTAATGCTTTTGTGGTTCCTGCATGATTAACCACAAAATACCTGTTGAATTCACACAAGATGTGATTATGTCTATGCATTATGCTCAAATTAAGGGTGTGTTCCAATCCTCCAGAAATTCATCTTCCTTCACAGTACTCTGCCTCTCCTCTCCAGTGCTGTAAATATATTTTATAGATAAATATACTAAAAATCTATTGACACGAACATGGTAATCTCTAGTAATAAGCCTGTTTCAGAAACTGACTTTGCTACTATGTGCAGCATACACGCGTCCCTGTCTGGCCTGTTATTTCCAACTCCTACATGCGTTTCTCATTTTTTCCAATAGTGCATTTAGACTGCAGGTTCCTTGGTGCTATAGTGAGGGCTTGAGAGCCTCACAGCACATCTGCCTCCCAGACAGTAATGCACATACAGCCTCAGGAAAATCTCTTCAAGTCTGTGTTCTAGGACTGCTCTCATCACTGCCTCTCTATCCCTTATACCAAGAACTGAGTGAGCTGCTTGTTTTCTCAGTGGAATATGAACAGTTCGTGGTTTGTTCAGTGGTAGTTGCCCAGCCCAAAAAAGAAAAAGTAGAATTATTTCAAATGGAAAGTGATCATAGCAGCCAGGTAAACAAGAAACCCATGTGAAATAAAGCCAGACAGAGGGCCAGTGTCTGTTCCTGCTCTTTGCAGTAGGCTCTAGATGGGGATTTGTATCTGAAAACTATCAGTAAGATTTTGGAAAAAAAAAAACCAACAACAACAACAAAAAATATCAAAAAACAACTCTGGGAGTGAGTTCTATTCCAGACTGTGAAATCAGATCTCTACCAGCCTAGGTGGCCAGCAGAGTGTATCCAGTGGCGGTGGTGATGGTTCATGCATTGTCTGAAATTAGAAAGGCTTTAACCTTCACATTAGTGGGTTGCTACCTGTCTGGTTTATGTTGTAATGTCTCCTTTCTGTTCATAAACATTAGTACACGCTTCTGCCTGTCACATGATTCTTGGCAATGGGAGCACAGAAGGACTCCCGTTCTAAGGACAGTTGTTACTTTGTCCAAGTGCCATATGACAGACTAAAGAACTGGTGACATTTCCTTTCAGCTTCGTAACGCATAATTTGCATTTACCTTGACAGCAGTTTTTAATTGCTCTAAGGAACAAAGAACAGATGTCTTGCAGATTTCACTCGTGATTTTTCTAAAAATGGGGCTGATCCCTGATCCACATAAAAACATTTTGCAGTTAGCAGCTATAAAATTCCATCCTTCTCTTCTACCTAGTCTAAAATGATGAAATTCTGTATTCGCTGCAAATCACAAAGGTTTTGTTCATCCAGAAATGACACAGAATTCCCTTTATCCTTCCTGAGGGTCGCCTTCACACTTGCAAATCCAAGTGCAGCCCCAATACGGTGTATGTGCTCATACCCAGAGGAAACAGCATCTTAGGGAATACCTCTGTGCCGTGAACATAGGTGCCAGTCTAGAGCTCTCGACTGAGTTGTGGATTTGCCATTCTTCACTACTGGGAGCCACAGGCAGCTCTGAGATTGCCAGGTAACTTTTTCATTCCCCTTGTAATTGCAAAGCAAGAGTCTGCTAGAAAATAGGATCCCTCCTCTTTGCATTTTCTCAGGGAATACACCCCTTTGATATTTTCCTTTCAGGAAATAATGATTTTCCTCACGGGATGAATCAAAAATCAAGTACATAGAAAAGCTGCTGCTTTACTGCTTTCCAAATTTGTTTGTTCAAAATGAAACAATGGCTGAAGTATGGGCTTCCCCCACTCTTACACTCTCTATTTTTTAGTCAGAAGGGAAATCAATTTGTTATTAGGTGTTCTCTCACCTGACTTACTGCAAAAAGCAGAAGTGTTAAGTTTCTTTTCACAGCTTATAAAAATCTGCGTATTTGTATGGGGAGAGGATGTTTTAGCACAGCTAAAACAAAACAAGGAAAAAAAAAACCCAAAAAAACCACCACCCCAAACCCTATTTCCTTCAAAAAAGGTCAAAAGAACAGGCTTTCTCCAAAAAAAACCCACTCCGATGACACTTCATTATTCATCCTCTTGGGTTTACAAAGAAACCTGTATTTACTTCAGCACACCTCAGTGATCGGTGTCCTGGCTGCATCTGCTCAGATCAGCCAGTTTTCTGTTGCATTTTGCACGTGGCTTTTAATTCTGTGGAACGTGCCTCTTCATCCCTTTGCATTCAGGGGCTAAGAGTGACTTGGTTTGTGGACCCTGCATGCAGGTGCAATTAATATTCCCAAGTTGTGGGCAGTCACATAGATGGCAGGTTTCTGCCGTTAGGTCCAGTATCTGTCCTTAATGCCACAGCAGTGTGCCTCTTCTTAGTAGTCTCTTCTGTTGTCTGCTCTTGTATAGGCTGTGTGCTGCCAGTGAACTCGGAGACTAGTTAGTTGTCAGCCCCTCTCTCCTCTTCATTAGTAGACATAGATCAAAGTAACAAAACTAGGAATCAGCAAATGCACAGAGGCAAAAAGAGGTAAAAGGAAACATTTCACACAGACTACAAACACTTGTTTCCTTTCTACCTTGTACTTTTTTACTTCTGCTTCACAAAAAGCTGCAGCTAGTCTTCTCAAAATTTTCCATTCACCGAAACAAGCTCTCTGCCTTGACCTGACTTGCAGACATCTTTTTGCCATGCTGAGCTTTGTGGTGAACTTTTTTGTGTCAGTTTCTAGGTATCAAATGTATTCCATTTTGTGACTATAAACTAAGTGTCTTTTTTGTTTCTCTGCTGTGCTGTAGATGCCAAATTGGAGGCCATGCCAAGGCTTTGTATTTTACAATGGAAGTGCTTATGAATAGAAGCTGATCAAGGCTGTGCTTTCCATCCTGCTTTTTTGAAAGGAACAGGCTTTAGTGAAGCTTAGTGTTGTGGTTTAACCCCAGCTGGCAACTGAGTACCACACAGCCACTCACCACACACCCCACAGCGTGATGGGGAGGAGAATTGGGAAAAAGGTAAAGCTCATGAGTTAAGATAAGAAAAATTTAATAATTGAAATAAAATAAATAACAAAAACAACAATTGCAATTAAAAGGAGAGAGAAGGAGAGAGGGATAAAACCCAAAGGGAAAAAAAACCCGAGTGATGCACAATACAGTTGGCCCAACCCTGCTAACCGATGCCCGGCCAGTCCCCCAGCAGCAATCAGCAGCCCCCAGCAAACCCCCCCAGTTTATACACTCAGTGTGACATTCTATGGTATGGACTATCCCTTTGGCTAGTTCAGGGCAGCTGTCCTGGCTGTGTTCCCTCCCAAGTTCTGGTGCTCCTTCAGCCTTCTCACTGGCAGGGCCTGAGAAACTGAAAAGTCCTTGATTTAGTGTAAACATAACTTAGCACTAAAACCACCAGTGTGTATCACCATTGTTCTCATAATAAATCCAAAACACAGCATCATACCAGCTACGGAGAAGAAAATTAACTCTATCCCAGCTGAAACCAGGACACTTAATTACTTCTGACACATGATACTAATGCATAGTGATGTATGACATTACCACCACCAAACTGCTGGATTTGTCTGCTTTGCTGACCCTAACTGGGCTAATTTTGATGGCTATCCGTGCATGATATTTCTAGGTAAGACTGTGATTCTAAGGGGTGACATACATTGTCACCCTTTTCTTTTTCTTTAGAGTGTCTTGCTTTTCAGTTTAGGTCTATTCCTATTAACGATTTGAAGTGATCACGCCTACACTGCTGCATATGGCCCACTAAGAAAAGAAATACTAGCTAAAATGCTTCTGGTTTTGTGGAGTATTTTTAAGTGTCATTATTTTCTGTCCAGAAATAGCTTTCTGAGTATCAGCAACTGCTAGTCCCAGGCTGAGAAAGGACAAAGTCTGGACTGAACTCTCCTGAGCAAAGATGGAAGAAGGTGGATTTAACCGCCCGGCTGTGGGGCCAGATGCACAGCAAGCCCAGCTCTGCAGCGAGTGGCATGAGTTCTTCCTGTAACTTGCCTTAAAAGGGAAGCTCTGACTGAGGTAGCGGTTCAGCTGTGAGTCATGGAAGTGAAATGTTAAGTCTGTTTCTCAGACAAAAGCAACTCCAAATTCCTGAAAGTGGTCTCACCCCTGAGCCTCAGAGAGCTTTGTCTTTGCTAGCTGGAAACAACAAGAAGAAATGGGAAGACTTCTTTCCAGTCTTCTTAATCAAAAAGTGTCTCTGTTAAGTTCCCTAATAAGTAATAACAGAGACTGGAGTAGGGAATGACATGCAGAAAAGGGTCCAGAAAACATCTTAGTAATTACACTGTTACCACGGAGATCTCAGGAAATGGCAGGTTTGCTGTTTTGCAGTTGAACAGCAGGTTCTGCACCTGCAAGAATTTGTTTGTATTTTCCGATTCGTCTTCCACAAGGGGCTGACCTTTCTCTTCTGAGTCACATATGTCTTTTAAATCCCTCCCTCAGTAAAAAACACTGTGTTGTGAATATGTGTACAAGTATTAGCCTGAAGAATGCTCAGTCCTAGTAGGTCACAAGATGCCAAAACCTAAAAATCTAGCAAATACAGAGTATGAACAACCAGCACAGTCAGCAAGCAGCAAATCCCACGTATCTGGCTTCACAGACCTGACAAAGCTGTATTAATTATAATTGTTTTATTTCTGTTTAGCAGAATGTATTCCTCAGCAGTAGTCCCTGGCACAAGAAAGGTACCAGGGCAAGAAGGATGGAGGGGAGGAGAAGGATCACAATAGCTGGGATAGATATTGGGCTGATATATAGTGGTGGACAGGAATGTGCCAATGAATGGACAGCAGGCAAGAGTTCGCTTCCTCCAAGCAGGCTGCGTCTGTGTGGCAGAGTAGCTAGATGCTCTGCACTAATAGATTGATTCATTGTTTTTTCATTTTCCTAGGAAGCATTGCAAACTGTTATTTGTAGGGCTTTCTAGTCTAGGTTATACAAGGCCTGCTAACAGTAAATGCCAGTAGCCCTGATAACCCTAAAGATTTGGGTCAGATTTTAAAATAATGTTTAAATTGGTAATTAAGAATACTAAACATTCCCATTAAAAATTTGTGTAGTCAAAGCTGGGAGCAAGGCTCACTGTGCCCTCTAGCGTACAGTCTGCAGCTCATTTCCAGCCCCGAATGTCACAGAATAAGCCCTCTAGCAACACTGGATTTTTTTTGCCTTTTGTTCCTCGCTGAAGAGTTGTAAGGCAGTTCTGGATGGTGTGATACATGTTCTTCAAGGACTGAGCTGCCCTTGAGACAAAAACTTGGGAGGTGGAAGTTTTCTTATTCGTCTTCCTGAGATCCTCCAAGAACTCTGAAGAAATCATTGGTCTCCTTTTGTGGCAAGAGAAACTTTGCTGTGTAGTAGGTGTTCTTTGTGAGACCCAGAGACCATTGTTACTTATAAATGTGTGGTTTTGACAAAATAGGTAGCAGACTTTGGGAAGAGAAACCTTAAATTCTTGTCTGATTCTGATTTTTCACAGGACTCTATGTATTGGTGGGAGCAGGGGCTCTCATGACCACAGTTGGATTTTTTGGGTGCTGTGGAGCAGCGCGGGAGTCTCAGTGCTTACTTGGAGCAGTAAGTAAAAGGTTTCAAGGGCCTGGGATGCACAGGAAAATCATTCAAAAGCATATGCATTATGTCACTAACAGAAAGATCTTTATTGTCCAAGACCTGAAATGTCTTATGTCCTTTTACTGGCTAATCTAACAGCTCTAGCCACTGTGATACTGCAGAACTTCCATACATGAAGTTCCATTGCTTGTCTCATGTGATGTATTTCCTGGAATGACCTTCTGTCTTTTCTGAAGCTACCATCTGAGCCACATCTTTGCTGTTTCCACCTTTCTTTCCGTATTACAAGCAGTCTGACTTGACACCCTTGTTAAGGACCCTGCTTAGCAGCTTCCTTTCAGTTACTGTGTGGGCTGTTGAGGCCTGGGCAAGAATGAGGGGACTGACTGGCAGTCCATATGAAGCAGAATTGCGCAAGGTATATTAATATAAGATTCTCTTCTTCCTCTGCAGTTCTTTGCTTGCTTGTTGGTGATATTTGCAGCTGAGGTCACTGCTGGAGTATTTGCCTTTATAGGCAAGAAAGTGGTAAGTAGCATGAACTTCTAATGTAGTAACAGGGCAGTTACGGATTCCAAAGCCAACTGACCTACAGTCTGGCTCTTGCATAGGAAAACTTTCCGGGAGAGTTTTCCCAGGAATACTCTCTGACATGCTTATCTGGAGTCAATGAGAGCTTGTGTTATCACCAGTCCAGAATGGGGTGCAGTTTTTGCCCCCCTGTAGTAAAGAAAATCTGTAGGTGTGGTTCAACCTTACATCCATAAGGAACATCAAGTGGAACAGTATGATAAGAGGGTATTGCTTGGGAGAAGGGCAAACAAATTCAGGCACGGAACTTCTCCAACTAACAGTGTTTAACCAAACACAGAATACAGCATATGCACATTCTGACCCATGCAGAGTTCCTCTGAACGCCATTACGCCACAAAACCTTGTATATTTCCAGTCATGGTACTGCAGTTTACCAGGTGTCATTTTCTGCTCTGGAGGTTGATGACACAAGCTGGAAGTCTGCACTGGATTGGGAGTAAGACTTACTTGCCACTCACTTGGAAGGTCTGATTTCTACAGGCAATACAGGAAGCCCAGAAAATCTATGAAGACATTTATGATGACTATATGAAAAATCCAGGGGGGGAGGTCAACAGGACTATCTTTCGCTACCACTTGGCTGTGAGTAGTCCTCCTGAACTTTAGTACCTTGCACTAGTACTCTGCTGTCACATTACCTTTTAAAATTCAAAATGTCTCCCACTGAGGTATGAAAGTATAGAACTGAGTATTACTTAAAATGGAGCCAGAGGCTCACATCCCAGTTTCCCAATGGCTCTGTCAAAATTCTGGTTTCAGATCACAAGTGAACCCTACCTTTGAAAGTGAAAATGGTCAGGCTTTAATTAAATTTCAGGCTGATGCTTCTTGTCTTTGTTGTGCAGAAGATACAACTATTATGGCCTTTTTGAATATTAAAATCCAAATATAAATACTCACAAATGCAGAGAGGTAGAAAGGTCTGAATCTGTCTGCATTTGTCAGAGAAAAAACTGTGACCTGTGTCCCAGGACATACAATGTGGCAAATCCTGCCACTGAACTAAGTAGGTAAAGAACCAAAAGCACATGTGACTCAGTTCAGGCCACCCAAAAAGCATCTGAATCAGAATTAGAACCTGTGACTTCCTGAATCCTATTTGTGTCCATCCTGTATGTACACTGCCTCCCACAGAGATCAAGCCCAAGCTTTGTTGCTCCTTACAGCATTCCCACATTCTTTAGAACAAACATTTCACAACCTCAGACCCTTTTGTCCTGCTCCCATAGCTGTTATTTCTGACCCAAAGAGGAATTCCAAGCATTCTGTGGGAGACAGGCAAACAGGAAAAACAAACCCTCTGAAACACTCTGATTTATTACTGTCTCCAAACCCAGAACTACATTTTGTCAGAAATAAAGATGCTAGCATTCTCTGTTGTAGCTTTTGTGCATTGCCCTTAATTCTGTACGCACTATTTGACCTTTCTACTTTCTCCCTTTAACTCCCATTTCCTTGTATGCCAGGGATCTGCTTTTCCAAAACCCAATTGTTGGCTTTGTTATGAGATACTGTGATAAAAATCCTTTCTGGAAGTTGTTGTTAATACAAATTTGTCTGTTTGCTATGGCTTCAGACAAACTGATTTTTGAGAAATCTGACCCACACAGCTGGAACTCCACGAGAGGTAGCAGTTAACGTAGGGCATAAATTTATTACTTGATCTATATTGTTTCCTTTTTTTAGTTATTTGTTGTCTCACTTTCAGTATGAAACAAGCCTACAGTTTGCCCTTCTTTGATCCTTCATCTCTCTCCCACTCCCTCTCTCTCTCTCATTTAGCTCCAATGCTGTGGTAAAGATAATATGGAACAACAAATGGGATTACCCTGTCCAGAGAATATCCAGATGCCAAAGGCAAGTGTGCTCTGTTCTGGTTGTTCTAATCACCTTTTCATGTCAATTGTTTCGTAAAATTGGAAAGAATCTGTAAGAAAGGAAGAACTTCCTTTTTACCTCTGAAATTCCACATGAAATGGAACAGAGTGGAAGCAGAAATAAGTTGGACATCATATGGAACATGCCCACCCCTCAATTTCTGAAGCCTGCTTGTAGCATCCCATGGTAGCTGAGAAAATATTACATCATCTGAAAAGTGGGAAGGACATAGCAGAACAGGGGTTCTAAATTAAAAGCCCTATGAATGCTGAATTTTGGCAAGTGTCTGCCTTAATCACTCATGGAGACTCCTGACTAGAAACTCTGTTGGTGTTAAGGAGGACACTGTTGTTTCTGTCTTCTGTGGAATCTGCTTGTGAGTACAATGTCAATCTGAAGGGCCAAACTTCTTGATTTAGCACAGCCTATCTTATAAAGGGTTTTAAATCTAGGGAAGAATGATAGTAAGAAAACTATTTGTATGTGTCAGCCTGTACAGGCAAGTGGTACAGAAGTCTCACTAGAAAAGGGAATATGCTGTGAAAATCATCCAACAAAACACAAGGCATAGATGCAAGAAATAGGACAGTGATTGCAATAATATTCTTCACGTTCATCTGTTGTCTAGTGAGAACAGCTGATGGAGTTGGTTGGAATATATTTTTGTAGGAGTAAAACTCTTTCCATTTTGTTTTTAATAGAACTGCCTGATTGAAATCCAGAATGTAATTGATGCTAATCTGCATTTAATTGGAATTGTTGGAATTGCAATTGCTGGCATCACAGTGAGTAAATCCACGTTCTCACTCTCAAATCTATATTTGAGCTCAGTACCCTGTCCCTTACTCAAAGCTTTACAGAAGGTGTTTTGCAGCAGCTGATGAGATTCCTCCGAGGTGTAGCTGTTCTTGTCACTTTCAGTGTGTCCTCTCTCTGGAAACTGCCCACATGGGCGCAAGCAGACTTGTGTGACTTCATTTTATCAGTTTCTTTTGTGTCTTTAGACAGGATCTGAAGTACCTAATGGTAACCTTATTTTGTTTTAATAGCAGGAAAGCAGAATGCACATGAACCAAACTGAAAAGCAAAAGGCCATAGCAGCATTTCATCTATTCCAAAACAACTGCAGACTGATGCTTTAGGCCCTTTGAGGATCGATTCCTTAGATTGCAAAAGGAATAGAGAGTACCTACCGTTTGTATAGAAATAGCTTTCCAGGAAAATGCTGGCTGTAGCATTGGTTCGATATGAAGGATAGTTTAGAAACAGACTTTCTAGGCCACAGATCTTTTGTTAAAGGAACAGAATTTAAACTGCCGAGTTTTCCAAACAGCATTTCCTTCCTAAAGGCGCAGGACCTAGTTACAGGTAGCCGTTTCATCGATTTGTGTCATCAAAGCACTGACACCTTTCCTTACAGCCCACCTTCTCCCTCAAGTGTGTATGGTATTCCCGTGGTCTGCTCCTTCACGACAGAGCTGTGACCAATAGATGTCACCCTGCTGCCAGGATGTGCAGGAACGGGCAGTCTGTGTCCAGTGCAGGAAGCATTTCCCAGCAGGCGTCCACCACGACTTCCTTCAGACTCAGAAACCAACAGCAGTCTGAAGCAGCATGAGGAGCTAGAATATTATTAAAGCTGCCCCGAAGAGCAGGAGGTTTATGTGGACACTTTAAAGCAGATGAAGGTTTTATGGGTGTAATAGGAACCGTGGAATGGGTAAAGGGGATTAAACAATCCTGTGATTAGTATAAAACGTGAAGGTGTACTCAAAAATACAGCAAAGCAACATCGGTGGTAAAGAGTTCCAATAACCTCATTGCTCTACAAGGGTACACTAGAAATAGGAACATCTCTTCTATGGCTTCCCACCTCACCTATGGCAGACGTTATGAAATGATAACCTCTTCAGCAGCAGAAACATGTCTGTACATTTTTCTGTGCTTATTTCTGACACTTCATGGAGTGTGACTGGTCAGCTGTCTCCTCCTTCCTTAGGGAGGTGTGTAGGGAAGGGATTTAGTGGTTTTAACTAATAGTTAACTCAGTGGTTTAACTGCCTGATAGTACCGCTCATCTCCCATCATTAGCAATGAAGCCTCAGGAGGTAGCTGCTACCTGCTTTGGAGAGTCAGCCTGTGGCAAAAAAAGAAATTTCTGGAGGCTCTGGCAACACCCACTGTTTTTGATTTAACATTCCCTCTAGTTAATTAGTTCCCTAACACAAACAGAGTTTTATATTTAACATATAGTCCTGGTCTTGAGTAGTAACTGTTAAGAGCTTGGCTTTCTCTGTAAAATCACAATCCTCAGCACCAGTTCCAGAGACCTGGGTCCTCTGGAATCGTCCTCTGTCTTACTCGAACATGTGTACAATATTCCATGTAGAAGCATTCTGAAACTCAGAACCTTTTGGTGCAATACTAAGCATAATACCAACACTCACAGTTATCAATGTCAGTGAAATTAATGTTAATACTACTAATGTTTGGGGCTGTTATGCTGGCCTTGACATTTAGAACAAAGAATAGCTAAACTACTCTGAGCAGATAAAATCTTGGCTTTAAATAACAGTGAAATTTCTATGTTAATTGTCTGATGTCTTGGGGTTTGTAGATGGAAGCAGCCACTTGCTACTCTGCCATAAGAACCTTCAGATTGTTCTGATATGCAGACAATTTTATAACTGTTTTGTAAGTGGATCCCTAAATCGCATCCCTTCTCTTCTAGATCTTTGGCATGATATTCAGCATGGTTCTGTGCTGTGTGATCCGTAACACAAGAGACATGATCTAAAACTTTCACTGCACAACTATGTCCCAGGAGTTCCAGACTAAGCTTTACAAGAAGTGCTCTTCTACCCCATTTAATAATTGTAATGCATTTTAATTAGTGTTTTAACATACTGAGAGGAAAATATCCCAGTAGGTGAGCAGGTGAATTGTATTAGTTACAGTAAAACTGAAGTGAACAAAAAATTTAAAATGTCCTTTTTAATGGAAAAAAAGCAAAGGTGCATCTAAGACTAATACGATTTTTAATGTTTGTATATGTGCAATTAAGAGTTTACACATTTATAGACATTGTGTAAGCACATGCATATTTCTTCTTACAAATATATATGCACATGAGTAGGTACCTGTATATGCAGTACCTTGTTTAGGTAAGTATGTGCAAATGGAATATGTTGTGTGTGCACGTTTGCATGCATATTCTTCCAGAGTCTCACTGTGTAAGAGTGTGCACACACCCGTAGGTATACAGTGCTTGAAACCTTTTCACACTAAGCCCCTGGTTGCCAAGTATCAGCAGAGGAACAAACGCCATTTTAAAAAGTAAGACCTATGATCCATTTTGTAACTGTTCTTTCCAAAGCCTAAACAGAGTAGAATTAATAAAACTGGACTTTATTAAAAAAAAAATAATGGCTAAGGGCCTGTTCCCACAAACTAAATCATGTGAGTAGACCCACCAACTTCACTGTCATGCAGAGACTGGATTTATTTATTTTTTTTAGGACTGGACCCTTCATGCAAATACAGAAAGCTCTGGGGGAGGAAACATGTCCAACGAGATCCAGGCTAAAGGAAGAGAGGGAAAGAGGTGGGAAGCTGGCAAGATAATGCAGTCATTTGGGAGCAATTGCAGTGCAAAGTGTGCTTAAGCTTCCCAAGCTAGCCTGAGACACGCACACACACCGCTCTACACATCTTTGAGTTAAAGGGGCCACTAAAATCTTTATTCAGAAGTCCCTTTATCCTGCAAGACTCTATATGGTATATATGCTGGTGCAGGAGTGGAGCCTATATCCAGAAAAGCAGCAGTTTTGTCATACTCTGTAGAATCTGACCGGCCTGTGGAAGCCAACTGAAGTGTGCAAATGGACGGGGAAAGACTCACAGCACTTTAATATCCTCTGTTTCTGCTTCTGTGACTATCACAGCTTCCATGGGGCTCTTACCTCAACCTCTCACCATTTCTTGCGGGTGTAAGGCAGGAAAGAAAGATGGGACCTTTTAACAGAGCCATAAATACTGGTACCTTTAGATTGCATGTCAGGTATAAAAGTTACACTGTGTGCTTGAAATACCTCAGGGCTTGAGTTTACATAAGTTTGTTTCTATATTTTTATTTTTCTATTTGCAATATTTATTCATAAGAGAATGTTCCTTTTAAAAGAGCCTAGAAGGGAGAAAGGTTCTCCCCAGTAGGGGAAAATAAATTACATCAGAGGCTCAGAATCTATTAATTTTTGGCTTACTGGAGATAATTCATCATTGCAGAGAACAGCTTTTTGCTAACAATATCCATGTAGCAGCTCTGTCTCTCTGATGACAACTAGTTCAGATTTCTGATGCAGTTGTTCCATACGTGATGGGGAAAAGTTCAGATAAACTATGTATCTCATTGAAATGGTCCATGATGTCTAACAGGACTTGGCATTTACAAATTGTGGGGTCTTTATTCCACTGAAACACAATGGAAAGGAATGAGATTACAGAAAATGTGTCCATTCTACTGAGCATGTTTGTGTGGAATATATCTCCCTGGTGATATTTCTCTCATTTTCCTAAGAAACTCAACCAACCATCACTTTTCTGTTACTTCACGATTGGAAACAGTATGGCTGTTCTATGTATCTGATTTAATTGACGCATCTTGCTGTGTTACACAGATCTCTCTTTTCAAATTGTTAAACCACAAACTGCCACCAAGACAGCTGCGCACAAAATGCTCGGTAATGCAGCAGGCCCTGCCAACGGAGCAGTCTGTGCCCAGCTTCAGGTACCCAGCTGACAGGGATACATACTGTACACCACAGAAGAGTTAGGCTTGTATCCCTCTGTTCACAGCTGACTAGCTATGGATGCCATGCAAGAGTAGAGCCTGGGACCTCATTCTACAAGCATCAGACCAGGAAACAGGGCCCCCAAACTGCTGTCTGCTCCTAAGAAAGGCTCAGTTGGGAGAATGACACTGGCAGTAAATGCATGAGGGTCTCAAGCTGAAACTACGAACGCTAAGTTTCTCACAGCAGGCAACTGACATAGCCAAAGCAACTTCCTGGATCCCAGGTACACTTGAAAGTGTCCCTACGACTGGTTCTGCTCCAAATAGCTAACGGAATAGTATACAGCTATTTTCTCCCAAGGTAATACTGACAGAAAGAAGAAACCTGTGTATAGTGTCATTTTTGCCATTCAGAGCAAGTTTTCCAGGAAAAACAGCACAAGGAAGCCACTGGTTCAGGTTCCAAGGGATTGCCCTACAGGGATAGAAATTAATTGCAAATAAAGCTATTTCCTTCTGTTACACTCCCCCTTGTAAAGACAGTATCTTATTTATTTTAAACACATCTACATATAATTGGATTTAGTTTCTCTGATTTGTAGCACCAGAATGTAATTTTAGAACCAGTTTACTTCTAGAGTATACTTCTTTGTTTACTGTTTCTTGAGTAAGTCGGAAGATGCCCACTCCTGCTTTAGAGATGCACTGAATAAAAAGGCAGCTTGCAGAAGCCTCTGTTGCTTCCCCAGCTCCCCCACTTCCCCAGAAATACAAAAACATCCAAGTGCCTTATGAAAACAGGCAAGAGTGGTACAAAGAAACCTTCTACAAATTCAGACTTGAACAGCCTAACTTTCTGCTGAAGTGTTTTGGGTTTGTGGGCTGGTTGTGGGGTTTTTTTTCCTTGCTCTGAACAGTGCATTTGTTTTTCTGAGCATAATTACTGCTTATACTGTAGGGTTTGTTGCTATTTAGGTATATGGGATACTTGCACTGCATATCAAGAACAGAGTAATACCAATTACTGGTTTAATTCTGTAAGTTATTGGTATAATTTAAGCTGGAAATCAACATATTATCTATCTACTAGTGGCTTTAACAGAATCCAGAGATACAGCCCCTCTTGTTTCCTGCTGTTGTGAGGTGCATAATGTATTTGCAGTTTTCTCTGCATTTTAGTAACAAACTTTTTTTTTTTAACTCATTCAGGGACAGAAAATACAACTGTTCTTTCCCTGTCAAAGCTGTAAGAATCCTTTCCTGTCGCTTTTAGATCATAGTTAACAACTCCAATTTCCATTAACTAGCTTGAGCAGCCCTTCTTAAATGCTCAGATGTCACAGGCCGGGTTATGGCTATCAAAACTGGATACATAGTGCCCACAGTTTATTGTGCTGCTGCTCTTTCATTTCAGCTTTTGGAAGTGCAAAATCGTTGATCATTGGCAGTACAAAATAATTTCCAAGCAGCTACACCGAATGTCTTCAATAAGAAACCTTTTCAAAAGTAACTAAATCCAAACCAGTACCTAAACTTCCTCAACACAGTTCACGGTCCAGAGTTGCGTGCCAGGATTTCATTAACAGACTCCCAGTGCTGGTATGCGCCAGACCCATAGTAACTGCCATAAAAATCAGCAGGAGTACCTGTCGGGTCCTGTCCCTTGCACCCTTTTGGAGGAAAGTGACAAAAGATCAAATCCCTCCAGGTGATAACTCTGAAAACACATCACACATGTTTCTGTCTTCTTCTGCCAAACAGTTTGTTCTAAAGCATAAAGATGTAAATTGTCGATGCCATTATTGGTGATTGCCTCTCTAAACATCATTATTCACGTTTCCCTTGTCTAATTTTTCTAACTGACTTCAGTGGGAGCTTCACTTGTTACAGGAAAACCTCAGCCAGTTTTGATACCCTGCAGAGATTGCACAGAAGCTGACAAAGCACAGCCCTGTACAATCCCTATGCTGAACGTTCATACTTCACTTCTGTTCATACTGAAAGTGACAGATTTTATAGCAAAATATATTTCGTATGTATTGAAAAATAGATTGATTTATCTTAAACCTTCAAATGCTATATTTTACAGCCTTTGGAGGCTACTGATTAACAGTATCAGATACTGTTCACAGAAAGTGTACATAAATAAAGCTTTTCAATCTTATTTTTTCCTCTCTATTGGTGCTCCAGCCGCTGGGTTCTCCAAAACACAAGCCCCTTCCAATGTAACATATATGTTTCCATAGCACAAATTCTAATACTGGACAGAACTGGCGCATCAGCTGACGCTGCAAAGTCTGTAGCAGAATTACCTCGACGGCAGCTTTCTTTGAGGGAACCCACACACACACCTGACTCGCGGAAATCGGCTTCCGCTTCCTGTAGCGTCTCACGCGTTCTGAAGTGGCGTTTTATCCGCTGTTCTGTCTTGAATTTGAAACAACTTTCCAATAAAAATAACCTGAGATAAACGGCTACCAGAGAGAGTTCGCCTCTGTGCCCTCCGCGCGCTGCCACGGTCGGTCCCCGCGGAGCCCCGCGGTCGCGCAGGGAGGTCCCGGCGCAGAGCCGGCTCGGCTCGGCGCTCCGCCACCCCCCGCCGCAGCCCCCGCCTCACCTTCGCATCCCGGCGCTGGGGGCAGCCGGCGCGCCACGCCGGGCGGTCACTTGGCGGCAGCAGCGCGGAGCCGCGGGTCGCCGGGCGAAGAATTCCCCAGGCGGGGCCGCGAGCCAGGCCGCAGCTCGCCCGCCCCCCTCGGCGGCGCGATTACCTCGGCGCCGCGTTGCAAGCAACGGAGCGGGCCCGGGCCGGCGGGGAGCCGCGCTGCACCGCGCCAGCGAGCGAGACCAACCCCGACCCAGCGGAGCAGCCGCCGCACCGCCAGGGCCCGCCTCAGGAGCCCGCGCGGCCGAGCGGGACCGCCCACAGGGGCGGGGCCGCGGGCGGAACTGGCTCCGCATTGGCTGCCCGGTGCGGGTGCTCCCCCCGCCCTGCCGGGCCCCCGTCCGCGGGAGCCGCTGGGAGCGAGCGGCCAGCTGTTGGGCCCGGCGCCGTTAACGGTGCCCGGCGCCGACCAGGCGGGAGGCGGCTCCGCGCCCCGCCACACAGCGGGCGAGGCCCGGCGGGCGGCGGCGCCCCCTGGCGGCGGGGCGGCACGAGGTGGCCGGGGGCAGCATTCGCATCCCCCGGTTTCAGCCATATTAGTCCGTCTGGGATCGCACTTCCCAAAGGCAGCCCCGGCGCGGCTGTGCCCTGTGCCCAGCTCCCCGCCCGGGGCGGCCGCGCCAGGCCCGGGCGCTTGGCTCCGAGCTGGACAGCAGTGGAGGTGCCGCGTGGCCTGGCTTTGCAGCCTCTCCTGGGCGGGAGAGGCCTAACGCTTGTGATAGCAGCACCGAAGAGGAGGGCGAGGATGTTCAAAGGAGGAATTTGCCTCAGCGTGAATCAGGCCATCTGAGCCACCACGAGCACCCTGGGCATCGTGTGCCCGATGCCTTTCTGTGACCTTCACGCTGGGCGCAGGGTGCTAGGGGTGGAGGATATGTAAGGGTTGTCTGCAAACATGGCTTAGTTCTGTGAAAAGGCATCTTAAGAGAAATCAAACGAAGCAAACACCTGACCGTAAGGAACTGCCACCTCAAGAGGTTGTTGCCACTAGACCTGAGGGTTTTAAAAGTTGAACACAGGCACTGCTGTAAGGCCAGCGGGACAAACTGCTCCAACGGCCTGTAAATGCATATTAAAATAGATGTGTTCACACACCCGATACATGTTAAATTGTTTTTTTCTTAAGTGTAGAAGAAGTCTTGCTAGTTTTTTTCTTCTCGGTGATGTTTCGCAGGTGCTAACCACAAAAATAGGCTGTTGGGTTTTGCGTACATATGTTCATAGGGAAGGCAGGTCAGTCAGTCCCAGATGTAAGGGAGGATTGTGATAATTTTGCAGCATTGCTTATTACTGTAAGTAGGCCTAGTTCCCTTTTTTTTGTTTTGCTAAGTGCAAATGCTGTTTAATAGTACGCTGACTTAAGTTCTGCAGTGCTAAATACCCTTTTTAAAGGCTCAAGCAGCTTGAGAATGCTCTGTCTGGTCTTAAAGCTGAAGATTTTGTTTCTTTGCCATTTACTAGGTAATAAATTGCTGCTTTGTTGGGTAAATAGCCACTTCCCAATTTTTCCCTGTCATTCTCTATACTCTTCATAAACAAGAGACCAGCAATTCATGTTGCAGCTATTGGCTGAGAACCTGGGAGCCCACAGCAGTTTTGCATGCTGTCACGATGGAGTTTTTACAGTTGTGTCAGGGGCTGGGGAATACCAGACTTTCTCACCACCAGAAAGCCTTTTTGTAACTTAATTGAAACTAATCTCTGTTAGGCTTGTAGTAGTCTTGTATATATCTAGCCGTGACTGGATTGTTTAAACCATAGGTGTGGGGGACACATCTTACAGCAGCAGGGATCCTACTGTTGCTGCAAAATGCTCTGGATTTTCAGTTAATTTTAAATGGTGCTTTGGGAGAACTTCAGTTTTCAAACCTTGCCTGCAAAGGCATTTCTTTATCACCAAATTACACATATGACAAATACAGTTCATGCCTTGTGTAGAATCCATGAGAAGCATACAAATGCTGTCAGCTTATTATTGCAGTTGCCCTGGCCAAAGCTTTTGCTATTATCATGGACTGGTTGAGGTTGGAAGGAACCTCACCTGGTCCAACCCCCCCCACTCAAGTTGGACCATCTAGCAGATTCCCTTAGTCTTTTCACGGAGGCTCTACTGCAGCTGCCATAAAATGAAGTATCAGATTCCAGGAACATTCATGAAAACTGCAAAATTGAAAGCAAGATTTTTCTAACATTACATTTCATATTTGTATCCTGTGAATTCTGGCCGGTTCCTTTATTTACTATTTCAAGCAAAGTGTGAAGGGACTACGTCATTTCTTGGGAGCCACAATTATATTTCTAAAAAATAAATTTGCATAAACAGAAAAAATCTACCTTGCATCTCTGCGGTATTTTTAGGTATTGCTGTTAATTTAACCCTGGTAACTCATGAGAATGCAGTCAGGCAGACAGGAGATTACTATTTCAGACCCAGCTTTGTCAAGGATGGGAACATTTCTAATATTCTAGGTAATTAATATTTTGTATATGTCAGAGGTTTGATTTTTCAGCTCTTTAAATTGTTTTAAGTACTTTAGATTCACCTTAATGGCCTTTCTGAATGTAACATTTAATTTTAAAATGGAAGTTAGTAGAATTTTATAAACATGAGCAGCAATGAGTTTACAGCAGAGTATGTAGTATTAATTAGGAATCTGATAGTTTGCCACATACTGACCATTTCTTTGTCTGTCAGTATATGCTTTGCATTTCAATTGGAGTAAACTTTGGTAATCAGGTTAAAAACTCATCTTGTTGGTCAGAAAATATGTTTCCAGACTGATTTGTTTCTCTCTCATGCTTTGAATACAGTTTGGATTAATTAACCTGTTTAATAGATGATAGTGGCACAAACAGGTGCTGCGAAGGTTGTAACTGATGCAATACAGTGTAGGATAAGAGCTGGGTAGTGAATATGTCAGTAGGCTGAAATTACTGTTTAGGCTTGGCTCCTGTACCTGGGAATAAGGTTACATGTGACAAGCACGGCAAACTAAAATATTTTGTCTTTATGATTCCTGCTGCAAAGAAGAATAATATTACTATTTCGTAATCTTTTCTCCCTCTGTGCTAGAAAAGGCATATCATATGTAAAGAGATGGTGGTAGGACATCGGTGCTGAAACGTGCCAGGTCGTTATCACCTTTCCCATGGAGATGCTGAAAATTCAGTTACAGGATGCTAGAAGAGTGGACAATTGAATCATCTTCACAGAGTGCTGTTTGGTTCAGGTATCTAGTTCTAAATATGAATTATTTGGTGTTTCTGTGTAGAGGAATGAAGCTGGGTTAATTAGCACTGATAATATACAACTGTGGGCTGGCTTGGGCGGGGGGCAGGTTGGCTGATGTAGACAAGGTGTAGATGTGGCTGGTTCTGTTAAGAGGTTGGGCAGCCAATGAAGAGAGAGGGAGAAAGGGAGAGAATTCTTGAGATGAGAAGGGGGCAGAGAGCTGGTCATTGATGTCTTCAGTGCTAGTACCCCATCTCTGTGAGGTATAGGTTAGTAACTGCTACTTTTCATAAGAGATTGCATAAGTGAATGGAGATACTGCTATGGCTGGTGGCAGAAACTTAAAATATTTCAGTTTCATCCTTAATAAGGGATGAGGAAGAGCAAGAACTGGATTTTCAGAAGAAAATGTAAGGAAATAAGTTACTTTCCGCTTTGTTTCAGCATCATAATGCCTTGTGAGTAAGATCTGCTGTGTAGTATTTGGTTGAAAGTTTGTAGATACTAACCCACTGCTGGCTAAAGTGTGTAATGTCAAACCTGCTGTGCTCAGAAGAGTGGTGCACTCAGCAACTGGGTTTGTGCACATTGAGGCCGTTAAAGTACTTTACAAGAGTCTTAGATCCATCTTGGAAAGATAGGACATTTCTTATTTTCTTTTTGATACTCCTCATCTACTAAGTATGGAATGCAGTGTAAACTTAGCATATGCTTCTCTTAGGACTGTTCCTTTTTCTGTCATGTACTTTCCCTTGTTTACACACTGAGTAGTATAGGAGACTAAAATTTTGGAGGAAGGAAGAAAAAAAAAAAACCACATCCAAAAACCCCCACGGCCTGCCCTGTTGATTTTCCCTAACCTGTTATGTACTTGTCTATGGATGCTGTTAACAGTCAGCCCCTCAAATGAGCTCTTCAGTAGTTCCCTGCTTGACTCTGGGCTTAGCTATATGGAACAGCACCTTGTGCTGCTCCATGAAAAGCAATCAAGTGAAACTCTTAGGAAGGTCGATTAACAGTTTGAAGGTCTAACTGGTGCTTATCAGCACCATGAGGCTTTTCCCAAGAAGAAATACCAATGTTTACAGTAACACACAAGAGAATTTTAAAAAGTCAAAGAATGCATAGCAGATGTATGCAACTTCCCTCCCACACAAACAAAACTGAAGCTTTACGTTAATCCCAACAAAGCAGGAGTATGTTAGTAGGCGAGTCATTGGTTTTTGCCACCTTTTGGTTTTGCCAGAAGCAAAAATAAACAGAAAGACAGACGAATAAGAGAACTATGCTAACAGATGGATGTACAGTGGCTCTGAGGGCTATCAGAAGGTTAATTCTCCGTGGGGCCATGGCAGTCTGAGCACAGCTGCCAGTTCAAGCTGGGCATAACAAGCCGGTGTTCATCTTCCTGGCTCTGGGGTTTGGTTGGGTCTGTTACTTGCCAAAAAAACCCAAATCCTCTGTCTGGATAATTCAAAAAGCATGAATGCTGTTTTCATGGTGTGAACCTTGGGATAAATCTGTTCCATTTAATACTCCACTTTAACAGTGAAAATTGTTTTTCATAAGGACACATTTGCAATCACTGAACAACCAAGAGAGCCACCACTGTGAAGTAACCCACTCTACAAGGCAAAACACATGGCTGGGAAGGGGTGAAAAAGCCTAAGCGTTTGGTGGTGAATTGACATGTTAGTGGCATCTATTACCTGAAAATTGCACTTAATGCGGTTTTGAACCTTCAGTGCATCTGCACAGAGCTGCAAATTCTTAGCTCTGAAATAGGGGGTTTTTTTATAGTTACATCTTGTTAAAAATCCTTTTACTATCATTTAAGGTATTTATGCACTTAATTTTTTTTCTACCTACATTTGCAAAGACGTGCAGAATGGTAGTGCTGTTCCTTAGTCACAGAAGCATGGAGAATTTAACTTTTTGTCAGCCCTGTACTGTAGCCTTCACTGTAGCCTTGCTGTGCTGTCTACATTACTCCTGCATCATCAGAGAGGTTTACTCCACCACTGCAGAGACCTGAAAAGTATGCCTAATGCACACGGGTCTGGGCACACCGGTGATGACATAGATCTGTAGTGTAGATAAGCAAACTGTATGTGCTTAGTCCCAGTTGGCTACACTGAAGGGTCCTCAACAACCCTAATATTATGTATATGGAAAAATACCGTTGCTAATATGAAGGCTGTAAGCATATGTCAAAATCGAAATCTAATTAAAATGTTCAATACTAGAAGTATGCGTTGCCTTATTTTAACTCTGAAGTATACAAAATGTTTTGTCTCCCGGCATCTGTTCACAAAACACCTGGGATTTACAAGCAAAGGCTTATACAAACACATAGTCATCTCTCCTTCTTCCCCAAAGTAAATCACAGGTCAATTCTAAACACAAACCTTCAGTCCTGTGATTCTGTGTTTGTGCATGTCACAGAACATCCAGTTAATTGAAGTAACTAGTGATAAAACTTTAGAAAAAAACTTTGTGCACACCAGTTTGCAAACCTGTTATGAAATACACTTTTATTTATGATCAGCTGTGAGCAAAGAGGTACATTTCAACCACATTCTGTTGGAAGCTTACATGTTACGAAGCTTCTGTGGTTTAGTGCAATAGTTTGTCCTAACCTTCTCATGAACACAGTCACTATAATCAGTGTTACATTTACCACACTTGCAGCTCACAGCCACAGGGTAGGAATAATAAGGGATGGTGTGATGAGGACAGCCAGGAATCAGTGCTGTTTGATACAGCATCTCTTTATATGTGCACACGTTCTGGGACAGAGCACTTTTGAGTAGCAGCTTCTTGCCATTGCTGTCCTACAAAGAAAACAGAAATGCATTGTTTCACTGAAGCATACCTGAGTGCCAGAAGACTTCCTCTGATGTTTTCTCATACGCGTGGAAAGCAAACCTCTTTATGCTTAGACTAGCTCTGATATTTTCAGTGTACTTCTCTTCAGATCTGTAATTTTGCATGTGGTTGGGGCACTCTACCCCTGTGGATATGTTCCCCTCGCTTATATGTTTTTAACTACTCCGCTTGGCTCAGAGTGCGAACAGAGCTTTGTAACCTGTATTGGCAACCTGCTGACCAAGGTTGAACTTAAAATGCTACATTGAACAGTGAAGCTCAAGCCTAGTGTTTGGCGTGTCTACTGGCGAGATATTCTTCACAGATAGCTGCCATAACAATAGTAGAAGTTACCCAAGTCATTTACATTAAATAAGAGTGGCTAAGTACAATCTGCTTCTCACCTGTTCCATCCAGACCCCACAAACCGACTACAGAGGCCCTGCACTGGCAGCCGCAGTCGGTCCTATGCTATGCCACTGACGTTATAAACTTCACAGTTCCAGAGGCTTGGCATTTCTCATCCATACCTTTGCAAAAAGCTAACTTGAAAACATGATGATAGTGTGATTTTTCTGTCTGTGACAAACACTGTTAGAACTGGATCATTCACAAACAACTTTCCAGTGAGATTAGGCACTTGCAGTGATGTCCATTATAGAAACAACTGCCTAAAACAGAGTAATGCCTTGTACCCGAGTCATGCAAAATCCAGCGCAGATGGTGGTGTTGATGGCCAGGCAGTAAGCACATTCCCTTTTCTCCACATGGATTATATACTCAGAAGGAGCACAGAGTGACGCTGTTTGACCGACAGTCAGGCCAAAGAGGAGAGACATCACAAAGAAGGGACTCATGCTAGATGGGGGCGGGGGAGGAAACAAATAAAGCAAACCCTAAGTAAAATTAGATTTACCTTGCACTCCTTTTCTCAGAATTTGACAATAACAGTTATGATAGACACAGACTAGAAGTAATCTTAACTTTTTCAGCTCCAGCCTGACAAGTTCTTTCCCATTTCAGACCTTTAATTGAAATAATACTAACCACTAAACAGAAAAGAAGGGTAAACAGGCCATTAACAACATGTTACAAATTCACTTTTTCCCCACTAAAATATATTACATGGAACTTTTCACTACTGAGTGATAAAATGCTGACACAGAAAAATAACAGGAGCTAAAGGACTTGAAAATGTGACATATGTAAAGGAACATGAGCTCCAGAATTAACAGAGATGGTGAGGAAAAGAAAAATCTCACCGGTTTAAAAATAATCTTCTCAAGAAAACATCTTATAAAACGTTCGAGAAAAAGAATGCATATCAGGCATACCACTGTACTTTTTACTTTGCAGTTGGCTTAGAAGCATGATGAAATGGGAACACTGCCAAGAATTAAATAATAGATTCAAGCAAATTACAATAAAGAACATCAGCAAAGAGTTCAAATAAATGAATCCCCACTTTAGCTGCCTGTTGTGCTGACCTCATTTCTCAGACCTGCCGGGGGATCCCAAGAACAAAGCTCTGATTAGCTCCAAGACAATTCCAGGGTCTACTCTATAGCCTCTAAAGTACAAACTTTAAATGACAGTGTCTACAAACACATGGACATCACCCTATACTCTCCTTCCAGCTGCCAGTTTCCCCCAGCAAAAGCCATTCATTACAGTCTGGTTTACCCTGTAGCTGCAACAATGCAAGTCTGGAAAGACCAACCTCTTGTCAGCTGAATTCTTCCCTATCACAGGAACCTGATTCTGCCTTGAGCTGGGAGAGGCAGTGACCCAGCACAAGCTCTGTGTGTGCTTTATACTCTCCAGGCTAATTCCAGGCTGATCTTACTGTTTATATAATTGCATCTGAATTGCTGCTTTCTTATCACAAAGTCATCTATTGAAAATTCATACTGAACCACAAAGCAAATGTGATAGGAACAAACGTGTCCATAATATCCTAAACTGGAAACTGGAGCTGGAAATCTAATTATTTTAACAGTCATCCTCCCCTCAGGATTTTAAACTAACCACAGCTTTAAAAAAGTTATCATTGATTAATTTAATCGTTACATAGGACAGCAACATCACGACAGGAAGGCTAGCATAGAAATCACATATGACTAATTCTACACATATGTTTTGTGAAAGTTTAATGAATTCTGGTTCACTCCATTTGCTCGTTACTAGGCAGGCACAGCCAGGAGATGCAGTGCTGCACACATGAAGTGAGAGATCTCAGATCAAAGCAGTTGCTCTGCAGTGTGGATAGGTACAGCCTGACTTACCTGCTCAAACAAAACACACGGAGAAATTATCTCGCCTTGAACCTACTCAGCAAATATTGAAGTAACAAGCAAATTCACTCTGAAATACTGTGATAGGGGGAAAACTTGAAAAACTTACGAAACCACTCCTTGTAGCACAATGAGAAGCAAAATACTGCACCAACACCAGTGAAACAGATGCCCACAGATGAGGGAAAACCACTCACATTTAAGGCTTTGTGGAACACCTGCAAGGAGCAAAAGCAAGAAAGGGTCAATAAAGCTGCTGTCCTTCACTGCTTCATCAGCATCCTCACTATGCTGATTCACTGAAGCTCTGTTAACACCTACCCTTTCGCTTAATCACGGAACTGCCTTTTGGACTTTGATCTATGTCTTTTGCAGGTCAACCACATTCTTGGTTTTAGTAGCCATAAGAAATATGATAAAGTTGAGTTTGAGCTGGTAAACATGGTCACTTTGTGCTGTTGGAGGAGTGTTCCAGTCATTCCAGACTGATGTTTAGCTAATTCCTGAATAATATTGTCTTCTTTTCCTGTGGTGGCAAGCTGCTGCACACAGCTTTGTGTCCTGGACTAATTCTCCAAGGGTTTTTTTTGATATCATGACAGAGTTCTTGTTCTGTTAAGACTAGCCAAATGCCTTCTGTTTTCATGGAGTCTTTTAATTCTGGGTTAATTTCCACCATATAACTTCTCAGGAATTATATATAACTCTTTCTGGCTTACAAACATGAGCAGAGTATTAATTGTACTCTCAGTAACATCTGTCCATCTACACTTAGCAACAGAAGTATAACACTGCTATTTTGCTACTACTGCAATACATTATTTAACTCTTTTTCTGACGTATTTTAAATGCAGTTGAACACACAGGCTATAAGAGTATACATATACATAGACCCATATGTAGATAATGTGTATATATATATATATATATATACACACACATGATATATACACGTGTTTGGTTGTTTAAAACTTTAATCACAGAAAATAATGTTGTTCTTGGAAAATCTTAGGAGTTTTTTAAAGGAGACACTGATCCTGAAAGGAAAAGGAAGCAATTCATACAACCAAATCATGGAGAGGACAAAAGTGCCCAAAATAAAAGTAAAAAACAGCATTCCTAAAGCAAGAATATCACATGCAACCCTTGCATGTACAGCTGATTCTTTTCTCTAAAGATTTCATAGTGAATTAAAAGCATAGCTGTAGGCAATTGGAGCCATATTTGTATACACTGGTCTGGACAGGAAGACCCCCACATCCAGGTTTGAGGTGTCCTCAACATATCCTACAAGAATATAGGCAGAGGACAGATCAGGGTATGAAGACATATATCCTCTGCTGCTTCAAAGTGCTAATTTCACTGATTTGAGAAGAAAAAAAAAAGAGGGGAGGGGATTCAGATTAGGATAAAAAAGGCTTAAGAATTTGCTTTAACAAGATTTAGGGAAATGTCTGCAAACATCAACTGTGAAGAAAAAAATTATAACAATGCTTGAAATGCTATCATAATAAAAATTAAAAAGAATGCAACAATAAAAACAATAGCAACGGAAAAAAGGAAAACAACAATCACTGTTGGAAGTGAGAAAAGGTAGAAAAGTTGCATGGGGAGCTGGAGACTAGGAAATAAACTTCTGTCAGGACAGAGGCCAACAGTAATGTCAAGGGACATTACTAGATGAAGACAAGCTGTTGATGCAGTTAAGTGCAAAGTCTTCAGTAAGTACACACGCATTTGAAAATGCAGTGGCTGAACAACCAACATACACATTTGCAACAAAAATTATTAAATAAATTGTGTAAGGAATAAATGTTTTAAAATCACATCATTAGCTACCTAATGCTAATTTCAACAGTCTTGGAATACTGATGAATTTTCAAAACATTAAGAAAAGTGCTAATATTATGCCAACATTTAAAGAGAGAATGTTGAGCCAGCTAACTCTCAGCCAGCTAGCCTGACATCTATCCCTGATAAGCCAGGTAAAATAACAGAAAGTTGATACAGGATTTGAGCAATAAAGAATTAACGGATGAGAACATAATTAATGCTTGTCAAGATGGTGTTACATAAAGTAGGTCATGCCACCTGATTTCATTCTTTGAGGCAATACCAATTTGGTTGTTAAGGCAACTAGACAGATGCAATGTCCTTAGTTCCATCTGTCCAGAGCCCTACTGTCACCAAGATTTAGAGCTATTAGGTAGAATCCAGTCTGGTATACACTGAATGTCCAGAATTATTAATCACATGAGCAGGTAGTATAATTTCATCAGTGCATTTAATCACTGCAACTTTTTTACTCAGTCTCTGAATGCACTGCAGTGCATTACAGAAATACTTGCCCAAGTATTAATAATGAAAATTCTTTTATCTGGAAGCACAATAAATTAGTCTGAGTGGACCTTGAGGCCAATGTGACTCCTGCTCCTCATAGTCAGGTGAGCTCCACAGTGGTACAGACACAGAACCTCTTGGCTACTACCTCCTCTTTGCTGGCACCACATTAGCCTGCCCATCTGTCAGAGATGCACTGAGCATCACCAGAGTGATACACACCCATTCACATCTCTTCTGTAATTTACACAAACTATTAAGACTCTTAAGCTGGTAGAAATACTTTTCCTTCAATTGTCCTTCTGGGTATGACCACAGAGTTCATTCACTACTGACTTCTCTGGACACTTGATGGGAGTGAGGTCCCGCTACCTACTGGGAGCAGCAAGACAAAAGGTTGTGGCAGGACAATAAAGCCCGTTGTGGCAATCTGAGCACCCAAGGCTTCTTTCATAGAGTTTCCTAAAATCCATGGTTAAAAGTCTGACGCTTACCGATCCATTTCTTTGGTTGCCCCCCTGCTGACCTGCAGAATATTCAGCAATAGAAATTTTTAATGTGCTGGTATAGCCATTAACTTTGTAGCCCTGTTCTGGAACAGCCAGTTACACTGTTAATTATTTATCTTTAACCTTTCTGATAACTAAATCAATCCATTGCCTGACATCAGTTATTTTACACTTTCATTAAGTGAAAGGCAGTATGCTCATGTTCTACAAGAAGTGTTTTAAGTGATGTCTGTAAACGGAATTTAGTAAACATAAAATTCTTGGGTTCATGACCCAGGAATCTCTGTAATGAGCTAGAGAAACTTAGTGCATACCAGCCCTTTATATGTAAAAGTAATTTAATAGGATTGTCACTGACCAGCACCTAAGGTAAAAGTAGTAACAACGAGGAGAAGTTAGCACACATTGTTCCTACTCTTCCCCTATTAGTAGTACAACACAATGAAAACTTCGTGATCTTACAAGCAGGTTAAATTATAGAGCAGAGTAACTCTTGTTTCCACTGCATATAGTACTGTGAATGTTAAAATAAAAACATGTCCCTGCTTGCAAGCAACAGAGAATTAGCAGCTATGCTGATGAAAAACAGACAAAGCCAATCAGGTTTCTGAAAGATTAGTATTCTGGCAGAGGAATTATTTCCAACCCTATCCTGTTGCAGACCTCCACTGATAAAAGGAAATAAAATCCTAATATGCTGCCATAGAAACAAGTGTTTTTGCCAGGTTTTGCATTTAAACACACAGTGGCTGCTGAATTTTCAAGGCTAATGTGTATACTGCAAGCCTCTGTAACAGCCTGAAACATTGCTCTTATCTCTTAAAATTTATAGATTCACAGATGACCGCTGTTCTCCTTTCCTAGGATTAGCTGCAGCATTTCCTATCAACCATCGATGAAAGCAGCAATTCTCTTTGCTGCGTATCATATGCCAACGATCTCCATTTATGATCTGAAAATACTTCATAATGTGTTTGCTGTTTGGCTCATATGATAGACCACTTTGTGCTAGATATTTCTGTTATTCTGAGACACACAATCACTACATTGAGGATGAAACTGAAACAATAAAAACAAAGACAAGGCAGAAGCCTCCTGCAATACTCCTGAGGGTGAATCACTGACTACACCGACCCAGTATCACAGCAGTGCTAAGGGGTAAAGTCACAGGCACTCCCCAGTTTCGGAGGGTTGTAGTGTTTTGATCTGGCTGGCAGTCTGATAGGCAGTCAGAAGCAATCAGACAAGACCTTGACTGATGAAGATCTGGTACGGAGACTCGACACTATGCATGTACAATTGACTTTTTTAGATCAGATTTTAAACTAATTATATATGCTCAGTACATACTCGGGGGTACGTTTCTCTCGCCCAGCATGCCTGCCTCTCTCAGGCAATCTCACATCCCCACCTGAAAAAGAAGCGGCCACCAGAGCCGTGGCAGCTGCGAAGCCTGCCAAAGCAAATGCCTCGCAGTGAGGAAGCCATTCTCAGATTCCAAGCAAAAAGCAAAATGGCTGTATGGAAGGAAAAGGGAAGACCGCTCTTCCTCATGAAGCCTCCCCACCAAGATACTTCTGGTAGAAGCAAGGGAAACTGAATTAAATACACGGGTATCTCGGGGCAGAACAGGTTGTACCAATAACACTGTTACTTGTACTGTTTGGGGTGGTGGGTTTTGTGTTTGCTTCTTTGTTTTTCTTTTCTTTTTAGAGACATCTAACTCCTGTGGCAATTTTTTAAAGAATCCTTTTAGTGTAGAAATTTAAAGGAATATTATTTTTACTGGTTCAGAAATACTTGTCCTTCATAATAACTATCAGGAATACTTGAGGATTTTTTTAATGTATCTTTTTAATTGCAATTTTAGTATCTTCCTTACACATGCTTGGGGAAAACTGTTTAAAGCAATTCTTCCAGTATGGAAAAAGCCACTTTTGAAAGACACTGTGAAGTAAGATCAGCAACTGCCAACACATAGCATTCCCCTTCCTCTCACATTACCCAGTCAGTTTGGATGAGGTGATGTCAGCACTGGCTAATCCCTAACCCCAGCGCAGTTTCCCTGGTTTCCAGAGAGATGTTCCACCCAGCCCCTCAGGGAGGGCACTGGCGTCCCAACCAACCGGCACATGCTGAGACACCAGATCACTTACTCGGTATAACCTGCAAGTCCATATACTCCTGCATTTGTTAGCTTGGGTGAGTCCTAAAAGTGTGATTTTCTTAAGATTTGTTCTTGGTTCCTGCATTCTGTTTTGCTCTCTCTGCTCTTGCAGCTTTTACACAAAATAAATTTTTAAGTACCATTTGGAAATAACTGTCAGCACTGTCGAGTGACAGTTACAGTGCACCTGTAAGTGCCTGCATATGCCCAGCCTGCACTGTAGTTTAAATTCAGGCAGTGGCTACCTGAATTCAGTATTCTGCAAACATGAAATATCTTTCCAGCAAGAAAAATGATTCTAACTTTTCAGAAAATTTGCTGGTGTAACAGATTCCACTTCCAAATATGGTGAAAAAAACCTAGTATATCCTTTCATATCTTTGGAGAATATTATTTGTCAGTTACCTGCAATAAAAAATCTTTATTAATATCACTGCTCAACAGATCAGGCATAAGGAACCTACACGACTAGCCTATACCTAAAATTGATACACAAAAAGAATGAAATACATATGTTTTGCCACCCACTTCAGATGAATCCAGGATTTTGATTTTTCATATTTTAAGATGTACCTGTAGTTTTCTTGTTATCACTAGGCTCTGAAGCAGGTTGTTCTTGTTGTGAAATTAAGAATAATCAAGAATTAATGCAGAAATATATGTTATTCTAAACTATTCTTATGCTTATGCAGCAGAAACTGTAAGTCCTTAGGAAGGCCTACCTGCTGATTTATATCTATGTTCTAATACATAAAGCCACAATTCATGTGTCAGACAAACAATTTAATGACATCTTAACATTGTTTTTACAGTCTCAAAATGTGTGCATATTTTATTCCCTGTGAAGCTGAAATATTTTTAAACTGAAGTAATTCTATTAAAAATTCAATTTTAAATTTTCAAAACTTTTAACATACTGAAATAGCATCAACTGAAAACAGTCTAAAAAGAAAGTTCTAACAACATTTAAAACATTTAACATTTGAAAAAACAAGATGACTTGAGATAAAAGTGCATGCATTTTAACAGCTTCAGTATTTCTTTCACTAAATAATACCCTTCCGTGAATTATGTATTAAGAGAGTACATTTATAAGAACAAAACTGAATTTCTTTAAAACCAGTATTTCTAATGACAGCCTTTTTTTGTTTTCAAACAGCTTTCTGAGTAGTTATACTTATTTCAAAATTCTAAATTGGGATCATTTGTCTCCCAACTTTTTATAGCATAGGGGATGAAATGTAGAAAATGTTCTGCAGGTGGACGTAGTTATGTATCTATAAAGTTTATGTGTACAAAGGAAATTAATGTAGTATTAAACGTATCTAGTATGAAAAAAAATGCAACAATGTACTAACCCTGAAAGAATAATACTGTGGTTATACTAATCAGATAATGTTAGGGCACTAGTCATTTTTTCATTTTAAGTGAAAAGCCTTTCAGCATCTTTAATTTTTCTTTTCCTGTCCATTTTAGAAACTGCAGTCCAACCAGCCTCACGCATTTTTCTCATGGTTGTAAGTTTCAGTACGGAGCCTGGAGTTTTCCCATTTGATGTAGCTGGTTTCTAAGAAGGAAAATAAAGCCATCCATTAATTTCTATAATCGATTTGATTAACTGTTTGTTTTGATCTGAAGAAAAGCTACAGTACCTTTTTTGGTGTCATGGCATATAATTGTGAAGCTTGAGGATAATCTTTGTACAATTTTTTAAACATTTCTTCCTCCGAGACTATGCTCTTAAATTAAAAATAAACAAGTTAATCACACTATATTAAAAGATGTATTTTCTTTCCCCCTAGGAATACTGAAGTATGAAAAAAAAAAAGTTAGTATGTTACTATGAAGCCTCAACAGTTCAATAAAAACAACATAAAAAATCAATGTAAAAGTTAATATACATACATATATTTTTATAGTGGTACTCTGTTTGTCATATAGTTACTAATTATGTACAATTCCAGAAAGAACCATAGAAATAAAAATAAACCCATTAATATTGTCTTGGATACAGAACCCCACATGCTTTATATACATTCTTGGATATAGCAGTGTGCATAAAAATCGGTTAAGTACACTGTTTGTTCTCTGATTTTTACCAGGAGGTCACTGTGTTCAGAGCTATCTGACTGAACATCCAGCTGTAGAAGCACTTTTTGCTTTTTCCTCATGCACTGTTCTGAAGGCAGATTTGTCCTTTCACTTTGCGGTTTATGTATTGGAGGAGTCTTTATCATATATGTCTGGGAAAGAAAAAGATGACATTTCAAACTGTATTTTCAGTAGCAATTACAGAATCTAAACCCAAACTCATAACCCAGTTTACAGATTGAGTATCCAGGAGGACACTAGAGAGATGCTGTGGAACAATTATCTTTCCATCCAAAATGTGAAGCAAAGACCCAAACAAAGGGGAGGGGGTAGAAAGGGGAAAAACCCAAAAAAACAAATCCTTTTTTTGTTGCCAAACAAGAGGAATGTACAGGAAGCTGTGGAAAAACTGAGTTTTATGGCACACTATATCTAACTTCTTCAGGCTTATCTGCAGAAATTCAGGTTATTCTGCACTGTAGTCACTACATGCAGACTATAATCAGCATTTAAGAAATTGCAAACAAACAAAACTGCAGGAAAAAGCTTTCAGCAAGACACAGTGGTATCAAGAACATGACTGTTTTTACTTAACTAGTTATTTCACTAGAAGTTAAACTTCTCAGAAGCATTGCAATGGAACAAACAATGCAGTCCTTTTTTAGCAAGGATAACATAAAAATGGTAGTTGTTTCTGTTGTTAAGATATACATCCCATGTAAGCTTCTGACAGGGTAGAAGTGTAACGTTTTACAGTTATGATGAAGCAGTCAGGAATACTTTGATAATTTTTACAGCTACACAAGCTATTTTCTGTTCCATAGAGAAGAATGTGCCTTTACAAACAGACATCACTTTTCTTTTAAGACTACATAAAAGAATTCTAGAGTCTTTATTAAATTCACAGTCCCTCTAGGACAGGAATTATTACTGATCAATGATAACAGACAAATTAAATAACTGAGCAAGAAAATTATACCCAGTGGGAGCCCTTACACAAACTGCTTTCTGTTATCACTGTGGAATACTTTTGTGTGTGTGTGTGGCTATCACCTTTTAAATCCCTGCTTATCACAACAAAAAATAAACATGCACCTACAGAGAAGTAAGAAATACAGTCAGAAAAATAAAACAAGAAAAATTCACTCCCATGGGTTACAAACCTTTAATGATGGACTATCCAAGGGACTTTTAGCAGATACTGAAGGCAGTTTTTTCTTTTCCATCACGTTGACTTTTACAGGAATATCATTTGGAGACTTTTTATTTTTTAAATTAATAGATTCATAGTCCAGATCAAAGTGAGGTTTAGGAGTCTCAGAAAAATGAGTTTGTACTTTCTAAAATTAAAGAAGGTTTAAGTTAAATGCATTCCAATGTCTTTTGTTAAGTGTACGTACTTTGTCATGGAACTTCAATTCAAATGCATACATATAAATATTACCAAATTCTAAAATTAATTAATGATAAGGTTAAAGCTACCTTGTACTTTTCATTTTCAGGAACCATATTTTGGGGATGTTCTTTTGCAAGATTCTCCTAAAAAGAGTTATGTGATAGGAAGTAAATATTTTGTTTGAATTCAGTTGTTGAAAATCTTGGTATAATTACAGAACACAGTCCTCAATCATACTCTGTTACAAAATTCACACAAATATATTACCCAGATTTAGTCGAACTGCAGCATTCAAAAGATATTACTTTTCTATTCAGTTTCATTTCGTATACAACTTCTCCCATCTCTGCTAAGGAACCTACATAACATCTCTTTTAATACAATCTTTATCACAGCTGTATTTAAAAAAAGAAAGAGCTCTATTTTCTAGTTATTGCCTCATGCAATGAACTGGAAGCATTCTTGTTTGTTCAAGCAAATGTCCCTTTGCTGTCTTTTTAATTCTATCTTGCATTTCTTTTGCCAACTGAAGAATACTATGTTGCAATCACAAAATCACAGAATTGTTAAGGCTGCAATGGACGTCTGGTGATCATCTACTCTTAACACCTCTGTTCACAGCAGAGTGAACTAGAGTAGGTTCATCATGACTGTGTATTAATACAGTGCATAAGACCAGGCCAAGCATGTCACCCATACTGCTACATTTAATAAAGTAAAATTTAAAACAAACCAGAAAAACAACCTTCTCTTCAATTGCTGCTTTAAGTTGTTCCTTAAGGGATGACAGTTCATTTCTCAAACATGACAGCTCACTTTCCTAAAAACAATTAGATAAAGGATAGGGTTAACTATGCTTAACCTGGAAAAACAAAAACAGTCCAAAATGAGACTGTAATTAATATGGGTATTCATTATAAACAAAAGAAAAATATGTTTGTTCCAATACAGCTAACTTATCCATAAAGTGAGCATGCTGAGAGGTATCTACAGTTCATTTTCAGAATTATTCAATCACTAGAATAACAGATGATCAAAGAAGCGGTTACCAAATTAAAAAAAACCAACATGTAGACTGAAGTCACACCTTCTATTAAAAAAATCTAACTCTTTTAAAAGCTCTGCAAAGAAATATTCTGTGAAGGGAAATGTCAGAAAAATACTGCATTTTAAGTATATGCTGTAGAAGTACATTTCTGTGAAAATCTTGAGGGGATGTTGTCTCTCAGAATACTTCTCAAAACTAACCTTCCCAGAAAGGGGGGTGGGGGAGAAGGCGACAGGGAGGCAGCCTAACTCTAGACTTGAAGTTTTGTTTTAGTTCATTTTAGAAAGAGCTGAAGTACTACTAAGAAACAGGTATTTGACCAAAATTGTTCAAGGTAAGAACTTCAAACACTTGCAAGAACAGAGGGCTGGGGGGCAGAAACCAACTATTTAATACAAAGGTCAGAGGTTAGAACATGACACACTATCAGGAAAAGTAGACAGAAAAACACAGCTATGCTAATTTATTTTTAGAAACATCTGGATTTTTTTAATGCACATAATAAAACCTGTAAGAAAATAACTGTAAACAGAAATGAATGCATTGATCCCATCAGGGTTCAGTCCTACTAAAGCAGCCACTTACACACACCCACCCCCTGCCAAGTGTGATACTTATAATCATATTACACTTTAAGGACAGCACCCCTTCCATTTAGTTATTTAATGCTGAAGAGTATGCCTTACCAATGATCTTTTTGATGATAACTGCTCTTGTTCTTTTATTTTATAAAGTTTTAACTCTGTATCTTTTTCTTCAACCATTTTATCGTATTCATGCTGTATTAAAAAAACACCAAAAAAACAGACTCAAAATATTTGACTAAATGTTACAAGTACATATCTACCCAGTCTTAAAACATTACTAATTTTTTCAAATAAGACACTTCTGAAGATTCAGAAGGTACTATGAACAAATATTGATGCTTCAGCAGAAACTGCAAAACAGAAAATGCACAAGCAGCATTATTTTGTGGGCTGACAGAGAATGCTTTATCTCTAGGCAGTGGTACGGGTTCCAGCACATGAAAACTAGCCATGTTATTTTTATTAACAGTACCTGCTAAATATACTGCAAACCAGAGTAATATGGAATGTTTAAAATATGTTAAGTTAAACTGCTGAAGGTCACTAAGTAATCTCCTCATAAACGAAGGCTCAAACTGACACTCAGAACACTGCATTAAAATGGTATCAAAGGAAACCTGAGAACAAAAAAATTCCTAAAAATTTAGATAAATGTAATTCATCTGCCAGTAGACCTGTTTTCAAAATCTGAAGATGGATTTATTTTTAGGTGATAAAAATTAAAGTATGTGTTCAACTTCATTTTCCTAGAAAGTGAATCTTCATAATAAAGACCTGAGTCTAATTTCTATTATTCTAGTTTTGAAAGGTGTTTACTTAACATAGTATCAACACATTACAATTACTGAAATCAGTAATATCTCTTACCTTGTGTTTTTCCATAAGTGCCATCATTTCAGTTATCTTGTGTTGACATTTTATATCAGTTTCTCTCTGTGTTATCGTTGCTTCATCAGCAAGCAACCTCATCTTTTCTACCTAAGTTTAGTAGAAAAACTTAAGCTTAATTTAATTCATGAACAACTGACATATTTAAAAAAAATAATCTTAATTTCATTTCTTCTTACCCCTGTGGGTACAATGTATATATAGTTTCATTTGGTGTAGTCTTCACTTCCTTTCAGGATGCTTTTCAAATCCTGTATCTTTTATACATATTGGTAAAATGGATGAATAAACCTAGATTAAAAGTACACCCATTCTTCCGTGGCAGATAAGCGTCATTTCAAACCACAAGCCACTTTAAGCACTCTACCCTAACATTTTTTTATATTACCATCAAAAAAACTGTGGGCAGGAAAATACTAACATGGGAAAAGTTGTAATCTAATTTGCTTACCCTGTATTTATACCAAGAATAGAATTTCTGTGAACAGTATCTTGAAACAAGAAATTTTAACTGGGTTCTTATTTTTAAAGGCATATACAAATACTTCAGCTTCAGGATCTAATGCACTAAAGCATTGGTCACATGCATACACATTCTATTTATGTTGATGAGACTGCTACATAAGAGCAAGGACTCTGGCTGATACAGCTTCAGAAAAAAATCATGCATCAAAAAATAATTAAAAGTTACAGTAAAAATTAACAACTCTCACCTCTTCAAGAAGTTTATTTTCATTTACTTTTTTTGTTTCAATGTCTTTTTGATAGATGTCAACTGCTTCCTTATGTTGCTTGTTCATATTTTCCACTTCTAACTGTAATTTATTCACCTTTTGAGAATGCAGAAGTAAAAAAAAAATAAATAAAACAACACCTTTGAACTTTGTCCTGAAGTGAGTTAGAAAAAACTGGTAGAAACAATGGCAACACCACAATGGGAAAGGCAGCCCATACCAGTTTTGTGCACCCCCGTCAATAAACCAGTCCTAAAGCTAGAGGCTAGTCAGTCATAAAGAATCATTCCAATGTATGGGAAACATCCATTAGCAATCTCACACTATTCTGCCTTTTGTACAAAAGACTCTTCAGTACTGCAGCTATGGAATGCAAAGTAGGAAAATTAAGCATAACTGATAGTCTCCTAAGACTTAGGAATACGACTCTATGACTGTATTATGTTTACAGTCAAATCTTTTTTATCAATTAAGAAGAAACAGTTTCTCTAGAAACAGTTTATTTTCATAATTACATTTAGTTCTGAAAAAGATTAATTCCTTTTAGCTGCTAATATTAATGAGAATTTGGTATGAAACAAATAGGAAGAGTCTATTCCTAAGCAATCACCCTAAATGCTGTGAATTCTTCTAAAAAAAGATACAGATGGAGATTTTATTCCCTCCCTTATAAATCTGTTTAAGATTTTAACTGTTTTTTGCTATGTTTTCCTCCCAAGTGTGCATTTTGATTGTATTTTTGCCTTTTAAGTTTCTCCTAAGAATACCCTCAAAACAGTCCACACTTTTCTTAAAGTGCAGTACCCAAAAACTGGACACAATATTCTAATCAGGGACTTATCATTGCAGAACACATGAAAAGAACTGCTTAAGGGGAATAATATTAATATATGCATTTCCTTTAATTGCTTCTCTGTTTCAATTGGTTGGCATATCTGAGTGATGACCAGCACCCTATTAAGCAAAAAAGAAAGGGACTGATCAAGAACATAATTCCTTGAGATGTGATGCCCATCTCTTACAAATGTCTGATTGCCCAGTCAGTGCCCAATGATTAAAAAAATGGAAGGATCTTCCAAAATGTATGAGCTCATCCCTGCAAAATCTGTATCCCAGATCCATGAAACAGTTCAGAATGTGCTTAACATGTATTATCTTACACTGGGACTTAACAATGTTTAGTCTTTGTGCTTTATCCTCATGTTGTACGTGAAGTTATTTAAACCTACCTTCCCTTCATAAATACTTGTTTTCTTGCTTTCTGCAGTAATTTTCTTTTTCAGCACCTTGTTCTGTTAAAATAAAGAAAAACAAACGCTGTATTTTAAGAAGTTAATAGAATTATGTAATGATTTAACTGCATCAAGCAGGTTGGAATCGTCAAAATTTCAGCTTTCAGCAAGTGAATAACTCTCTTTTTGTTGTGCAGTTCAGGTTCCAGATCAATTCTCGAAACAAGAGTGCTCAGCTACTTACTTTAATAATACTGTTACTTCATGACCTTATAACAGACTCCTCATGGGCAACATCAGAGAAAAGCAAATGAGGGTGCAGAATGGGAAGAAAAACTAAGATGCTGCTGACAGAAAATGTGCAGATATCATGATCAAAAATACATGTTATATATTTTTACAGTACAGTTATTAACTATTTTTCCTAATCACAACTTTTTTATACTATTGGTAACTGGGAGAGGTCATTATTTCAAGTATATCAATGATACCATGTACTAAATGAAAACAGTAAAAGTTTATTAAAGTTATTATTTCTGTAATTGTACTTTTCAAAAGTAAGAATAAATTTACAAATCAAGTAATTCCAAAGGTGACTCCTTAATTGCTCAGAGTTAGGATAAGAAAGGAAATGTTATAAATTACATAGGTATATCTAAGATACCACACCAGACAAACACTGTTGAAAAGTAAGGTACCACAAAATACCTTGGTTTAGGTATTAGTGACTTTTAAAAACTGTACATACCTCCTGTTGCAACTCTTCGATGCATTTGGTTTTATTTTCCACCTGTTTCTTCAAATTATTCAACTATAAGAAATATTCCAATTATTAATTATCAAACATAAAATCAACTCCTAAAAAATTACTCATTGTGTTAGAGATTACTGTCAACATACTTAAACATGCATTTGCACAAGTCTGATTACTTCCAATGGGACTGAAACATGCTAACGTGTTACAACGATTGGAGTTTTAACCATAAAGTACTACAAGAATTTTGCTAGCCCAGTATCATCAACATTAATAGCAATGAACCAGTTCCTCAGTGGTTGTAGAGTTCAGAAAGAAGAAAATTTCAAAAAGTTACTTCACAATTTAAAAAGTAATCTTGTATGAAGTTCTCCACAGTCCTTGAAAAAAAAAATGCATACCTTATTTTCTAGAATCTTCAACTGCTTTTCCTTTCTTGAAATATCATTTTCAATACTCTTAGCCTGGAAATATAATTGTAAATCATTGACTTATACAATACAATTTTGAATCCATTATGATGTTAAAAAAAAAAAAGAGGTATGCTTTGAAACTACAGTAAGAAAATAAAAATAACTGACCATATTTAAACTAAAACTCTTGTTACGTTTTGAAAGGTAATCCATACCTCATCCATCACTAAGTGGGTATGCAGAAATGAAAAAAAAGGGGGTTCTCTGTTTGCCTGAAAACTAACAAATCTGGACTTTTACACCTCCATGTAAGACTAAACATCCCAGTGAAGGTCCTTGCCTTTTAAAATAAAAGGGCTCAGCATGGTAGCAGCACTGAAAGAAGAAAGCCTTTTTAAGACATTATATCCCTAGGCAGAGCTTTGCAGGAAAAAAAGGTGTTACATTTAGATTTTGTCCTACAGGTTATGTTATACATTTTCATGATAAAGCACATGATATGGCATACATTTTCTTCTCTTTCATCCAGTTTACTTTTAAACTCTTCACCTTTCTTTGCCATCTGCTTCTTCAAAGCCTCCAGTTCATTTCTAAATGCCAAATTAACATGCATTAGTAAATATTTACTTAATAAATTGTTTTCACTACTGCTAAATAAACCCATACTTTATTTTCTAAAAAGAACTGCTAATATTGATGAGAACTTCATAAGCTGTTCAATCAAAATGTTCTTAAAATTATGCAAAGTGACTGCAAGTTTATGTCTGACCTGTACATAATTTTTTTAAATATGGAAGGATGTTCCCCTTACCTAAGTAAATACATTCTAATCTGTAATATCATAATGTGTCTATGAAGCATGGAAGGCTGCCTGTCTATTGGGTTAGTGGTACAAATACTGCTTCAGAGAATAACATTTAACCAGTTTCACCTTTTCACATTTAGTCCATAACCTTTAACTTCTATTTTCATTTCCTTCACACCTAAGATGTTAATGCAGAATAGGATAGCTCTCTATATGCAATACAAAGTTATGGCAAAAAAATTCTTCCTGTAGCAGCAGTTATTATTAGTTTGTAGAAACTTCTACATGGCCTACATCAATACTAAAGTTTCTATTTAGCTATATAACCCAAAAAAAAGTATTAATCTAAAAATCACAGAAAGCAGTACATGAAAACAACATTTAGACTAACTGTGAAGGAATCAAGTCTCCTTCCTTCAATACTATTGTACATTAATATTTGTTTTTTACTTGCCTTAGCTGGCCATTTGCTTCTTCCAGGTTTTCAAGTAATTGCTTTGTATTTTCTTCTTTTTTTCTACTATCCTAAATAAAGACCCACATAAGTAAAATGAATAAAATTCAAAGTGACATTTTAAAAAATTCAGTGACATCTTAAGCAGTATCTTGATCTGCTCTATCCACAAGGGTAACTGCACTTCCTTTGCATTTTAAACATAAAAAATGGTTCAGATATTCTACAGAGCCATGTCAAGTTGCAGTTTACCACATTATCTGTATTTTGAATTGTACATCATCCTTTAAAAACAGCTGGATGTTTACAACTTGCCTCATTATTTTCTCCCAGTTTCTTGATTTCTGTAGCCATACCACTTTTCTCTTGTGCTAGTTGTTCTTTTTCTAATAAAAGCTTATTGATATACACTGTTAGTTGATCATTCTTTTGCCTAGTTTAAAACAAATGGTCAAGAGAAATAAGAACATGTATTTCAAATTTTCCTTTCAAGTTAAATTTATCTGTTACAGAATTGTTACTTCACACGGAAAAAAGTCCAGGCCTGTAGCTATGAATTTAAGCTTTGCAGCAAAGTTATAGTGATGCAAAAAGGCAGTGGAAGGAAGAAAATGAGAGTAAACTTTTATATAAATATAATGGTTGTTGAAGATGATGTAGTTCAATATCCAGCTTAAAGCAGGGTTAACAATGAATTCAGAAACTTTCTCTTCATGTTAACCCAACTAAATCACAGAGATATGGAACAATTGCATACATACAAATACAGAAAATGTAATTTATAAATGTAAGTATATAACAGATGTCATACTGTGTGCATAGGTTCAAATTTTTCATTAGAAAATCATAAATCATTGTATATTAAAGTAATTTTCATAACACAAAAAAATAATATTGTATTTTCAAAAATTATCATACGCCTCTTGTTCAAGATCTGTATTCAGTGTCATAAGTTGTTTTAAATAATTTTGTTCCTTTTCAGCTGTACTGGTCAGTTGTACTTTCAAATCGTGGATTTCTTTCTGCAGAATAAAAAGGAAGTGTTTTGAGTAAAAGTCATGAAATCTATCAGAAATGAACTGACAACACAAAGCTTTAAGATTAAACAAAACAGCATGCATGCCATAAATTAACCAGACTGTATCTTTACATCTCTCTGGTGTGATGTGGAAGTAGTGTGAGATATTGAACTCTGATATGAGTGCTAAATGTGTCCCATACTGTAACTAACTAGTCTGCAAAATTACTGACAACATTGGATTCCCTTGAACATTATTTTAAATGAAGACATTTGCTTCAGGTATCACAAGCTTTCGTATTCACCTAATTAAAAAAAATTAAAATACTTCAAAAAAACCCCAACCACAGAATTCCAGTACTATGTGATAGGATAGGCACATATTTTGGATGCATTCCAAGCCACAAAGCAAAACTCTTCTCTCAGGAATTTCCTGCCATTACAAGATAAGCAAGCCTTATAATGCACAAATGCTTTGAATACTGTTTTCTCCAAGTAACTGGTGATACACTGATACCACAGGCACAGGCACTTGCAGGCAGGTGGGGAGTCGAGGGCGACACGGAGGAAGAGAGAGTGTGATTCTTTTTTAAGCACAGCATATAATGAACTTCTGGAATTTCTTACCACAGGCAGCTATGGAGCCAAACAGCACGAGGGGGTTCAAACCCAGATGAGACAAGTGAACATGAACAAGTCCATAAATGATAGCAAAGGCAGCTGACAGGCATGTACGTGTCCTCTAACATCCTTAATGCAGCTACTGCAGCATCATGAGGAAAATGGACCATAGCAAACAGCCAGGTTCCTCTATTACATAGTATCTTCTGCTGTCATTGTCAGGAGCAGAGCAGTGCATTGGGTAGAGCACTGGTATGACTATGACATTTCTTATGTTCTTATATACAAGTTATAACGTGTAACAATTATTTATAAAAGCATGTTACTATCACCCTTTATTCAGACCTCTCTGATCTGGAGAGTATTTTCCATTTCTTTTTCCCTTTCCTGCAAATTTTCTACAGTAGCCTCAAGATCCTTCTTCTTCACTAGAAGTCCTTCAACTTTTCCCTGTTTAAGAACATTGGTGAAACTCAGTTCAGAAAATTCAGTGCACAGTATATAAGGAACAAATGTTCCTTATATGGTACATGGTAAAATGCAAACTTGGTTTCACACTATCTTATTTTAGCTGATGCAGTTTCTTGCTAGACTTGTAAATACAAGATCATAACTAAAATAATCCTGTATTAAAAGTGTACTTCATATAGCTTAGACTTCTGTAACAGAAAATGGGCCTGTGTCACAGTTCCATAGGGTTCACAGAGACCATAGCTAATTCCCTCAGGAAGCATCTCTATAGGCAAGAAAAGAACAGCCAGTATAATAATGGGAGTGCATGGAACGGGGTGTTATAACCCAAAAGACCTTTCTTCAGGCTCTTAAGTGTTTTCTCTGAATAGGGACATGAATCAACACAATATACAATGCTTTCTGGATACTACAGTAGGGAGGACACCTCACCATAACTAACACACCACAAACAGCAAAATAATCAACAGATTTGTGAAGTAAGAAACCTATGAAATGGCTTATTTGTGTCCTTATTTTGTCATAATAACCTTTTCACAAATTTCACTGCCTTTTCTGAGTGGTGTCAGAAGCTTGGTTATCCTTTAAACACCAAAATTAGGTCAGCCTTCTTAAGGCTTAATTTTTAGAAGATTATTATGAAGAAAGCTAGTCACTCAAGGAATTATCTTTACTTTCAAAAACTGGTTGATCCTTCAGCCTTAAATTTCAGATGTGTGGTACTTACAAGGCTTGAGCTGATGTTCATCACCAAAAAATTAAAAAAAAAAGTATTTTTCAGAAAGGTTCAGAACAAGGAAAGAGTGAGTACTAGGCATAACTAAAAATGCAAAATCTTTATGTCCAGAGGAAGTGGCATTTAAATAGGTGTGAATGAAGAAGAAAATGACCAGAAATCTTACCAAGGAAAACCAAAGCAAAGCAGAACAAACCAACAAAAATCAGTGGAGAGTATCAATTCCTTCAAAGAAAGCACTGAAATTGTCTAAAAGACAGGTAAGAAAGTTTAGTAGCAACATTAAGGCAGATCAGACAGTGTTTATATATGGCATTTAAGATACGAAGGAAGAGAGACTTCATATGAAAAGTAAATGCTGGGAGACTAATAAAATGAACATTTACCAGTGTTTCTGACAGCTCTTCAAGTTTCATTTCTTTGTCACATTTTAGTTTAGTCATCTCTTCTACAGCACATGTAAAATTAATTGAACAGAAATAATTTTATATATTTAGCAGGCAGTATAAAACATTTATCCCTTTGCAGTGCCTAATTTTCAAAATTTGTGGGATTAAATTCAGAAGTTTTTAAAACTAAATTACGACTTAATCTAAATGTAGTTGAAAAAATTATTCAGAAAGACATTAGGAAATACATATCTGGACAGAAGCTAGTAATTAATCTTAAATAAAATTCAGTCTATTATGTTTTCCACAATCATGGCTTCAAAGAAACCATGGACTGTAAAAATGGAGTAATGTTCAAATATTGATGCATATGCATCTTTTCAGAAAAAAACCCTGAACTGCTGAAGATATTCACATGGATATGCTAAAAAAGGAAACCACTTGTTAGTAACTTCACAATGTTTCCTATGTGCACATTCACATTACTGATATTTTTTGCAAGTACTGGACACCAAACTCATTTTTGCTCTGGAATCCTCACAGGTCACATCTCACCTTGTTCTAGACAAGCATTAGAAGTTAACTTTTCAACACTTAATCTTTAGATGCCTTCAATACATACAAGGACATCACACTGTATTTCTCATCTATCATATCAGGACTGGAGGCATATGCTGCACACTGGGAAATCAGTGCTAAAGATAGACCTCTTACTCTGGGGGCTAAGAAGCATGTATATAGAAATCACAGGATATCAAAGCAATATTTAAAGCTAACCACTGTCAGTGTGACTCTGCATCAGACATGGGGAGAGTGGTCTGCAGGAAGGCTTAATGCAAGTGTTTTGTCTCTGCTACAAGCTACAGAAATAATTCCTGGAATCTACTGTTCAGCAGTCTAATGCTACCTCTCAAAGAGGTCTTCAGTGCAATCAGTCTTAACTGGAAGAGTGTAGAGAAACCAAAATGACTTCCAGAAGAATCTATGCATGTATGGTCTTACTATTGGAGGTCTGCACAGCACTGCTGACTGACTGTTGCCAAAGGGAGTCAGATGAGTAAAAAGAAATTTAAGCATTCCTGACAGGTACAGGGTACTGTAAAACTATTTTTCCTAGCAACAGGGACAATCCATTTTCAGAAAACAGCATAAAGCATTTTTATTACTACTTAGCTCATTTTCTTTCTACAAACCTCACCCAGTTCAGCAGACTTATTTCTGAGCTCCAAGGTAAGTAGCTTTGACTCATCTTCATATTTCTCCAATCTAATAAAATGGTAATTAAAAAAAAAAGTATAGTACAAAGCACTGCATTTGAAACTCAAGGGACAATAAGAAGAGGTCTATCACAAGCATTTTAAGAACATTTGCCTTTCAACAGGCAGATGATATATCTGCCTGCAACATGTATTGAATTTCACTTTTACAACTTCAGAACAGCAGACATAAAAGTAAACAAATATACACATACATAGATCTGTATTTCTTAAAAATATCACTATGACAGTCAGGGGGAGAGGGAAGCAAAAATTTACTTTTTTATAGACCAGTATCAACCAGCAAAACTGAAAAAAAATGCATTAAATTATCTGCATTTAGACCACTGTGTCAGAAAAACTAATTTCATATCCCTTCTTTCTTCCTGGATTTGTCATAAACTGCAACTACTTAGGAGACACCTTAATGCCACAAACCCAAAATCACTGCTTTTTTAAAACTCATCTGTGATATTTTAAAATACATCTTTACTGCTCTGTTCTCGCTTCTAGAAAGGTTGGCTTTAGTTGCTATGAGGTTTTTTGACGAATACAGTTTTTAAAACTAAAAAAACCCTGAAATACATTAATAATAGGCACTGGTATTAAGCATTACTATTATCACATACGGAAGAGCATCTTCCTCACTAAAGGTTCCATTAATAAGGAACTGTCAAGTACTAAATGAGATTACTACTTCCTTAGTTAACAGCTGCATCTACACAAAACCAAACAGTGTAACTGTCTTCAAGTGCTAATAATTTCAAATAACGAAATAGGTGAAGGACTTTAAAAATAGTTATTAGTGATTACAAAAAAAATGCAGTTACATTTAGGTTTTATTCCAAGCATCTTGGTAGTCTAGTATTTTACCTATAAAATTCTTTGAATTTAAACTGTTTAATTTACCTATTTTGCTCTTTTTGCAGCAAGCTTTTCATATTGGAAATAGAAGTCTCATATTCCTCTATCAGGGATGCATGCAAAGCCTTAGCTTTTTTACATTCTTCCACCTGTGCTTCTTTTTCTCCAGTGACCTGAATTAACGCATTCACTGCAGTCTGCAATTCGATTTCTAAGCTCTTTTGAGTAACCTTCAAAAAAATTGTATAGTTTCTAAACATTTTTTGCAACAAAGAACTACAATTGTTTCATATCTAAAGTATCAGTAATTATTTATGCAATGGCTCATCTAATCTATTTATACTGGAAAATTATAAGCAAGCTGTACCTCTGTTTTTTGCAATGAAACTTTGGCCTCTTCCAGTTCTGCCCTCAAATGTTCTTGATTCATCTGGGTTTCCCTTAACAGTTCTCCTTCATGTCCTAAGGAAAACAATACATGCTTACATTTAAGAAAAATAGGGTATTTACTAAAAAATACTTGCATTTCTATTTTACAGATAAATACATTCCTAGAACTTAACCAAGTTACATAATATATTCATGTCATTGTTAAGGAAGAAGCCTCCAAGACGATTATTCAACCTACTAAGTAACAGTATCCAAAAAGAAAATGACATGTATTTATAGAATTTAACAAAATGCAGCCACTTACATGTATCTGGCATAAAAACTATGCTAAAACCTTCCCCCCACACTCCCCAGGGAAGGGGAGACTGAAAATTGCCTCACTTCTAAAGTACTTGCACCCTATACTGTAAATATTTTGTAATATAAATGGCTTAAAAATACTGAAAATCAAGTTCTGAAAAGTAAGTTTCCTCAGTGGGACCTGAGTATAAGTTTTCAAACTCAAGCAATGTTTTTTCCCCTTGCAATCTTCAAACACTGTCACTGCTTGACTCACCCTTAAAAAAGAACCCTTCAAAAACAGTTAAAACTTCAAATGCCAGTCAATCATTTCCCTATTCGCAAATAAGATTCTGTTTAAAAGGTGTAATATTTTGGGGTGCTATTTAGCAAAGATGTCAAAATATGTGTTGTTGAACACAGAACAAGGCTACTATTTATGGACTTCTGAACAAATATTATACTTTGAAGACCCTTCACTAACTTGGTTTGAAACAGATCAACCCAGTAACCAGGAAAAACACTTTAATATTATTGTGCCATGTCTTCTGTACAAGTCCAACAGGAATGGAAAAACCTCTATAATACGGGCAGGGTTATAGTGTCCTGGTAAAACTTCTGTTACAGAAAAGGAATGACAGGGTACATGGCACCTTTGTAAGTAGTACAGCATGTTCACGCTAGAGTTTATTGAAGACCAAGAGAAAAATCCCTCACAATGAAGCTGTCATGTCAATAAAAAACCAGGGTGTAGTCTAAGCCTAAAGGGAAAACCTTGGTTATGAAATACAGGCATAGATTTTATACTTACATGGATTACACTACCCGTCCTGATCCCAAATCAGCAGCTTCTGTTCTAAATGAAAACATGGCCTGCAAGGCCCTAAAGTTCTGCTGCTGACTAGTAACAGGGTAAAATTACCATGATCCGGTTTCCTACACATCTATAACCAATTACATTTTAACATAGCAGAGAGAACTCTTACTTTTTGCTTCTACAAAGTCAGCAATCTTATTTTTTGCTTCCTGCAGCTGAGTCTTGATGTCTCTTATTATATCATCTTTTTCATCACTCTGTATGGTAAGAGCTGAAATCTAGCAAAATTAAAATAATACCATAATGAAGTCTAGAAAAAAGGACAGATTCTCATTTTCATTTGTGCACCCTGTATGATTAGCATATATACTGCTGTCATCCATGTTACATAAGATAGTCAGTCTTAGCCAAATATTGATCATGTCATATTACTCTGGATGAAAAAGCTCTTCAGTTCAAAACCAAAATATGAATTCCAGTAGACTAAAGATACTGGAACATCGCCAAGATAGCAGAATCTGACTTAAATGTAGCTCCTGATGATGCCCAGGAACACTCCTTCCCCTATTGCAATGTCACATCTATCCTCAGAAAAACAAACTTTTGACCTTCCCAGATACAGATGGATGCTCAGCTTCTCAGAGTCCTGCTTACAAACTAAAAACTATTATGACAACTAATTTCTTCAACTTAATCAGTCTTCCATCACAGCTACCTCATCACCACTACAAAAAAACTACTCTCATCTCAGATTCTTAAACTCTTTTACCAGCCTGTGGTCCAATACGCATTACAATCCTTTTTCCCACCTTCCTTATTACCAGATATGAACTATACCTTTCTTACCTATGACGAGTGATGACTGCTTTCCTAATTCTATGCATCTGCACAAGCCACTTTATAAAGGCATACGCACAGAAAACAGAAAGAGTACTCATTGTTTACATGGTCCTTTTAAATCTTATCCCCAAGATCTCCCTTTGTCACAATACACTAGCCTAATTCACATTTTACTCCAAAGTAGTAACACGGAAGGAACACCCCATCAAAAGGTCATTTGCAATATCAATTTCCATCCTTCCAAAATACAAATATTTCACAAACAACCAAGTGTTTTTAAACTAATTATTTTCATTCATCAGTGAGCCATGACAGCAAAGTTCAAACATTAAAGAAACTAAAAGATTTGTTTCAAAAATAAAGGTGTACATAGTAGATTGTAAAACTGAGCAAACCTGCTTTTCCTTCATACTGACTTCCAGTTTGCATTCTTTTTCAAACTTATCCACTTTTTCTGCTTCTTCTTTCACTTTGGAGATACAATAATATCCGAAGTTAATATACTAGCTAAAACATACTTCAGGTTAAATACAATGTCCAGTTCAAGATTGCTTATAATTATACAGCTGAACAATTTGTTTCCTAAAGAGTAATTTATGAGGTCACGTTAGAAACTATTTTCTAATCAGACAAAATAAAATTTTTTACATCAGCTTTCCACAGAATTAGTCCGCTATTCCATGTATCACTTAATAGTTTGTTATAAGAAACTAACAGAAATGCACATGTAAAAATTAAACAGGCACGTAGTAGTGTAAATAAAGCTGATAATTAAAATTTCTGTAGCTATACACTAGTGCATTACCATTTAAACAAACAAACTACATAAGTAGTGATCTCTAGACTGTACTTCACAGTCAAAACTTATTTGAGTGACTTTGAAAAATAAAGTTCCAAATCTGATCCAGTGGAAAAACCAAAGGGCTCAGGCATTTAATAGCTGGCAGCATGAATAAAAGGGGGTCTAACAACCGTCACAGCGTTCACCACTCTAGCAATTTGTATCTTTCTGGCCTGAAACTGCATGCAATAAATCTATGATTAAGCCTGCAGCATGAACGCAACAGAATTCTCACATTTGAAACACATTTCCAATCTAGTGTTCTCTGCTTGTACACGAAGCTCTTCAAATGCCATTATCATTCTCTAAAAATAAAATTCAATACATATGTTCATACAAAACTAAGTACTTTCAGTAATGAACAATTATGTTTATGATTTGCAAACAAACAGTATTACAAGCTCATTTATATTTGTAGAAGAAATGTTGTTAAAAACAAAATTCAGAGCACAAACATATTTTGAGTTAATGTTATAATTATACAGAGCTGGTAGTTTAAGAATTTCTGTACTCAAGATCTAAACAATTTCAAGGATGAAATACTTTTACTGGTCCATGTTTCTACATCCCTAACACAATGGGGGAGTTGTTGTGCCTTTCTTAGTTGCTACAACAACCTATAGTTAATATTTAACCATTACACCTTGTACTCTCTGACTCTGCTTATCTGTTTTATCACTTCCTAACAACAATGCCTTACATTTCTCTGTTATAAATATACCAAACTCTTATCTTCCACACTGGAATAATTAGTAACAAAAATATGATGAACTAATTTATTTGGCAAGACTGCACTTCTTTAACAAAAAAAAATGCAAACCCCCTCTTTAAGTTAAGGCATATTCACACCTTATGCTTTCTATTCCACACAAAATCACCAGTTTCAGTACTGAGCTTTCTTGTTCTGTGTCACACTCAAAACTGAAATTAATTTTGTTTGTTCATCTTTATTTTATATTGCACTTTACATTAAATAAAGCTATCTAATAGAATAACCCTAATATACCTGACCCCAAAACCTGACTGAACACAGCCCTATGCAACCTGCTATAGTTGGTCCTGCTTTTAGCAGGGGAAGTTCACCAGATGTTCTCCAGAGGATGCTTCCAACATCAGCCGTTCTGTGAAATCACCAGATTGGTGAAACAGAGTACAAAAAGAAGACAGAAGTTATGGCTGCCACCTGACACTAAGCAGGTCATACATATCACACAGATCCCATGGATCTACATCCCAAACACTGTTGCATTTTATCTAATTAATGCTCTATACAATACAAAAATAAAGGGACTGAAAACCTGACTTCATGCGTCACACATGACGGTTCTAATTGTTTTATCAGAGAATGTTCTTCATACAACCAGTATCTCAACATATACACATAACTCAGATAGCTCAACATATCCATGTAACTGGGATCACATCTGAGCCTTTCACAAGCTACAGCACTTACTTCAATGTTGTTATTAAGTTCCACATATACTTGTCTTGTTTCTTCTCTTTCATGTTCATCTATCAAAGTAAGAATGTATCATAAAGTTTTCCTTTTGAAAAAGAATGTCAGTTGTCCAAGCCATTATGCTTAAACAGCATAATGAACTGAAAAAGGAATTATAGGCCTTTTCTTATTTAAAAAAAATCATTATGAAGCAGGATGCCAAAAGTTACATCATCTGAAGAAAATGTATATTCCATTGGAACATCAAGCAAGCTCAGCTTTTCAAATTTTCTCCCAAACCTTACTTTTTCTGTGAATAGTACGATTCTACATCAACTTATGTACCTATATTAATTTTGACATTATTAATATTGTTGAATACTATAGTGCTTCAAAAACTGTAACAGGTTTAGCACCGAATTTCTTCCCATAATCAGAGATACCCAAGACCACAGAGCTGTCATTACAGAATTGTAACAATACTCTTATCTCATTCTTTTTCTTTTTTTTTTTAATTGATATTATTTTCCCCTAAGAAAACAGTAAGAAACACAGCTATCAAATAAGTACAGTACATCTATACACAGGTGTTTGTAGAAGCAAGGCTAAAAAGAAACAGACATTCTTAAGTATCTGGGATCAATTCTGCAAAATTTTAAAGATTGTAATAACAACTCTGAATTTCATACAATAAAATCCAAAGGCAAAAACGTATTTTAAAATCTCAAGAATTTAAACTTTGTTAAGTTATGCAGCTATCTTGGCTTGGTCAATTTAGTGAGAAGAATGCTAGTTACTCATGGTGTCTTGGGATTTGGACCTTTTTCCTCCATGAATCCATAACTGCTCTAAATAGGATAACAACAACTCTGGAAATTTGTTATAGTGCTAGGAAAGGTCACTAGAGTAGATGCTACTGCCTAAACACAGACATGAACTGCCACCTTCTATGTCATAATATACTCAAGGTATCTGGATGGGACTGAAAAACATCACTGGACTGACAAGACTTCCTGAGACCTACACTCGCTCTGGAGTGGCTGCTAGTGGCTAATCGGGGTTGCTTACACTACCTTAAACTTCAATCAGTGTTTAGACATCTAAATAGCTCCCAAGGTTTGTAATTTTCCATCAAACTATCCACTGACTTCAGAAACCCTCTAGATTTAGCTTTTCAAAACAGACAGCTATTAGACTTATGGCTTCACATCTAATTTCACTCTGATGCAGAGACATACAGTTTATCTCAACCAGAGAACATACTTGGAACACAATGATAGCTTTTCCTTCGTGAATTTAGAGAAATCTAGAAGTACATTTACTCTCATAAATCAATTTAAATAGCGTTTACATTTGGTGGACTTCTCTGTGAAGTGAGTACAGGTTTCCTTGAGCAGATTACACAGATGCCTTGAAGCGTTGTTTCTAAAAGAGGAAACAATACCGTAATAGGTGGTCACAGGAATGCATGGTACTTTGCATACCTAAGTAGTAACAATGTAAATGGCCTGATGACCTTTACAATTTAACAGCTGTATCTAACTTCCCATACTAATACAGTTCTCAGCACAAAACGTAATTATTTTCACAAAATATTTGACTGTATTACTTACTCTTTTAAGAGATCTTTATTTTCATTTATCTCATCTTCCAGTTTTAAACTTAGTTTTTCATTTTCAAACTAGTTTAATAGGGAACAAATACGAAAACACATTGTTATTGAAAAACACACTAGAAATACGGTTTCACTTCTCAAATCTCACTTGAGAAAGTAATTTTCTGTATCAGAAGACAGAAATCCATTTTACCTGCTATTATATGCCATCTTTTGTTACAGTTTGCACGAAAGACATAATAATAAACAATAATTATCAGCAACCAAAATGCTTACAGCATTTGTTGTACACACAGTGTTGTACACACAATCGCATACTACAGGTGTGCACCCCTTCTCAGAATAACCATCTTCTCAAGGCAAAAGTCAAAACATTCAAAGATGACTCAGGTTACAAAAGCCAACACAAACAACAAACAGCACCAAAAAAAGACCGATACATTTTTAAAAATATGTGTTTCAGCCACAAAGCTGTCCATCACTATCAGCGAGATAAGAAACTGGGAAAACAGAGTGCACTACTTCCACTATGTGTTGAATACAGAAATATGCATGAGCATACTTTACACATACCAGGAGGATGAAAACTTACTCAGTCTTAAACAGGTTTCTGCAAACCCACAGTATGATGTCACGTAAATAATGCAAAGATAGAAGTGCATTGTTAAAAAGAGGAAAACCATTCTTAGAAAACAAAATGTTACTTTTTCCTTTAAAAGCAGTAGAGCCATAGGTCATTGGTATCTAGCCAAATGGCTTCTTTGAAGTCATCACATTAATAGCTCAAAATTTCTTTAACCTCTGCAACATTCTTTAATATTTAGTTGTATGAATAATATTCTCATACTAAATCAGGAAGAACTTCCTCTTTACATATTCATTGTATATTGTACAATACTGGCCTGCAACTCCTGAATGGCTTTACGCTGTGCTTCAATAATCTTTCTGTTTTCTTGCAGTTTTCTTTCTTTCTGCTTCAGTTCTGATTCTACAGTTTGTTTCCACTGCTTGATCTTCTCAGCCTCTTTGTAGAGTTTTGAATACAATTCATTCATTGTTGCTATATTCTATTAAAACAGGTTCCACAATTTAATCTCAAATGCTATTTAATTAGTAATGTTGTAGATACATATTTATCTCTTAGACGTATCACAAGAGTAATTTTTTTTCCACAGATGGTGACACAAGCTTATATACAATCAGGAATCAAAGTTTAAATCTTCATGCATTCGCTGTGTATGTATTACAGAACAAGTAAGAGACACAAACATGAGTGAAAAATACCCCACTACCTTCAGATATAGGGACATCACTAAACAGATAATCTTAAAGATATGGCTAACTGCACTCCACCAGAAGTCAATACAAGGTTCTTCACACCACTGCCCTCCTTACTCTGACAGATACTGCTGAGTTAAGTAAAACCAGCTTCAGAGATCTTGTCCAAGACTACCTGCGATAGTTCTTGCAGTTGTCTTACACAAAGGAGGAAGAAAAACCAACTAACCTTGTGCTCCTAGAAGACCTTTAAAGCACTGTACAAGCAGCGCTTGATCAGTGGTTTAGGCAAGTAAGAGTAGGACAGTAGGCCACAGGGCAGTTCTGCAGTTTGTTTTAGGTATGATGTCACCTAATGCTATCCTTGTTTTGGCTGCATCATATTATTACAATCCTGCCTGTACTTTAGTATCTGCCAGGCCTAAAAGAAGTTTAACCCTCAGGGATACGAAAATCAAGAAATATGTTCCATTTGTTGCAGCAAACAGCATTTCACATCTGGGAAGCACAGGAAGCTACCACAAAAAAAAAAAAATTAGCTTTACCGAGTTCTACTAAAGCAGAAAAATGTTGGTAAAAACACCATGAGAAGAATCAAATGCTTGAGGAAATCACTGTACCAAATTCATTGTTTTATAGATACAATAAAGCCAGACAAGGCAAAGAATGCTCTGACTTCAATCCTTCTGCCTTGCAACAGACTATTCAGAACCAATCCCACAAAGATATTTTAAGTTCCTAAATCTTATTCTGATCAAAACTCCCAGACTTCCCAGGTACTTTAAAAAAATAAACAAAAAACAACACAACAAAACAACAGCTTGGAAATCGCCTTAATATTGAAAGGCATGTTCACTGAGTAACAAATACCTCTTCTAAATGATTCAGCTTTAAAACAGGACAGAAAATTATCATTCCCCTTTGACTACCTTTGGCCCTGAAGTATCTACTGAGTACTGCTTTAGGCACTGTTTTGGGAACAAATTAAGAGGCCCTAAAAAAATTAAGATATGCAGAGTTTATACTTAGCTGACCTCTTCATCTGCCTCAGAGCAAAGTTTGACTTGCTGTGAAATCGCATCTGAAATATGAAGAGATTTTGATCAATGCCTTTCTAAAAAATAACAGTGGAACTGTATTTAACAGTGTTACAACTACAAAACTGTTAAGCTACTCATGAAAAATGTCAACAACACTAAAAAAAATGTAAAGAATATGCAAGGTAAATGCTTATTTCAGTCTTACCTGAATTAGTGATCTCACCCCGGTTTGGTATGCTCGTTGTTACAAATGGCAAATTAAAATCATCATCTGGGCATTTGTTAAAACCCTGCACAAATTTAAAAATTAGTTTCCTATTTGTAAGTAAGGAATAGAAAACCCAGAAAAAAATGTACATCTAATGTGAAAATAAATTTTTCCATTAATAAATCAACTACCTACAATTTTCAAAGCCCAGGGTATTGGTAATGGCTTTGGAATTTCCTTGCTTCTTACTTCACAGTGGCTTTGCAAACTGCTGGTCTTCTGTATTTTGATTTATAGACTACACTGTGGCCAAAGTGGAAGCTTTTGATGACAAGAACTTACTAGCTATTGCATGCCTGTACACAGCTGCATAGTTAAAGATTCATTAAGCAAAATGATTTCTTTCAAGTCCAGTACTTGATATTTATTTTTTGCTTTACTCCCAAGAGTACTTCTAAAACATATCTGATTATGTTTCAGTGTGAAAATTTCATTTTACAAGGTGTTTTAGAATTCACAGGGATTTGTCTTGTACAAGTGTACTTCCTCTCCTATCAGAATATCACATCTGAATCCAAACATATTTTGTAAGGAGCCTCAACATGAAAAATATCTTGTTGAATTCACATAACTCAGCGCATAGCGACACAGTATTTTCACTGCACACTTCATCTGGTGGGACCAACAAATCAATGCCAATGAGGTGTCCGAGTGGCATGTTTCCCACAGACAGTTCTGAGTTACCCATACCCAACATGTATTCATCATCGGTGGCGTACAGTTAAAATATATAGCAAATGCTCAAAAAGATGATTCTCTTCGGTTTTGACAGAAAAACAAGTAAAAGTCTTTGCAATTAAAGGCGTATGTGTGTTGTCCCCCCCACAACCCAGCACCAATCTGAACAGTTTGCCGCAGCCAGGAGCTCGGTGCACTGGCACGCAGGTGCTTTCCCGGACAGAGGCTGGGGACTTTGCCCGGGGAACCCCCGGGGTCGCTCCCCACCGGAACCCCCGGACGGGCCCTTGCGCTCTTCCAGCGCCCTCGCCAGCCGTGGTAACACTGCGCAAGGCGGGCAGCAGCACCGCTTTACCTGACAGAGCCCCGTCGCCCGAGTACTAGTCTGGGGTTTGACTGCAGACACCTGACCACCGCTCGGGCGCGGCGGCACGAACAATTTAAACGGTTTTTCTTTTTCCATGGCCTCGGAGCAAACGGCAAGCCTCCGACCCAGCACCTCACGACGGGCACGCTAACGCCCCGAGCCGGGCAGCTGCTGAGGGAGGACAAAAAGGCGGGAAGAGAAAGCGCGCGATCCGAGCGGGAGGGGCGGCGGAGCCGGGGCGGGGCGGGGCCCGGCGGTGTAGAGGGGAGCGCGGCGGCGGCGGCGCCTAGTGCAGGTCCCACATCTCGCAGAGCAGCGAGGTGAGCCGGGGGTCTTTCGTCCGCCATGTCACCAGCACCTCCGCGTGCGTGTGGTTGAGGGTGCGCAGCTCCGTGAGGCGCCCGATAAGGCGGGCGAAGTGCTGGGGGTCCTCAGGGTGATGGATCTTCGAGTACTTGTAGAGGATGCCCAGGAGCGGCTCCTGCAGCTCCTCGACGTGCCGCTTGTTCCTCAGGAGCGGGCGGTCTGCGGGAGAGCGCGGTTAGCGGGGCGGGGGTGCGGCGGGCGCGGCCGCAGCGGACGGCTCGGTGGCGCGGGCGCGGGGCTGGCTGACGCGCCCCACGGCGGGTCGCCGCCCAGGTTACCTGAAAAAAACACGGTTGTTGCTACAAGCAGGGCGTATTCGGTCTCTGTCACTTTCAGTTCCCCCATGCTTCTGTAGAAGTAAAACAGTGCGGTAATAAACTCCTCGGTTATACCTTAAAAATGAAATAAAATAAGCAGAATGTTACTTCGCTGCAGAAACGGGTACCGCGGTTAGAAATAATCTTTGTACTAATCTTTTAAGGCTTCAGGCCATTCCAGTCCGTGAAATAGTTAGCAAACTTGTGTAATCTAATTTCTAAAGTAGTAACAACTGTTTTATTGCAGTTGTACCGTGGAGCTTTTGGTACATAAACTCAAGGCTTTGTGCTGGGGTGTCGGCAAACGAACAGCACCCCTTGCTTCCCTGGGGCTGTCACGGCGCCTAACAAAGCGGGAGGGGGAGAGAATGAGCAGCAGCCACGCCGGCAGTCTTGCTCAGTGTGATCAAGAACAGGGCCAGCAAAGCAAAAGATTCCCAACAGTTTTGGTTCTGAGACCTCCGTTACCTGTGGTGGTAGTGGAAGTTGGACTCTCTTCATTGTGAGACATTTCCATGGAATAAATGTTTTTATCAAGGTTTTGAACATGACAGCATGTCCTATGATCAGAAAGTCTTACATGACCTGGAACAATACAGATGACAGTTCTCAGCCAAGCTTAATGTGACTTAAAATATTTGTCTGCATCTGGTTTGCAGATACATACCTGAAAATCTGTGAATTTTCTATGTAGGTAGAAAAAATTGTTCTTTTTGATATCCAGCACCAAGTTGACTGGTTGCATGATTGTTGGTCAAAGTCTCTTGTGTTAAACTTGACACAGTATTTAATATGTCATTAATATAGCTGATACTATCCATCCACCCCACAATTTGTAGAAACACTTAAAAAGGTTGCTCTTTTTTTGGAAATAATGGGAGGAAAAGAGAGATCCAATTCTTTCTAATTTTGGTCTTTACTATTCTAAGTACCACTGTGGTTGGATAGGAAATTATTTGAGATTAAGTGAATTAAAATAAATGGAGGTCATTTCAAAATGTCAGAACCTGAGACTGGTGTTGATAGAAAGCTTGTTAGTCAAACTTACTTTCACTTGTTGATGGTTGGCATTCACTAATTCTTTGGTTATATATTTGGGCTGAATGCAAAAACATTGCCTCAACTGTTGATCCTTTTAGCAGCGCGATCTGATCTTCGCTAGCTAAACTTTCAAATCCTGCAGAGAAAGATACATGTTAAGAATCAAGGAAGGCTGTAGCTACATTTAAGCCCCTAACATGTGTTGATAAAATGAGTTTTTTAAGAAATGCCTTTACTGGAAAGGAGAAGCCATAGTTAATGGCTGTATGTACCAAAGGCTATTGGGATCTTTCTTGCTAGTTTGCAGGTTGTAGGGGACACGGGACAGACACAACAGTTGTCAGTGTCCAGTGTTAGAAGATTCACAGGAAGATACAAGTAAAAATTTTGGGACTAAGCAAGACTTTATTGAAAAATACTTCCTAATACTTGAATTATATCACATAGCCTAATACCTTATAAATTTGCTACATTGCTTAGTGACTGTGAGCATATTCCTTATTAATCGATACCTGATCTTTTTAAAAATTGTGTTCATCTTTTGACAAACTCATTATCTACACTTATAATTCAAGAGCAAAAGAACTTCATTAATTATTTTCTTAATCCTGATCAAAGCAGGATATGTAACATAATGGGAACAAACAGTTCATCCATTCTTTCAGATCTGTTCCACAGTAGTGCTCAATTACATCCCATATCAGCTTTAGACATGTTGATTGACTTTTGTCAATACATTTTACAATTTAATGAAAAAAATATCACCCTCTCTGTCAAATGTTATTTTATCAGCTTTACATTGAAATGCAGTGAATTTAATTGCATGTTCCTTTGTTTTTTATTAAAGGAAAATATGAATAGGAGCACCTGGTTAGTCCCTTCTGTGCTGCCTTTTCCTTTGAAGGAACATCTGGGTTTTTTTCTCTGACGATGACAATAAATCGCAAACTGAACTGGTTTTCAGAGAATGTGTTGAAATAGTAATCCACTCAAGATGGTATTTTGAAGTCCATGTACTTTCAGAAAAAGTCTCCACTCCATGTCAGAAATGGAAAAGAAATGTAATCATAGCAAGCTTTTGAAGTGAATGCTTCTAACTTGTCCTCATGGCAAGTAAATGGTAACCCTGATTGTTAGAATTGGGAGAAAAAATAGTTGAATGGGAGTTTTCTTAAAGCCTGTATTTTTCTCGGACTCATGCCATCAGTATGGTTTCTGCCTTGGACGGAGGGGAGGTCACACTATTCTGTAATACTTCCCAAAGGAAGAAACTTACCTGGCAGTCTTTTTGTGAAATCCACTAACACTTGTACATGGACAACTGCTGTCTCAGAGAGACGGAGAAAACTTTCCTCAGGACTTACAGTTTCTTGTAGCTGCATGAAAGAGCGTTTAGACATCTGATATAACCAAGATACTGTACTTAGGACAATAATAACTTAGCAATGCAGGCTGGTTGTTCTGTATACGTACAAACTTCTTTGCTTCCTCAAGGGGAATGGTGTATTTTTGGTGTGCTGCTACAATGTGGTCAAGAAGCTGATGTTCCCCTGGAGTAAGTTCCATCTTCTCTGGGATCTATTAAAAAGATAAACCAATCAAGTGACAATGACTTGGGGCAAAATGAAATTATAAAAAGAGATATATTAAATAGAAAAATATCCCACTTTTCCAGATCTTGTTGTAGATGATACATGCTTACTATTCAGTCCCTCATCTTCCAGTTTTATGTCACAAAGAAAACTGCTCTTCTGTTTGAAATTCTTCCTGAGTCGCTTTGACTTGCACTGTACTTCAGTCAGCAAACCTGTGAGGCATGGAAGTGTGTATCAATATGTACATTTTCAAATAATTACAATTTAAAACCATAATTTTTACTGTTATTGATAACACGAGTCTTGCACCACAGGAGCTGTCACCTGTAAGGAACTATGCTTCCTTGAGGATATGGCAATGTGTTATTCATTAGCGAGTTAGGTTCAGTATCTGCCAAAGACCTGAGTGTTTGCGGTTCTCTTACGTTATCTCTTGCTTGTGGCTCTGTGACATACAAGCACGAGAATTTTTCATGAAAGACTATTGTGCAAAATCCACCCCCCACCTGCCCAACAAAAAAGCGTGTGATATGCTTGCTGCTGTCCTGTCAAGGTTCAAGATGTTTAGCAGTCTCATGATAGTACTTCCTTTTTTTTCTTGTGAAGTCTTTGAACAGCAGTCCTCTTAACTTCAGGAAATACTTCCCAAGCATTGGTCATTTCTGCAGATGAAGACGCTACAGGTGCTATGGACTCCAAAGCTAAATTTTCCTACAGCTAAATGAAGTTTAGACCAATACCATTTAGCTCTAATGAGGAGAAGGGATTGACTTTGGAAGAGGTTTTATCCAAGTTGATCAGCAAAGTAGCCAGCATGGAAGGAGCACTTACATTCTGCTAGCATTCCCACAGCTTTACACTTCTTCAGGCGACATTCCTGACACTTCCTCCGCATGTACATGTCCATTTCACAGTGACCACCATTCTTGCATCGATACACTGCATTTTTGGTTATGCTACGTCGGAAGAAGCCTGTAGACAAGGATCAGGTTATGACTGAAGAAATCTAAGGCACTGTATCTCATAACAATTTGAAGAATCAGAGTGTCTTTTGGGTTTTTTTGTTAGACTGGGGTTTTTTTTACAATGGAAATACTACCTTGATTTTAAATTTGATTATTAACAGCATAGTTACGGCTTGTCCTTTCTGACTAATATTAATCACTGTTTTCCTTACCTGACCAAGACAGCTGCCATATAGCAAGTCAAAATGTGAATAGAAATTATTACTTGTGTTTATTTAATTTTAATAAGTATAATTAAAAACACTGAAGTACATCTATAATAAATGTGCATGAGAAAATCAGCACCTGCTTAAACAGACACTATCCTAGTGGATAATCAACGCAGAAATGAGACGCATGAAATGCTCATATTAAATACACAATGTGAAAGTATTTCTTCAAAAAATGTTATAAAAATGTGAATCTGGAGTAAGCATGTTAGATAAAGGGTTCCAAAATCCTCTGTAGCAATGTCAGCTTAAAAAATCATGACATCTGCTTAAACCGCTGACATGGAACATTTTGTTGAGCACTGTGGGGCACTGTGGGTAAGACCCAGATCAGCCTGTTCTCTTACCTTTACAGCCTTCACAGGTAAGCGCGTTGTAGTGATAGCCTGACGCCTTGTCACCACACACAACACACAGCTCCTCCTGTCCCTTCAGTCTCAGAGAAGAGTGGTTTAATCTGGGCCGCTTTAACCCTTGGTATCCACCATCATCATTGTGGGGAGCCACAAAGGAGGGTTTGCTTAATTCACAGCTGCTGGTGGTGCACTGCCCGTCGCTGTAGGGAGAGTCCAGGCCGTACGTGCTGTACTGGGGCTGGGAGGGCTGTGGCTGTAACACTGGAGGAGGGATCTGAACAGCTGAGTACTGGCAGTAAGGCGCAGTCTGGTAATCGGTGTCTTGCAGCTGATAGTTGATGTGCTCCGGTAAAACATCTAGGTACAGAAGAAATTGAAATAACAACCTGAAGAATATCTCGACATCGGGTACTTGAAAGTTTTAACATGTTTTAGAGATTAAATATTTAATCACAAATATTAGAGGAATGCATTTTCAGAAGGGCAGCCTGACACATTCTTCTTACATGTAATGTAATGTTTTCAGGTTAAAAACCTGTAATGTTTTTAAGTAAAATCTTAGGTGTAAAAAAAAATGTCTTGTGACAGTTTGGGCAATGTCATGTGGGTGCCACTTGATTCTTGTTTGCATGTAATTGTCTGTCACTTGCCAACTGATGATGACACCTTTAGATTTTGCACTCAAAGGTAATTTTTATTAGTTGTCCACATAACAGAAGACTATTTTCCTGTAAGTGAATTTGTTGATGAGTGAGGTTTTTGTTATTGGTACATATTTCAGGCATAGTTTTGAAAATACTGCACAGCAAAAGTCTGAAAAAGATGGTGCAGAAATTATATATGGAGTGGTAAAATTACTGTGACAGTTATTCAGTAGAACAAAAAGCAGAGGCTTGCTTTATTTAGTATTTTTCCACATTGATCCTTTATGAAATTTTATTTTAGCAAAATGTAGGTACAGAATTAATGAAGAGAGCTTGTTCATGCCTTTCTGTCTGTAGAGTTTTAATTTTATCCAGCCCCCCTTATATGTACACACAGCTGTACTGAAGAAAGCTTGTGCAACATGCATCGTGTTTCATTCTTCCTTTGGGATTGTTCAAATCTCTGTAAAAACAAATTTTGGGTTTTTAAGCAGTTTGGAGGTCTTTTGCTCTTTAATGGAATTTGGGTCCTGCTTTTACTCTTCCAGAATCAGATTAGTTATTGCAATTACAGGTACATAAGATACAGAATAACCATTATCTATTTATAACATATCTGGAATACTGTAATAAAACCTGTGTCTTCTTCATGCAAGTCAAAGGGAGACAGCACCATTAATGTTTGTATGAAACGATCAGTCAGTGTAATCACATCGTTTACAAAATCTGCATGAGCACATTCTAATATATTTCAATACACTTTCCATATTGGCTTGATAGTCAAATGTGTAGCTTCTAAAAGCTTGTGAAGATAAGCTAAAATGAAGAAAATAATGGGAATTCCCACAGGTGTTCATTTTACTATACTGCTTTTTCATAATATGAAAAATTCACTTTACTCACCGTAATACTGTATGGGGTCAGGAAGACAATACCCATCAGGTACAGTGACAAATGTATTTGCCATGTTCTGCTCCCAATTGCACCGTTTCATGCAGTTGCTCTGTGATAGACTTTCAAGAAGGCAACCTAGAGAAATGGAGCAGTATGAAAAGCATCATATGAGAAAGAATTGCTGGCTAGATTTAGCTACAGAGCTAAAACCAGAAGACTTCAGAATACGGAACAGTCTGCAGATCTGAATAAAATCAGAGGTATGTGCAAAGTCACATAGTACTCTCAGTGAGGTTGCAAAACATTTGATTGTCCTAGTAGTACAGATTCAGGATAGAGTTCATTCCTAAATTTTCAGCTTATATTTAAAACTGTTTTGCTCTGGATTTTACACAAAACCATGTGGGGGAATGAAACTAATTGTTGGTAAATTCTGTAATTCAGGAAGCAATTAAATGGAGCTTCACTGGATAGAAAAAAAACTTGCTTTCAGAATGAGTTAGGGCATTTGCACTAAGCTAGATGTGGCAGATGTTCTGTTTCAGCACAAAGATGGTCTTTTAGTGAATTTGCTTCATTCACTTTTTATGCAATTTTGAATCAAGTAAATATAGGAAAATAACCTGGAAAGGCCAGTATAGAATATTTCTTCTTCTCCATGTACTCTTTTATGCAGTAATAGTCAGCTTTGCCTCTCTTAAGTATAGCCCAATTTACATTTAAGAGCTTGCATTCCTTTAAGAGTACAAAGCATCCTGTGAAGACCAAAAAAATCAATCTCATATAGGATGTATTACCCTCTGGAGAGTTACCCTGTCCTTGATTATTGAAGGAACCTGGGCTTCTGGCTGGATGCTTTGATGTTCACCGTAATAAAGTGTACTGAGAGCTCACAGTGGCAGAGTAGGTGCAGAGTAGCTATTGTGCTTTGAGTTCAAAACTTGCCTTATTTTTCAGTAATTTGACTTTATGGAGAGGTTCTGGAAAAGTGTGTTCTAAAAATTCCTAAAAGAGTTTTATAAAAAAAAAAAAAGCATGTCTATATGGACACTAGCATGAGCCGGGTTTGAGTTTAGGTATGTGTATAGACAATCGTTGGTGTGGCTTAGCAATTGAGAGGTAATGGAGCAGCCATTAGAGAAGTAAGTAGGAAATACTTTCCTTGCCCCTTTGTCCCTCTGCATGCGTGGAATGCCACTGGTTAAAAGTATGTTGTATCTGATGCCCATTGAGTAAGGTCTTTACAAGACAATTCGCCAGTGAACAACTATTCATAGGCTTTCCTGAGCAGAAGGGAAGGACAGAAAAGATGAAAAAGGCAAGTAAGTATTTGGAAAGTATAGCAAATCAGCAATGTGTGTAACAGGATTCTCTGTATGTGCCTCTTGCAGAAATCACAGCAAATTAGATTTACAGATCTTCCTTGAAAGACCCTCATGTTGGGTTTTGTGCAATACCTATACCTAGCTACAGCTGAGAAAATGAATATATAATTTCAGGGAATCTGAACTAAAGTAATGTCTTGAAAGACATACATCCTTTCCTCGCTAACTGGACGTGTCTTTGAAACCAAACACTTTCTCTTCATGTTGTCAGCAGAAGGTGAAAAGATGCAGTGAGGCTGGAATGCTCGGGTTTTTTTGTTATCTCTGCTAGTAAATATTTGTTTGAGAGAGAAATGACTCATGAGGTCCTTATCAGCTAGATCAATTTGGCCTGGGCAAAGTCTACATTTTTCCTTAAAAATGTGGTTTTGCTGAAGAAATGTGTTTCTGGATTCCAGCAGTTTCTTCAAATAAAAATAATAAAAGAATAGTAGCTAAAATAAAATTGCACTGATCCAGTCTGATAAAAATATTATATTGGGAGTATGAAGCACGTATTACCAAATGCAAGGTGGTCGGTTGATTAAACATTCTACATCTTGGAAGCAGACTTTCATTTGGCAAAGTTTCCTCAACTTCGGTATTGTATGAGAATAGATTTGAGGATTTAGCCCTTCTTACTGATTTCTACGGCAAATAAAAGTTATCAGTTGCAACCACAGAATTCCCAGTTTAGAATGAGACTTTGCAAATTGAAACTCTTAAGTTAAGAGAATGTTCTAACAGTATGAATAGTAAATCCAGTGTTTATTTGAGAAATGCTGTAGTGTCTTGAAATGAGACTTAACGGTCATACCTGTGCATGAATGTTAACAGTTTCATTTTCTAACAATTGAGAATTTAGCATTAACAAGCTTGTTCTGATATAAAATAGAACTGGGCTTTTAAAAAAAAATTACAAAGAACAGAATAAAATATGTAAGGAACTTAATTTTTCTAGGACAGGAAGGTTTTGGTTATTGATAAGATTGACTGCCTCACCCTTTAGATATGGGTCAGTCAGCAGCAGGGAAGCCTACTCCAGACTTTAGGAGTCATTGAAATTTCATGCTGGTCTCTCAAAAGTTCAGTAGCCATGCCTGATCTCTCACACCTCATGAGAGTGAACCATGACATTTCTTCAGCCCATACCTACATCCATTAACCCTTTGCCGTGCAGGCAAGTGCATTCTGCATGCACACAAAGTTTAGCTACACACTGTAAAGCTGTGGAATCCTTACAGAATGTAGCATTCACGCCCAATCATAATTTTCAAAACATTATAACTTGGACAAAGTTGAAATAAGATTGGAGTAAGAGCTTTGGGTGTTTGGGATAGTTGTAGTCATGCCATTTCCAAACCAAAATACTCTGTGCCTGTGTTTTTCTCTTCTCTGTGTACTAAAAATATACCCTTACATTTTGTGTATGTGTGCTTTAAAATGGAAGCAAAAGAAAGAAATACAGTCCCAGAGATGATGGATAAAGGTCTTTAGCCTAAAAAGTCGAAATAACTGAAAAGGAAAATCATTTTTTAGTAACTTGTTTCATAGAATCACAAACTGTAACACAGTTAGGATGAAAGTCTTCAGTCCTTAGACAGACAAACTGACCTGAAAGAAGATGTCATCTGCGCAAAGGCACATGCTGTTCCCTGCTTCTCCTTCTTGGTTACTTCAGAGGTGCTAATTCTGCTGGCTGTTTTCACGTGTGAAATCCTAATCATTGCAGGGGAGGGGAGTGTTTGTTGGTTTTTAATTTTAAAAGCCCCTACAAGCAGGAGGTTTTGATTTTATTTTTTTTTCCCCCCAGAAGAAGATGTGACCTAGACTGGAGGCTGCTTAAGCGCGTTGGAAAATGTTGCACTTTTACAGGCTTGGTTTTACAGTAATCAGTCTTTTGAACTAATAACGTTCAATATAAACTGAAATGTATGTTGATTCAAGGGGTTGGTTATCCATCTAATACAGAAATTCATCAATCTTAAGTTATTAGTCCTAACTGAAACACTTCCCAGTTTATCAAAGATGTAAGCTATTAACGGGGAAAAAAAGTGCCATTAACTGATAAAAGTAAAGTACAGTCACAAACCAGTCACTTAAGAGAATATATGTATTCAGACTAGAGCACTGTACATCTATTTATTGTTATTTATGGTGAAATATGTTGGTTTTATCATTTTTATTGCTATAAAAATATAAAGTAACATATCATCAACTTATCAAATTTATTAAGATGCAAAACATACTTCTTGTAGAAGAGGCTTCAGGGAGCTCTTTAAGAGGTATGTATTGGCAGTACTTTAACTGCTATCGTAAATATTTTGACAGTTGAGTCATAGGGAAATTTCTTGTTTACAGGGAATTTTAGGAACTCAATCTGAAGGTCTTCAAGTTTTTTTCACCTTGTGGCATATTAATGATCACGCAGTGGAACGAGATGGCACATTTCAATCTCAGCATTAATTGCTGTACTTCTTTTGCTTCTGGGAAACATAGCTTAATTTTTTAATTTGTGGCATTTAAACCAAAAACTGAAAAAAAAAATGTAACAGAACACAGTTGGTGGCAACTATGTGCAATGCTAGGTGATACATTGAGTTTCACTCAAGCAATTCAGTAACCACTGATACTGTAATTAAAGAATGATTTTGCAGGGGGAGTTGTAGGATTGCTTGATTGATCCTATGCACATTGTTAAGGTTTTACCTGTTTCTCAGTTTTAATGTGCCAAGAAGCTCCACCAAAGCTGCTGTTTGAAGAAATACCACTTTTGTTCTCATTACGTGCATTCCTTCCTTGTCATATAATAACCATAAAAAGAATTGGCTTATTTCACGAATGGACTGTGTTGCAATTATCTTGAATTGTTACCCCATAAATTATTAATTCAAAGGTATAATTTTTATACATTGTAAAATAAGGGGTTAGAGATTGCTCAAAACGTACAGGTTTCCAGGTACTTCGGGGAAGGGAAACAAATAATTGAATTTTAAAATCATTTTACTTCACTCTGTATGTCAAATGAAGTACTGTTGGAACAAATTCTTGGCAGTAGGATAGCAAATTTAAAAGTGCATGTTTTCTATTTTCATTTAGACAGCCATTTAAAGAGAAAGAAAAAAAAAAAGGAAAAAGAAGAAAAAAGCCCAATGCCTAAAATATTTTCACATGGCAAATTGATTTATGGCTAGAGCAACAATTTATAATTCCAGAGCATTAAGAGAAGTAAAATACTTACGGTAGTTCCAGAGAGTTTCTTGCTTCCAGAGTTGAGTCTGCTGGGCTGTAGCGCTGATCCTAGCTCTCAGTCCAGCTGGAGCAAACTGGGCCTTTTCCCTATTTATCAGTTTCTGTGCATACACTAGGCTCCAGACACTCAGCAGAGCAATGCTACAGCTCTGAGACACAAACTTCCCACACAGCCTTTTCTGGGGTCGAAGCAAGGGCAGCTGCAAGTCCACATAAATCAAATAATAACTGGGTCATCAGGGACAGAGGCCATGGGGACCCTCACGTCACTGTTTCCCAGAGTTCTCCCTGTCCGATTACTAAATATTCTGCTTTCTTGGTAGAATTTAAAATTCTCCTATTTTGGTTGCTTTACATTGACATGTCTGAGTGTTAATGGATAATGTTCATTTCCTGGGTGGAGAAAATATTGCAGTAGTATTATTTGGACACAAGAATTGAATTTGGAAGCACTTCATTAGGCCACTGTCTCCAAACACAAAACACTTACCTTGTTCTCCCCATTCTGACTTACCTGTGCTGATGCAGCGTATGTAGGGCCATGTGTGCCCCCAAAACAGACAATTATTGTTAGCCACTTTTGTTGCTGCTAATTTTGCAACATTTCATTGTTAAAACGCCAAGTATTTTCATTATTAATAATGTCATTAAAAATTGAAGTTTAAATAATTTCCTAGATAAAAGATGCAATGGTTTGGACAGGGCATTTTCTTGCTAGCTATCGTGTCATTACACTTGCTTCCTAACATGATGCGCAGCAGGTTGCAAACACACTAACTCCAGGAGGAGATCACTTTTCTTCTGTGTAAGAGCAATTTACTTCAGGAAAAAACTGGTTCTGTTGTGTACTTCGCGGAATTAGATTGCAAAAGGAAAAAACAATTTCCTGTTGCTTATCTTACTGCAAAGTCACTTAAAATAGTCTTTAGGGACAATAGGTTTTCAGGGATCTGTGGCACAATACGCAGCAAACTGACATGACCCTTCAAAGGAGAGTCATATTTGTGTTCCATAGACTCCAGACAAGAGCATGCTACTTATTTCCATGTAATCTGGCACCATTTAGGAATCTGTTAGTCTTTGGAGGTGGAATGGTTGAGTCTGGCTTTCAAGAACAAAAAAGATTAACTCAGATGTTTTTTGAGCATCTTATGGGACCTTTTGAGCTTTCAAATGTTCTGCATTGATAATGTGTGGTGACAGAGGGCTGAAATACATAGATTATGCAGTAGAGACAAAGGTAATGATCTTGTAAATTTAATTATGTTCAGCATTTGTTTTTCTGGTAAAGCAGCCTTATACAGCAACTTACTAAGATGTCAAAAAAACTTGAGTGGTAAAAATGAAGAATTTACAGTTCTTGGAACTAAGATTTGTTTTCATAGCAGTATCTCTTTCTCACATACCTTTGGCTTTTTCATCCAGCTTTGCAGCCTTTCTCATGAAAGATGGAAAAAACAGCAGAGGTTTGTGAAATACTGTCTTTAGCTTTTACATAGTACTGACTTTTTTTAGTACTCTTTCTGATAGAAGATACTGTACTGGTAAGCTGTTCAGACATACCTATGGGATGTGGGTATTTAAAGCCTATTTTCGGGAAACTTAAGTCTGAGGCCCAGGTTTTTAGAAGATATCTAATCCCCATTCTGTTAAGTGTTATAAAACTTACTGGTTTCAGAGCAAATTCAATTTCTAAAGTAAGTGTAGAAGAACCTAAAACTTAGTTGTAGAAATTAACTGCAGTGCCACGTTAAGTATTATTAGCCCATGGTCATTAACTTCAACCTACATGCTACTTTCATAGCTGTGGTAATAAAACTGTTTTACATAGTCATCCAGTGATTCAGACCAAGTGTCTAGTCCATGTTAAATATATGTATTTACATTATTTTAACAGATCACTTCTATTCAAAGCTTAAGGTGACAATAAAAATGGGAGACCTGAGAGCCCACTAAATCACAAGTGCTGCAAAGAAGAGGAAAATAAACCGTGCTTGTAAAGAACTCAGAAATAAAGAGCTTATTTAGGAGTAAGGAAGATTTAAATTAGGTACTAAAGAAAGCAATTACAGTGGTAAAAATAGCACTGGAATAAGTTGCCCATACAATCTTCATCACTGGATGTTTTGAAGATCAGTTGGGCAACCTATAGAACTTACAAATTGTTCTCTCTGAGTTATTTTCATGGTATGAAGGAGGAGAAAGGAATTTTGAGATCTCTTCCAGCTCTGTTTTCTGTTATTTTTCCTTACATATGTCAATTTTGTAGAACACTGTTAGTGTCTGATCAGTAACATGCCTAGTGCCATTTTAATGGGCAAAAGAAATAATCATATACTTCAAGCATGGTTTACTAGAGGTTAGTAAACACAGCATTACTCATAGACACAGCCTGAAAATATTAGCTGAACAAGCTCATGTCGTGAGCCAAAATCTAGAAGTGCCACTGAAGTGGACAATGAGGGGCATGCATGTTCTCTATAGAAAATGATCAGATCTGATGATGTCCGTCTGACCTGAACACCTTGTGTTGCAGAGGTTTTGCAGCCTCATTTTAATCATTCGTGTAAACTGTGAGCTTCCCTGCAATTTGAGCTACACAGAATGTCTGCCTTTACGCAGTTAGGTCTAAGAATCTGATGAGTGATGAAACTGCAGATAAAGAAAGCTTTCCTAGGTCGATACTGGTTAAGAGAATTCATTTTCGAGCTAGTAGAATTCTTTATTCATCTGAACTAGAAATTCTAGATCTCTGTAACTTGCTTGGTGTCTGAATAGTTAAAGGAAATCCTATATACTCCAGCTGGATCTTCTCTACATAACTGACCCTTTGGCTTGATCTGGTATTGGATTGTTTACGTAACTTTGGTAATTAACCACTATCAGCCTCATTAATGAAACATAAACCACCTCTTCTGCTCATTTATAAAGCATTTGTCAAACAAAACTTAAACAAAGGGCAGAATCTCAGTGAAGTAACAGTCCTTCAAAAGCTACTGAGACTCTGACTACAAGTCATTTGTTGTTGTTTTTCAGTAAAAACGAAGCAGAAGTGATGGCATTGTCTATTGCTTTTGGCTAACTTTTCACAACAACATCTGAGATCTGTCACATGAGGGCAATGATGCCTGGACAACTATTTCAGCCATTTCAGTACAAAATACTGATGTTCCAGCTCATTACTGTAAATCACTAAATGATGAAAGCAAGAGTCAAATACTAAACAACTGGGAACCTTTGGAAAACTAGTTGCTAATTACAGTAATCAGTGTTATATGTAAGTTAAAGGTTATACTGAAATACAGATTATTTCATTGTTGTATTAAGTCTCTCCTGTTAGTAAACTGTTCTGAACAACATTAAAGTTGAGTATTAACAATACAGTTTATGTATTAAAATTAATTAACTTACTCTTTACGTGTTTTTGGTTTAAAGAAATAAAATGTTTTATAGGCATAAAATGCACGGGCAGACAAATACATCCCAAAAATTTACCATTTGTTAAGGCACTAATGAAAAAAAGGCAATCTTTCTGTTCACCCTCTCTGGATTTATTAATCTTCAAAAAGTGCAGTGGTTCTGGCACTGTTTGGATTTTCTGCATGGCGTGGGTGAATCTAAGCCCCAGGTGAGAAATGGCACAAAGCCTCGTGACTAATATTTTTGTATGTTGGTGTTATCTTGCACTCGTGGCTGTCAACAGAGAAAGATTTAATTTGAATAGAATGCAAATCTGTTGCACAGGGTGGTTTCCATTGTTGGATCACAGGTTCCAAGACAGCATGGGGTCCAGAAGCTACAGCAGTATAGGGAGTTGTCTCTTGTTTTATTCAGCACATTCACCAATAATTTGGATGTAAAACTTGAGGACAGGCAAAGGAAGCTTGTGTGGGAATGGTACCAAACTGTCTGTAGGCATCAGTTAGAGGAGGGTTGCAATGAACAGAAGTGGCATGGGATTGCCTGTCAAAGGTAACTTGGCTTACTTTATGTTCACCTAAAAGGTAATTAATCTAGAATTTTGAGAAATGTGCTTGTTTTGATGTCATTGTTTGCCTATTTTGCCTGCAGCAGAGAGAGAAACTTGGCTGGTTCACTTGAAACTTAAGAATGTGAGTGTAGTAGGTCAGAGACTGTCTTCTTCTGTGTACATATATGGCCTCTGCTGAATAGGGCCCCTGCCAGACTGAGGTACTTAAAATCCGATGTAATACTACCACCAATAAAACAAAACATTAAAAAGATGCTATTTTGTACTACAAGTTCATGCAGTACTTCCCCCCTTCTGTAGGTTTTAAGCATGTTACTCAGTTTTGTAGCTTCAGGCCACAAGGTTTGTGTGTCATTTTCTTTGAGCACTGGTTTGCAAAACTTTTATCTTCCCTACATGTAGCTTTTTAGAGCAGTACAGTTATTTGCAGAAATTAAAGAGAAATAGTCTTTACAGAGCAAAACTGTACGTTTCAGCAGAGGAATGAGAGTGAGATGAGTCAGCGAAATTTCATTGGGCAGCACTTTTCAACCTGAATTTATGGAGTGTTCAAATATGAAATTATTCAACTCTTCCCCCAAAAGGGGTGACAGGGGATCTATACAGGGAACAGCCCCCATTTAGCATTGCAGAGCATCTGTTCATTCAGCTGGTTTAGTGTTAGAGCTAATGAATACTCTCCTGTTTTGCATCAGATCTATCAGACATCATCATAGTCAAATTAGAAGAGTAGTAACTCAGGAGAAGATGACAGTTCTCATTTAAGTTCTTAAATGCTTTCATGGGGTGAAATAATGGGAGATCGTATCAGACCAGAGAGGGAAACCCAATTTTGGTCTTTTAAAGACTTACTTTTTTTCTTAATCATGAAGTTGTTGGTTAGTTTCACTATGCATTTTCTTACAGGCTTTTCACAAATCTTGAAGAGCTAAACACTTATGTTCAATTTTAATGCAAGAGCCAAACTGCTTTAAGCTTACTTGAAAATCTCAAGACAGCCTACAAAATGTTCCCATTTCTTCCATGCATTCTCTTGAGGTTGGTATGCAGAGCAATCCCACTACCTTAAGGCAGAATAGGTATGAATAAGCCCATCCATTCAACCTTGACAAAATATATGGTATCCTTACATATCCATCCTTCAATAACCTGTGCCAAATGTATGTGTTTCTCCTTGGCAGGACGACCAAGATTTGTCGATAAAATGCTCCAGTGCATCGGAAGGCACAACGTGGAAGAAAGTAAAGACGCCAACAAAAATCTCCTGCAACGATCTCAGAATTGGTAATTCATAGAGATACTTGCAAATGTAACTTCAAGCATTGAGATTCTCAAATGACTTCTTGGTAGGTACAGCAAAGAGAAGCCAAGTCCTGGGTCTGATTTCCATAAAGCAGAATATCTGGACACTCTGAATTAAGTGTTACAAATTAATTATTGTGGAATCCCTTGGTCAGCATTTTATCGACAGTGAAGTCTTGCTGCTGAGAGACTGAAATCTGGATTTATCCATTTATCAGTGATGATGTTTTCCCTTTTTTCCAGCCTGGATTCCATCTTAAGGACATTTGTTTTAATAGTAAAAAGAATATTAGAGTCATAAATGTGAGTGCTGTGGTGCAGCGGGTGACTCTTCAAGATTTATCAAAGCAGGGTAATTAAGGTGAACAATAAGACTGAGTACCTTAGTAATAACTTTTGTCACAGAACAACTCTGTTTTATGCAATAGTAATCCACCTTGAAGTATAGGCTAGGAAACGCAGTAAGAGGATTCCCTTGGCCTCCTGGTCTGTGAGTCTCTGTGCTACAGATTTTGTTGAGGGCAATACCAGTAAAACTGTGACAGTAGCTGATGATTGTGTTAACACCATTACTTAACTCTAAAAGCAAGCAGTCAAAAAGTGTCAGTTGGGGGGTGTGAGAGAGGTCTGGTTTGTTTTTTAAGCAAGCTGTAGCTGCTGAAATATTTGGCTGTTAGACACCAGGTTTTTCAGTGAAGAACTGTAGTGGAAAAGAGAAATGGTCACATTCAGCTTTTGAAAAGCTGGTGTCTGCTGCATTACTATGTGGGGCTTGTGCTTTCAGAGATGAGACTGGGCCAAAATTTTTCAAACTGTGCTGACCACACTTAGGATTAACATTATTTTACTTGCAACCCAAGAACTACCCTAGAAACTTACCCTTTATTCTTTCATCTACTTCCAGCATTTAGATGCCACTCAGCCTGTCACAGATGTTGCCTTTTTCCACCGGTCAATTCCTCTGTGCATTATTACCTGTTCACTGCCAGTTTCTGGGTAAGTTACGGGCACTGCCTGGTGCACATTGTTTCAACATGCTCAGTACTGATACCTGAAGTCACCCCAGGTTTACAAGTACTGTGTTGTGGTCAGGATTCTGTGCTGTGTCTGTTACCAGTCTCTGCAATTACTTTTTCTGTGCTTTTGGTCTAAGTTTCTTTTCTTTTTGATTTTCCTACTATGAGCAAGAACCTCCTCAGCTATACTAGAAATGCTGTTTATTTATTTATTCCATCATATATGTATTATATATAAATTCCATTATTTATGTATTTATTCCATCACAGAAATACTATTTATGATTTTTCAAAGATGGCCAAGAAAAGGTTTTGGTTTCATAGCAGCTCTGCTGTTTTGGAGAGCCTCAGTATGCTTCTATCGTATACTTTTCCTGCTACAACAAATCTGTGTTCTGTTTGACAAAATACAGCCATGTGGTTAAGAGTTATTAAAAGCATTAAAGCATTAACCTCTTGTAACCTCATTTTTCACTTTGTACACATACATAAGTGTTTAATTGAATTGAAGTTAAACACTAAAAAGTTTGAGAGGCCGAATTTATACATTCTCTTTAGTTTATACAGAATTGATGTGATAAGCCAAAGGAATTATAAGACACCACTACTCAGAAAATGCTCATCCGTTGATTTGTTTAAGCTCTCTTGCTACACACTAGAAGTTTTGGTGACAAGCATTCCCGGCATTTAAATGGAGGAGCTTTGTCCTACTGAGATCCGATCTGTGTTCTGGTGCCACACTAGCTTATTCTACTGTCCTTTGGAAGCTGAACAAATGATTCTGTGTCAAAAGATCTGCTGGAGAGGGGGGACCCACATCCTTGAGTGAGAACACAAGGCTGAGCGCAGTGTGGTGGTGGTATCATAGACTCCCGTCATCTTCTCATTCTGCAATTTTATTTCAAGCAGCCAGCATCCCACAGAGGGACTGCACCGATCCTGAAAGTCTGATAGAGCAGTGTTGGCCCTCATCTCTCTTGCTTGTCTGTACTTGGCATGAAAGGCCAGGATGTCACCTCTGAAGCCAGGGAAAAGTGAATATAAATGCACGGAACAGAACAGGCCAGAGGTTCAGACAACAATCCAGGTGCAGCTTCTGATGAAGTGTAGTGGTCCTTCACGCCGCACAGACGGGTTGCTCCTTCAGCCAGCTTCCTGGTAGAGGTGAACTGGGAGCTTCCAGCGCTTCGTTTCTACATGGCTCATCGAGTGCCTCCCCGCTGTAAAGCTGAATCGAGTGGAGCCTTAGAGATTGCATGTTTCACCTCACAGAACTTGCTTATGTTGAATAAGGTGAAAAAGGGGAAGATACCTGTATCATTCTCTGTAGCTGCAGCAGGCCTGCTCCTGCGGGGCTGCTCAAAGGCTCTGTGGGAAGGTGCTGGCAGAAGCATTAAGGGCAGCTACGGAATTGGGAGCATGAGCAGAGAGAGGCGACAGTGGGTGCAGAATGCCACAGGTGGGGTCATTTGAGGATATAATAGTGGGGACAGAGTGTGGCAGGGGAAACAAGCACAGGCTGCCACTTCAGGATGGCATGTCTATCTTATTACAGGGCAACCTTTTGCCAACTGGTTCCATAACCAGAATAGTAAACTTTGTCAGTTTTCCAGATGTTCATTTGGACATCATTCACCCGTTATAAAAAAGGAATTGTCATAACGAGTTGTCTTAACTTTTTGGTGTGCTCTAATAAGAAAAACAAGGAAGGACCGGAAGGTAAAATGTGCTATAGAGCATGAGCTAGATGTTTAGTGCCACACAAGTTACTATAAACCAGCATTACATTTCCCAAATGTGCAAAATGTATCTTACTCTACTAATTGATGTGATTCTGATTAAATAGTCTAGATGCAGCTGCTTACCCTATTCTCTTCTGGATCGTGTGAATGTTTTGAAATTGTTGCTTGTATAAAATCATCATATCGGCACTTATGCACTGTGATTGATTATCTCTGGGATCGTAAACTTTATCTGATAAGCATCCTCGGGTTTTCCTATGTGTCCTCTCTGAACAGGGAGTTAAACTGGAAAGATGAGTTAAGTCAAAGGGAGTCCTGTTAAAACATTATTGTTGGTAGTATGAACTGAGGAAGCTCCGGGGCACAATGTTAAGCAAAGCATCAAGGACGTGACAGAACACTGACAGTAGCTTCAGTGAGCAGATAAAAGTTTCAAGGCAGCGAGTGCGCGCTGCGGAGCGCCAGCAGGGGATGTTTGCTGCCCAGGGGCCACGCGGGAGCACCAGATAAGGCGGCAGCTCCACGGGTCGCAGCCCCGCGTTATCGCACACCGTGTGAGGGAGGGTCTGAAACGATAACCGGCCCCCGGGTCAGGGACGCGCCCGCCGCACACAGCCGCGCCGGGCCGGGCCGGGCCCCCCGGGCACTGCGGGCGGGAGCGCGGGCCCGCGGCTGGGGGCGGCGGGGGCCGGGGGCGGTGGCGGTGGCGCTCCCGCGCCGCCAGGGGGGCCCAGCCCACGACGCGGCGCTTGAGCCACGGACCGCGCCTGCGCGGCCGGAAGCGGCGGGGGCGCGCGGGGAGGGGCCGGCGAGCATGGCGCCGCTGCGGGGGTGAGGCGATGTGCGGGTGAGGCGGTACGCCGTCCGGCTCGGCGCCCGCCATGAGCTGCACCATCGAGAAGATCCTGACGGACGCGAAGACGCTGCTGGAGCGGCTGAAGGAGCACGACACCGCGGCCGACTCGCTCATCGACCAGTCCGCCGTGCTGCACCAGCGTGTGGCCGCCATGAGGGAGGCGGGCGCGGCGTGGGCCGAGAAGGTGGGAGCGGGCGGGGGGCAGCGGGACCCACAGCCGTGTCTCGGCAGGGCGCGGGCGGGGGCGGCGCGGCGGGACCCACAGCCGTGTCTCGGCAGGTCCCCGGCGGCGCGGCGGAGCGGCCCGACCCGGCCCGGCTGCGGCCTCACGTGCTGCTGTCCCAGGAGAACACGCAGATCCGCGACCTGCAGCAGGAGAACCGGGGTGAGCCGCCGCCCGGGGTTGCTGTGGGCAGCCGGGGGGGCGCGGGGCCGGGCGGGGGGGGCGCGCCGCCGGGAGGGGCCCAGGCGGGCGGGGGGCGCGCCCGCCCGGCCTCTGGCAGGGCCGCTGGAAGTGGCAGCCGGCGCCCGGACGGCGGCCCGGGCCAGGGGAGGGGACCTTCGCCACCCCGCCCCCTGCCGGCCCCAGGCTGAGCTGCCCCGGTGCGAAGCGGGGCAGCCGCCGGCACCGAGCGCCTCTGGGCAGCCGCTGCGGACCGGAGGTTGTGGCAATGCCGCGCCGTGTCTTGCAGAGCTGTGGGTCTCGCTGGAGGAGCATCAGGATGCGTTAGAGCTTATCATGAGCAAATACAGAAAACAGATGTTGCAGCTTTTGCAAGGGAGAAAGGGCGAAGGTGCAGAACCAGTCTTGAAAGTTCATCGGTCAAATTCTCTGGTAAGGTGGGATGGGGATGCAGGAGGGCTCGAAACCCTTGTTCCCTGTCTTTTGCTTGCTTTCGTACAGCCTTTGTTTCCATTCATGGAACGTCTCTGCTTCAAAATGGATTTCCTGAAACCCTTGTCTCCCTTTGCTGGTATTTTTCTCTCTATTCCTTTCACAGCACACAGGTTGTAATAGCTATCACTGAGGACGCTGCAAAGCATAGCCCTTTGATGGCCCAGGTGAAGGCTTGTTCTTTATGCTAGTGCATAGTGGTGGTGAATTCCCTGGGTTAAGCTTAATGTGCATGATTCTCTGCAGTAAAATCAAAGGCATCACGGTTGTTGTTGTTGTTGCTCCTGTGTGGTAATTGTAAGAAAGGGAGAAGAACCTCCTAAATCTGTGTGCTGCAGTATTGTCTAATCCTTAAGAGATCATCACTCCCAGAGGTTTTTAAATTTGGATACTCTGTGCAGTGGCTGAAGTGTGTCCCTTTGTCCATGTTGCGCGCAGTGACTTCAGAACACTTAAGTTATGGCTACTGATTATAATACAATAATATTAAATCTCTATTTAAGGCTTGTGAATTAAGTTAAGCATTTGTTAAAATGTGTTTTTATGGGATTGGAGCCAGCCTAGCTCTTTGCATATATATCTTTGCACTGTTATGTGGCAACTCGTTTGTTTTGGGTTGCTTAGGTCCTCTGAAGTTAAGTAGTGTAGCAATGTCTTGCTTCCAGTGCTTGCTTAAGTCTTGATAAACAGAGCAATTAATGCACTTAATATTATTCTCTGGCAGTGCTTTTGCTCTGCTTTGATGGCATGGAAACACAAAGCTGAAAAGCCTCTGGGGGAACCTTTGGTGGAATGTAACCAGCCTATCTCAGTATCTAGGCAAAATCTTCTGTACTCCAGATTAAGTCTATGAGTTTTTTCCTACGAACTACCTGGAGAATAGTAACAACCTGATAATATCTTTTAAAAAGCTATATTCTTACTATAAGCATCTTTCTGTTTAGAAAAAAAAATATTTATTTGCAGTTGAAGTTATCTAAGTCTTACATGGTCTAGCTCTCTTCTAGATGCTCTGATTTTTGCCCATATTTTCTGAATAATGGAATTCAAAGCTGAATTCCCTGCTCAGGTGACACATTTATCTTCCAGAGGCAGTGAAATAACTAGTGATACTTAAGAGAAAAGAAACTTCACCCTATAATGTTATCTGATATTCCTCAAAGTGCTTTGTGATAACCTTGTGGTTTTATGTTATGTTAAAAGACTTCAAAAGCTTCCAAATTCTTATCTTTCCACTACTTGCCAGTTAGTGACATTTCTGTGTTTGCACGTTTGAGTTCCTCTCCAAATACTGTATCTTGAAACGGAATGCTCTTCAAACAGGAAGTGTTGCTACATTACATGTTGGAATTTTTCAGCATTGATTATATGTGCATTTGTGAGCTTCAGCAAAATGCATCTTCCAAAGGATTAGAGCGGTATCCAGACAGACTCTGTAATAACTGCTTCACAGGGTTCTGGTTTTACTTATTTTAGTTTTCTTGCTTGGCGTCCTTCTGAGGTGAGGCTGTTCACTTTGCACTGTTACTTACTCTTGAAATCTCATTTGCTTTTATGTTTGTCATTCTTAGAAATTCAGTCAGGCCTTTCTAATAAAGCAATATAAAATTTGCTGCACACTAATCATACTCACATGAACTCTGTTGTCTCAGTCCTCATCACACTGGAAATTACTTCTGTCTTGGTAAGTAAGGGTGCCTTATCTTGATGATCGATGTAATTCTACACACTGTTTTATTTGATGACTCATGATAATGGACAGTAAGGCACATGTTTTCATCTTTACATATACAAGGCAGAAAGGATTGCAAGTGCTTGGGAGAAAAGGATTAAAATTCAAAACAGGAAAATAATCTGAAATCAAGAAAATTAAAGCAATTTATTTAGAAGGGATAAATTACTACTGCTTTTGCCTGAATGTATTGAAATTATTGCTTTTATATCTTTCAGGAAATTGAAAGCCAAATAGACAGAATACGTGAGATGGGAGAGGTGATGAGAAAAGCTATTCAAGTCGATGATGATCAGTTCTTTAAAGTTCAGGAGAAACTAGCTCAGTTGGAGGTAAGAACAGATAAAATTGCTGAGGATAGAGCAAGCTTTGGGAGTCTCGAGACTGGACTTTCTCTGTATATGTCAACGATTTATAATGATCAAAAGTTTGAAGGGGGCCAGGAAATGAAGAACATGATCTGTTATTTTCAAGTTCTTAATGTTTGTATTTTATGTATTTTTATAGATATATATGTATACACGAAGCCAGAAGCAAAAGATAATCTTTAAAGGATGTGGTTCCCCTCTTGCTAGCACTGTATTAATGCTTATGTTACAAAATCGGTGTTTTATTTAGCTGTGAAGGAGTGGGGCTAAAGATTATTGTCCTTTAATTGTGAATTAGCTCATTTCTATTTCAGCAAAAATATTGATTTTGCAGCTTGAAAACAAAGAGCTGCGTGAACTATTGTCAATCAGCAAAGAATCTTTTGAGGTGGGGAGAGAAGATCTGCCTGACTGTGAAGCTTAGGTCACAAAATAACCTTATCTCCAAATCTTGACTTCAGAGACTATTATGAAACTACCCTACAGGGATGGGTTTTGATTTGTTCTTTCAGGTGTTTCCTTGTATGTTTGTTTTATCTTTCAAAATGTGAGCTGTTACCACTGCATTTTTCTGAAATTACGTGTTGTTGATGGCAAAGGCCTGTGTTGCTGCGCTGTCTTAGTAATTGCAGCATAGAAATGCTTAACAATGAAGTATGTTTGATGTGTACTCCCTTGTGATAGCTTATTTTCTCTCTTGTGTGTTATTTTTTATGAGCTTTAGTTAATAATTCCAGCTGTGCAGATGGCATCTAAATCCACCTTGTCAGTAGCTAGAGAAGATAATACAGGTTGGGATTATTTTATTTGAAAGAAGGAATAGGAGATTATTGCAAAACTACACTGTAAATGGCAGGTAACCATTGCGCTCTGCCTGCACAAAGCAGGCACTGCAGACCTTTTGTTTCGCTTTGAGGAGCTAACACTGGGTACTTGGCTGGGTTACCTTTGTTACAGGGACAGCTGCTTAGAAGCAGGTCAAGAGAACAGCAGATAGCCAGCAGAGCACTTATAAGTAGTAACTCCTATAAGGAGCACAGTTTACCTTGTTTTAGGGGTGAAAATCAGAGCAGGTGACCCTTTCTGACACCTATGTGTTTTTGAAGGACATTGAGGGTTTTTTTACAGGTAGACCTGTTCAGGATTTATCAGTGCTCCAAGGTATGTGGATGCTGGCTAGCTCTGGTCTGAAGGCGGTGCACTCAAACCCTGCCTGGAACGCAGCACTTTCAGATCAAAGCTCTTTGGCCTCCCAGCACTATGGACTTCAGGAAGAGTGAGTGGAGGTCTGCCTCAAACCTAAACCAAAAGCAACCATGTAAGACAGGTTTTTAATGTTGCATCAGAGGTAAGTCTGGTGACAGATGTTATGTAGTTACAGCAGAGTCCTATATTAAGTGAAATTAAGAGTTGCAGTGTAGAGGAATTTATCAATATTGGGATATTTTTAATGACAGTTTTATAGAAAAGATTTCTGGTTTACCTGTGATCAAAGAATAATCCTCAGAGAACGGTAAACATCTCACTTCCAATGTTATTTTGAATTTTTATGCTACTATTTCCCCAAGTGAAAATTTTGATAGATTTAAAAGGTGATTTATGTTCCGGTGCTTATTAAGAGACATCTTCTTGCAGCCATTTGGAATATCCAGCAAGATTGTTCAGTACATATAAGTGATTTCTGTACAGGAGTATTCTTGTATGCAATCCTTTTCTATTAGAAATTGTTTGAGAGAATAAAAACACCCAATGAACAGTTACTTTCTCAAGTGTGTTCTGTTTTGTGCATCCTGGGGGTAATTCCATTGGTTCTACATGTACCTGAGCCTTTTGCACCCCATTTAGTTTTTACCCTACCTGAATGAAACAATACAATGACCATAAATCTTGCATTTTATCTCTTTTAACATCATCTGAAAGGCCTGTGATGACGCATTTTTTTCCATCATTATTGTAGTGAGGGTTAACGTCCCCTAATTGGCTCATTGCTGTGCAGCCTGGAAAAAATGGGAAACCAAATAGCTGTTGCTTTGACTGAGTTCATTATTAATTAGTGGTGGGCCCTAATTAGCAGGGGAAGTTTAAACATGTGCTATTTGCTGCTGTCCTATTCTGGATCTGTAAGTATGGAATCTGTGACTAAACGTATGATTGTATCCGATCCGGGGCATTCGCAGAACTTGGTCTGCTCACGCTGAAAAATCGATTCGGGCCTCAGGACTGGTGATTTCCTCCGCTTGTATCTGAATCTAGACACAAAGCGTCTCCCTCGGTGACAAACTGAGTCCCCGGGGCGGCAGCGGGGCGCTGCCCGCCGCTCCCCCCGCCTGGGGTGGCTAAAGAGCGGGTCTGCCCGCGCTCCCCGGGGCGGCCGAGGGACGGGGCTGCCCGCGCTCTCGCCCCGACTGCAGGGCGGCGGAGGAGCGGGGCGCGCCGCCGCGCACGCGCAGTGAACAGGCGCTGGCTCCGCCCAGCGCAGGCGCGGCTCCGCCCGGCGCTCTCGCGAGAGGCCGGGATTTATTCCTACGTGCTGTGCCGTGCTGCTCATGGCGGCGCTGGAGCGGGGGCGCTGAGCTGTTGGGGTAAGTACGACTCGCGGCGGGCGCTGGCGACTCCCGCCGCTGCCCAGGCGGCGCCCGCGCAAGCGAAGGGATACCGGGGCCGCCCAGAGGTGGCGGGGGAGGCCGAGGGCACCTCTGTGTCCGTAAACCGTTTATCGCCTATCTTAGCGGCGCGGAGGCGCCCGGGACCTCCCCGCGGCCGCGTGGGGGGCGGCCGCCCGCCTGGTGGGCCGCGGCGCCCGGGGATGGAGTTGCGGCGGGCGCGGGCTGCTGGGCCGCAGCGGCGGGCGCACTACGCCTCCCGGCGTGCCGCGGGCAGCCGCCCTGCCGCCGGGGCTCTTGGGGGCCGCAGTGCCGCCCGGCCGCGGGGGCGGGGCTATCGCGGCGCCGGGACTCGCTCTCCCGACGTGCCGCGCGGCGCAGCCGGCTGCGGGGCCTGTCGGGGCCTGCATGCCGAGAGGCGCAGAGCAGACAGGGGCGGTGCCGGGGGGGGGACTACGGGCCCCGGCAGGCCCCGGGCGGGGCCGGGCCGCTGGGGCCGCTGGGGCCGGGCCTGCACGGCCGCCGGGAAAGAGCGGTGGCGGACCGCGGCTCCCGGCATGCCGCGCGCGCAGCCCCGCCCGACGCAGGGCCTGGGCCCCCAGCCCTTTGTGTGTGGGGGAGCGGCCGCCATCGCCCCCCTTTGTGTGCGGGGAGGGCGGCGCGGCGGCCACTCCCTCCGCCGGGCCTGCCTTTCGCTTGGGACGGGCGGCAGCGGCGCCTGGCGCGCCCCCTTTCCGGCCTTTGCGCTGTCATAGCGTAGGCCGCGGCCCAGCGTGCTGGCCGCCTCCCGCGCGCGGCAGCCCCCGCTCGGCGCGCTGCGGGCTGGGGCTCCTGGCACCGCCCCTCGGCGGGGCTCGCGACTGGTTTCCGCGGCCTCCATCTTGCAGCAGCGCAGTGAACAGGGCCGCGGCAGTGCCGCGCTCGGGGCCGGCCGTGCTGCAGGAGCCTCCCGCTGGCCTGCGGTGGGTCCCTGCCCGTCGGGAGCCGCTTTTTCCGCTGCTCGCGTTAGTGACGGGCGCAGGGCGGCCCCCCAGCGCCAGGCCCCTTGAAAGAAAACAGATTTCTCTGCTTACGGTTATTTTTTTGATTGATTCTGTGTCTGTACATGCCTTTACAGATGTCCTTGGGAGTTCTTTAACTTTTTTTTGCCCCCAGATACATATTTTTTAACTTACAAGTGCCCCAGGGAACGTTGGCAGCTGATGTTGTAGCTGTGGCGGATCGGTCAGGTCAGGGTGCGTGAGCGCTGATGTTCGGTGCTGCCTTCCCGATGAGTCTGAAAAGGCCCAGAGTAGCTTTACCTCGAGTATTTAAAACCGTGTTGTGCATGCGTACTGAAAATAACAAGTTGTATCTTTATTAAATTTAGTCTTAGCCATGTGAGAAATGGCTATTCCTAGAAGCACATTTTCTGATCAAGTGAAATGCGTGTTCTTGCACTTGGCTCTTTTTGTGGAGAAAATGGGAATCAAAACAGCATTTGTAACCTGGCAGGTTCTGCTGCTGGGCTGTACGGGTGGTTCCTAGCTGTGGACAGCTTGCTGTCATTGGGCAAAACCTGCACCTGAGGGACTTCAAGAGCAGGACTTGCACAGCTCTCCCCTGTCTTTGCATTAATCCTTTCAGCTGTAAACACACAAATGCAGAACCCAGTGTGACTTGGGGGCTGGGCAGCTGCTTAGGGTGTTTACTGTTTGGAGGAGTATTTATAGTAGCTGAATTAAAAGTAAAGAATTTGAGGCAGACACACAGTGTGAGATTTTCTTTTTAACTTGACTTCTGCTTATTTGACAACCCCATTGTTTTAATAAGTGTAGTAAGCCAATCTTCTTATCAAATGGAGCTAATTTTTAAGGGAAAAGCTAATGCCTTATTTCTTTAGCTGACAAAATTAGCTTTAGTCACGGTTGGGTAGAAGAGGTGTTTTGATTATTTTATGAAAATTTAATATATTGCGTGCCCAGAAAAACATGAAATGTGATACGATAGAAGTTACAGCTGCGGTAGTGCTCTAATAATACTGGTCTAATTAGATGAGAAGTACACAAATAAGAAGATATTGAGTGTCTCTGTGCAGTTCCTGTGATACAGTATATGTTTGCTTCATTTCTCCTGCACTTGGTTTGGGGAATGCTCATTTGAGATCTGAAATGCCATCCAAAAAATAACACTACCGTGAAAGAGACTGTGGTAATGATGCCCTGAATCTAATATGGAGGTTATCTGAAAAGTCTAGTGATCCTGTTATTTTTGCAGTAGCTTTGTGTCTTCTGAAATTTTTTTAATTTTATTTTTTGTAATTGAATCTTTCACTGCAAACCTTTCATAGCAGATTACTGGTTTGTACTGTCCCTCATCCAGTTTCATCTTTAGTCTCATTCATGTGTGTGTAAGGGTCTCACAAGAAAATTTATTTCAGCTGAAAGTTTTTTTCAAAGTGGTGACTAAAGTAAGATGCTTCATCTGGACGAGAGGTCATTGCAGTACAAACTTCTGTGAAAACTGGGTGATGAGTTTGCATACAGCCATTGTGTGCTCTTGGAGTTTAGAATTCTTACTTGTAATAGCTGACTGCAGTCAACATTTTCACTATGATGAGAGTTAAATGTCTTTGCACTTTTGTTTCAGTCACTTAGGTTGACTCTTTCAAGTTCGCTAAAGGGAATTCAAAGCTCAATGTAAATTGAGAAATTAATTTTCCTGCTACAGTGTAGAAACAGGCTTGGTCCATATTTTTTCTCATCTGGTGTGGGACTTGTGGAACAACTTGGGGAAGAGTTGTGCTCTGATGCATTATAGCTTTAGATTACTGCATAATGTGCTAGTTTATCTGTAGATTCATAGCTGTGTTACTACTTAGCAGCTTCTGTCCACTGTTGTCCCCCCCCCTTCTTCTCTATATCTACTGAGTAAGCAACAAACTCAATTCAAAACTTAATTTTATTTATTTTTGAAAAAAGCTCTTGTTTCTGTAAGGTTTTAGTTTTATGTAGTTGGTGGCAGTTTGTCTAAACCACTTTCTCAGGAAAGTGCCAAGTGGTACTGTTAAACTTTAGGAGGGGATTACTATCTAGTTACTGTTGCAGAGAGACTTCTCTGTTATGTTATCTACACAAATATTACCTATATGTAAGCAGCATTTTGCAAACACTGTTTTAAGTCTGGAGAATGGCTCTGCAGTTGTTTACATGCAATGCCAGAGTGCATATGGTCTGTGTAGAACAGGCATACAGCATCTGTACATATAATTAATAAGTTTATTTTAATACAAAGTTAAAGCTGCTTCAAGTACTGACTTTTGAAACAAAAATCATCAGGAAATTCTAATTTCGCTACACACATACACCCTATTGCCACTGTGAAGGCCTGTGCAAGCACTTGGTAATTAAATTATGAGATGACAGCCATATAAAGTTAGTGATAGGAGGACTAAGACTTGGTTAAATGATGCTGCTATTCATCAAAACAAAGTTGCTGTTTTAATCGTACAGACTGGGATGTTTCCTGAAATGCCTTTACTGTCTGAAGAGTTTAAAATTGGGAGCACTGTATCACTGACTGGAGGTAATGTTTCTTGGAAAACAAAACTGAAAATGGGCATGCCAAATAATCGGTAAAGTCTTTCCTAGCATGGATCAAACCTACAGTATTAAGGTAGAGGAAATTCACCTGTTGGTAGGAATACCTAAGACTGATGTATAATTTCTTTTCCAGTGATATTTAGTGTGCTATTTTTTCCTTTCTCCAGTATGAAGTGGAACAGAACAGAATTTACCACCTGAAACTGCTGCTTCAAGTTCAGATCAGGAAAAGAATATATCACATCGTAACAACAACTCAAGACCAAAGAAGAGGAAACGTACACTGAAGATACAAGGCTTGATCTGAAACAAGAAGTTTGTGCCTACTCAACAGCTTCAAAAGAGCACGTCCCAACGCTGCTAGTAGTCTTTGTTTTCTCCAGTGCTGTATTGAAACTGCCCAGGGCAGCAGCACTTGTATTCTCTATTAGCTTGATAGATCACATTTTCGTGCTGTCTTTTTTCTTTTTCTCTCTTTTTTTCTCTCTCTCTTTTTTTTTTTTTTTAATAATAGCAGTCTTCATTCTTAGTAACTTGTGCTGAAACAGAAGAATCGGCTAATACTACTGAAAGTGCAATATTTGAATATCACTGCGAGGTTGGTGTATGTGTTTATATAAAAAGTTATATATGTATTTCTAAACTTAATAGGAGACAAATTGCCAACAGAAGTGTGTGGGTTTTGTTAAGTTGTTGGAATTTTTTTTGCAGTTTTTTCTGTTATGTTGGTTTAGTAGCAGTATGATGAATTAACAGTACATGCAAGATGTTCTGTTTAACAATACTTAATAACCCTAGGGAGCTGATTGTTAATGTTTCACTCTTCTACTAACAGTAATGTTGTGGTTTCAGCCTTTTTTAATTTTAAAATAACCTCTTTAGTCTTCTTTAAATCTGACTGCACAGTTTGGGGGTTTTTTTGCTTCCTCTGAGTACATGTATTGGTGGGGCTTATAGTTCTTATTCTTGTAAACTGACAGGTTAGCTGTGTTAATTCAGCTGTTGAGAGTGAACCATTGGTAGTGGACACTACTGCCAGGTAGTCATCATGGGCCAGTATATAACTGCTATATTGCAAGTATGAGCAAGTCTTGTTTGTGCATTAATAGGTTATAGCCTATTAGTAGAAGATTCTTAAAGAACAGTTTCATGATAGTACTCCGGGTGATATGTATAAACGGGCATTATGTTTGATTTTTGTTACGCTCTGTTACAACATTATGTTTGAACAGGTGTAGGAGTATGGCAAATATCTGGAAAGACTGCATATACTATAATGTATCTTTCTCCCTACAGCAAATTTTAGTGCCACCCTGAGGAGTCTTATCTGTGAACTGAAGTCAGGCTTTAGACGATTGATGATGAGTCCTTTGTGCTGTACTAGTAATACTCCTTTTAAAATCAAACTGTCCAAAAGTTATGCAATGGTAGTCTCTGAGCAAGGGGTGACAGTTGTATTGTTTTCTAACCCTGAGATAGGCTATTCCGAACTTGATTTTTAGGTAGACTTTTGTCATTTTCTGTATCTGATACACCTTTAGTCTATTACTTAACATCTGTGGCAGGGGTGCGTATGTGTGTTTGTGTACTTGTATCAGAGATGTGAAGTGGCCATTTTGTAAATGACTCACAGAAAGCATTTGTCACACTCACTTGAGCTTTCACAGTGGGTTAATAGTCTTGCCTATTATTCTCCTGGGAAAAGGTATAATAATGTATCATTTTCCCTTCCCCCAGCCTGTCTACTTGCAGGACCAATTTGTTTCTGAAAACTATTTCCAGCTCTAGGATGGCTTAAAATCAAACACTTCAGTGTTGCCATCCCACAAGAGTATCTTCTTGTGTATGGAATGCCCCAGGGGTTGCCTTCCTCAAAAGATGACGGTTCATATATTGGAGCGATGCTGGCAGGAACTAGTCTGTAACTCTTAACAGCTTTGTATGGCGCTTTTTTGTCAGATGCTCTGAAAAAATGTGCCCTTTAGAGATAATCCACTGCATAAAAAAGATGCAACTGCTGTGGCTTTTGTCCCTTGAGCAGTTTAGGCTGGGCATGAGGGGAAGACATCTTTCCTAGGAGAGTAGCACAGCACTGCAGCAGTTAACCCAGGAAGGTGGTGGAACTTCTGCCATTGGAGGTTTTCAAGACTCACCTAGACAAAGACATGGCTGCCTTTGTCTGTCCTTGGCAAGCCTTTCAGGAGGAGGAGGATGGACTAGGGTTTTCTAGGGATTTCTGGCAGGGGTCATGCTCTCTGAATCAGTGTTTTCTACTATGTTAGTATTTTATGACTTGCTTGAACATGTAAGAGTATTGATTTATGCCAGCTACTCTACAAACCTGTGATATCCTGATAACTTGAGGGTTTGTAATGTGGAATAAGAGGGCAGTATTGATTGAAATCAAGGGATTGAGTAACTGCTTGTCTGTTATACTGTGGGTTATCATGCCACAGTACAGACAGTACTGCATTTTTCTGTTTATTTCTCTTGTTCTATAAGACCTTATACAATGAAGTTTATTACTTAATTCTGGGACAGTAGGGAGGCTATCAATCTGAATATGGCAGCAATAAAATTCTTACCTAACTTGGCTGTGAACAGCTATTCACGTAGTAGTTACTTGATATTTGTAAACTGCCACATTGTAATGTTTTCTTGCACTGGTATTATGGTTTTCTGTGAAAATAGAATATTTTTATTCTCCCCAAGTTTTTGACAGCATCAGACATGCCTGAACAGACACATTTCTTAAGCTGTAGCAAAATTGTTGTATATTGCATTAGGTAAACTAGAAAAGGAATAAAGGTTTAAAACAATTACAGATTAAGTTGGTTGTAGGTTGCAGGTCCTCTGAAAGTTGCCTGCAGGGTGCAGTGCAGGGAGATAGTTGTCATCTGTAACTTCTATTTATTGTAAATGGGGATCTTCAGGTGAGTTTGCTCTCACCTTTAGTTTGCTCTTGACAAAGGAAAACTCGTAAGTTGTGGAGAATTACTAGTGAATACAATGAGTGAGGCAGCTCAGATGTTCCTAGAGAGTTAGGTTTTCCCATTCTCTTCAGCTTAATCTGCTCACACACAAGAACTGCTGTATAGCATCGTACATAACCAGACTTGGGACTCACAGGTTTGGACAAATGCTAATTTGATGGAGCTAAGATTAAATCCAAATCAATATCCTAATTAAATATTTGTACTCTGATAATTATACTGAGACCTCTGTCAAGTTATGTGAATTTACTAATAACATAATCTAACAAACTTAAAAAACTAACTCCTTGGTTCAACTTCTTTAGCCCTCCCTTTAAAGTATGAGAGGGGAAGCTGGGTAGTAAGGTAGTCCCTTCCTTGCAAGAGTTTTTAGTGTGTGGGAAGAAGCACAGCACTGAAAGAGACTCTAAATTAGGCTTTTAGTAGTTCTCTTAATATAGCGTAACAGAACATCGAGCTTTTGTAGCTGTTTCTGCATCAGGGGTGTATATGTGCACACCTTTGCCTCTGGTGCGTTTTCCCATTGAGGCTTGGAGATTTTGTGCAATAGTTGGCCATACTACAGTTACTCATTTTAAAAATGGAAAATGAAGAGGTGTAAACCAAGAAAATAAGCAGTGCATATTAGAGAAACTGTGTCATTCCTTTTTTTAATTGTATCAATCATATCACATGCGGGTCTTAAACAAAAGGGTACTCCCCTGTGCCAGAGATCCTTAGGTCAGGGCAGCAATGTCAACATGTTTCAGTAGCACAGGATGCCATAGGTTTGGTTACCTAGTGAATGTCCTCTTCACTACTTAACCTTCTTAGTATCAACAGTTTTTTGCAAATATGAAGCATTTGGTCTTTTCCCAAGCAATTATGAAGTATCAGTTTTGGGGTTTTTTTCTTGAAACTTTTAGAAATTCTTACATCAAAACATTGCTTCTTCCTGCAAAATGAAACCAGTGAAAATACCCCTTAGGTTCTGGTACAACATCCTTTTTGCATTAAAGTCTAAATATGTAAGCCATAACATGAAGGTGGAAATGTTCCAGGAAAAATACACCAGCATGGGTTATGCTTATAAGTTTCACCATTAACCAGTACCAGTATCTTTTTTTGGAACCATTTGGGATTAATGGTTGAAGGCTAACTAGCATTGAGAAGTTGCAGAGTACAATGATGTGAGGACTGATGTTTTCCTTTTTCTCTTGGAGGTCAGAACTCTTTGTCAGTCCTTACTTCTTGCAGTTCTTACCAATTTATTTTTTTAATGTTGGTCTCACTTGAAATAAAGATTTCTGCCCAGAAACTTCATGGCAGGTGATTTTCAGTGCCCTCTGATCACTTTTAAACTGATTTCCAGACAGCATAGTAAGACGCGTTGTAACTATACCTTTTTAATACGTTCAGTAACTCAATCTCTGTACTAGAGTAAGAAGCATGAACGTTTTACAGGTTGCTCGGCTGTCTTTTATCTCCACTAAACATATTGCTGACTAATTTTGAATTCCTTCTGCTTGATGCAAGAAGAAAGCAGAGAACAGATAGTCTCATTGTGTTTCAAAAATAAATACTCTGGAAACTACAGCAAATAAAACCCTCCTAATACTGTGTTTTAAGATGCATGTTGACTGTTTGGGGAGGGGGAAGGGTTGCTTCAGTAACCTTTCTTGAATTACAGTGTTTAGTGAGGTTTAAATCAGTTTCAACTGATTTAATTGCTAACCTGTAAATGGAAGAGACTTGAGTATTTCAAGGTTGAGTCTGTGCCCTGGAAAGAGAAAGACTGCTGCTCCCCCCCCCCCCCCAGATATTCATGGCTATAAGTTAACAGTTCATTACAGCTTTAACTTTTTTAGTTTAATGCTGTTTTCAAATTTTTTCAGTCTGTAGCACTTGGGCTCCTATGCCACAGAAGCGTTAGTTTAAGTTATAATTCTGGGTATAAATTCCATAACCGTAAAAATGTTTAAATACTTTAAACTGGGTTTTTTTTAGTATGAAAATCTGAACAGACAAACTGGGGGCAAACTTTGCAGGGATGTGAACCTGCTTCTGTTGGTTCATAATAGTTGTGTTTTCTGAATTACCTGTTTAATTTGGAAGAGCAGGTACTTTCAGGCCCTGGTGTGAAATAGTGAATGTGAGAGTACTTTGAGGTATAATACATAAGAAAGTCAGAAGTTAGTTTTGGTCTGTGCAAGCTTTATTTCTGGCCTGTGTTATAAGTGTGTTGCCTGTCTAAATTTTAAGCATTATTGGTTTACAAAAGCTTTGTATATTTTGACGTTCCTTCTCTATTTTAAAAATGGTTAAATTTGCTTGTCACAATACCTTCCACAAGCTCTCCTTTCTGTTATGCTGTTACGTGGGTATGGAAAAACAGAACTTACTTTAATTAGTGTTTTTGTCTTTCCCCCACTTCTTTTAAACAGATGAGCTTTGATCCAAACCTGCTCCACAACAATGGACACAACGGGTACCCCAATGGTACTTCGGCAGCGCTGCGTGAGACTGGGGTTATAGAAAAACTGCTGACCTCTTACGGATTCATTCAGTGTTCAGAACGGCAAGCTAGACTGTTCTTCCACTGTTCACAGTATAATGGCAACTTACAGGAGCTTAAAGTAGGAGGTAATTAGGCAACTTTCAGAGCTTCTAGGGTGAGTGAAGACCAGTTTCTTTCACTTGCCATAGAACATGCTTTTATCATATGGCATGAACAGATGCATGGTGTTCTGGTGGGCTACAAGAGACACCTGAATAATCTGCCACTCCTAATGAGAGACTTTTACAGCACTTAAACTTTGTGCAGCTTTATCAATACAGTTGTGGCCATTCTGGAATAGGTCTGGTGTTAGGTCAAACTTATATAACTGAGGTGGAAGCAAGTGCTTAAACTGTGGAAGAATTTACCTCACATGCCTAGTATTTCTTTTTTTAGAATTAGTTTGAAGATGGCCAGGGCTTTTTTTAAGAATGGGGAGGCAGCTACTTCACGCTGCTAATTAATATGGCAGTGAAGTTTCTAAACTGTTTTAATGGCATGTGTTGTGTTGTCTGAATTTCAGTGTGAAGTTCGCTGTATAGTGAGAGGGGCAGGTGGAGGGAACTATTGAGGGACAAACCATTACAATAGAATAGTTCATTAGCAACGGGAGTGAGTAAGTAGAATAACCAGAGAAATACTTTCAAGTAGAGTGTCCTTCCTTGGTAACAAAAGCACCTGAGTTTTACTTCGTTGTGTTTGGTGACAAGCCGTGAATTATCAAATGTAACCATGTAGTGATTGTAAAAAACCAAAACAAAACATAAAAACCCAGACAAAACTCTGTGATGCCATTATCATGTTTGATTGTCTTATAGACGATGTGGAGTTTGAAGTGTCTTCTGATCGCCGAACTGGAAAACCCATTGCTATTAAATTGGTGAAGATAAAACCAGAAATACTACCTGAAGAACGAATAAATGGACAAGTTAGTGCCCATTTTCCATAAGGCATAGTTTCCATTCTTTACTGCAGTACAGAAGCCTAGATTGATTTAGCATGCATATTAACTACATACAATATACAGTTACACTGAAATGTATTTCTGTTGTTCTGGTAAAAATTCAAAGGTTCAGTTTGAGCTCTAGCTTGGCTCTAGGCAGTTCTTAAAGAGTCAACAGGTATTCTGTAAGACTGAAATTTTGCAGCATGACATTCCGGGTTGAGTTACACTAGATGAGTGTGTGGTAGAGGATACTGAAATTCATTTTGTATTGAACAATGCTGCTCCTGAAATTACTAGCAATGGAATTTTTTTTTTTTTTTTGACTGGTAGGTTGTGTGCGCTGTTCCTCACAATTTAGAGAGTAAATCTCCAGCTGCCCCGGGTCAGAGTCCTACAGGGAGCGTATGCTACGAACGTAATGGGGTAAAGCTTATGTGTTTTACTTGAACTCTTCACTAATCCATCATTGTGGTCCATGAGCAAAAACAAAAAAATTGATGCAACTTAATGTAAACAGTTGACACTACCAAGTTCATGGCACAAAAAAAGCATGCTTTGGTAATTACTACAAACAGAAATATTAATTTGACAGCTTGCTTGCTTATATGCATGGAGAACTTTATATAGAGGGAAATAGTTGTTCTTTTCTAAAACTTAATGGAGCTGGGTTTTGTAATGTTCATGTATCCTTGACTTGAACTTTTAATGTTTAGAAATTGACATTTAAAGATGGCCACATATAAAACCTTTCAACTTAAGTTGCTTGTTACAGACTCATCAAAACAGCACAGTGGAAAAAAGAATGCATGTCATGTTTGACCATTCTCAGTTTTCACACTAAATTTTTTTGGTAGAAGATAACTGTTCTTAAACAAAATGGTGTTAATGTTTCTTTGAAGCAACTATTCTGCAAATAGAGTAATATTAGTCAATGTTAATTTACAGGAAGTATTTTACCTGACTTACACCCCAGAGGATGTTGAAGGAAATGTACAGCTGGAAACAGGAGATAAAATAAACTTTGTAATTGATACAAATAAACAGTAAGTTGGTGTTGCTTTTCTGACTTCATACTTTGTTTTTGTAGTCAGGCAGAATTCATGCCTGTTCCAAGAACTGAGATGATGCTGTGAAAATCAATCTTAAGTTTTGCTGCAGTTTTGAGTTGTTTCAAGTTTGCTGTTTTCTTTTTTCCCCTCTAGTACTGGTGCTGTAAGTGCTCGTAACATTATGCTATTAAAAAAGAAACAAGCCCGCTGTCAAGGAGTAGTCTGTGCCATGAAAGTAAGTGATAATTTAGTTTTAAAGTTTCATTTGAAAATGAAATGCTGTTCTGAGAAGTTATAAATAATATATTTAGGTCTTTAAGAGGTATTAATAGTTTGTAGCTGTGGGTGTAAACAGGGTGAAACTGTTTAAACAGCTGATCTTTGATACTACTTCTTTCCTTAACAAAGGAAATCCCATTTTTTTCTGTTTGTATGTTTCTTCTGGTAGTCTGTTAAACTGTGCACTCATAAGTCTGCTATACTGGTATGTCAGTGTCTTTTGTTGTGTTTGATAGAACCTGTAAAATTTTGTCTTGGTATGTTAAGAGAATGGGCAATTTATTAAACACTTTATTCTGTTCTTAGGAAGCCTTTGGATTTATTGAGAGGGGTGATGTCGTGAAGGAAATATTCTTTCACTATAGTGAATTTAAAGGTGACCTAGAAGCCTTACAGCCTGGTGATGATGTGGAGTTTACAATCAAAGACAGAAACGTAAGACGAAATTCATTAAAAACTGAAGACAAGATCCTAGGGCATAACTGGACAGCTGTCTGTTTTCTCAGATAACTTGTAAAAAGAAGGGGGGAGGAGGTTCATTGGAAAATGTCTGTTACTTCACCTCTTCTCTATGGGTGTTTGACTAATGTTGTACCTTTAGGGTAAAGAAGTTGCAACAGATGTTAGACTGCTGCCTCAAGGAACTGTCATTTTTGAAGATATCAGCATTGAACATTTTGAAGGAACCGTAACCAAAGTAATTCCAAAAGTACCCAGCAAAAACCAGGTAAATTTCAGTATTTACTGAAGTTTATGTGAAATGTTGTATTGATTGTATTGAATTCCAGTCAAGCAGTACGAAGGTTGCCCTTTCCCTATTACAGTCCGCCACATAAGCATCCTGTCAGAGTAAAAGGAATAAGCTTGGACTTAACCTGTAACAACCATTGATAGCAGTCACAGTATGCAATTTTTCTAAAGGTTGTAAAGAGCAAGAATTAGGGTACTGGTACGTTGGGGAGTATGTGTTTTCTTTAGTGTTTCAAATACTTCCTATTGAATTTTGTGGGTTTAGGATTTATCTTTAAAGCAAAAGCATAGGGAAAAGGGGAGAAGGTATTTGCTGGAATAGGCCTGATTACGGATTGCTCTGAGCATTGACAGTTAATGAGGCTGACAGAGAGGTAACTTGACATTCAGTGTTTGGCTTTGAGGAAAGAGTGTACATGAGCACTTCCCTTAAGGTTTTAGGTGAACCTGTGTTGTTTCAGGAAGATTTGGGGGGGGGGTGGTGTTTCTGTGTGTTTTGGACACTTAATAGGGAAGATGCTGACTTTCAGATGTGGTGCTGTAAATATGGTTATAAACTTAGTTCTTAGTGCTTAAAAAAAACCCTTCAACCAACCAACAACAACAAAAACCACCTTGGATTTGGCTGTAATATTATTTGGGCAATAAATTGCAGATTAGGAGTGGTAGAAGTGAAGCATAGTGGTCTGAGTCCAGCAGGCATCTGGTGTCATCCACACTTCTGTTAGCAGTAGTAGTTCTGCCAACTATTCTGTCTGGTTACGCGGAGTCTTGTAGGTGAACTAACATTTTTCTGTTGGGGTTTCTGTCTACTAGAGTGATCCATTACCTGGCCGCATCAAAGTTGACTTTGTGATTCCGAAAGAACTTCCATTTGGAGACAAAGATACAAAATCCAAGGTGACCTTGCTGGAAAGTGACCACGTTCGATTCAATATTTCAACAGACAGACGTGACAAACTGGAACGAGCCACCAATATTGAGGTTCTGCCCAATACTTTCCAGTTTACTAATGAAACTAGGGAAATGGCAAGTATCAATCTTCTGAAGTTTTTAATTCCTTAGGGGAAATTGAAAGTAAAACATGGGGGGTTTGTCTTAAACAATAACTTAATGTGAAAGTCCCTAGTGTCTTCCATTGCCTCTTCCAAAATCCAGTCCTCAGCTGTACACTTTTAACAAAGTGCTTAAATGATATAAAAATCAGAGTTAATGCTGTGCATCTTTCCTTTAAAAGAATTAAGAACTGAATTACTGAGTAAATTAAATCATATTAGAAAACTAGACCTTAGCTGGCCCTCTTGGAGGGGATTGCTAGCTGCTTACAGCAGGCAGAGAAGTAATGCAGCCTCGAACTATTGGTTTAAAAATTCACATTTGAGTCTAAACGGGTAACTACTCATGTTTCTTGGGAAAACTGGAAGAGCCTGGGGCTACTCTGGGTCAGGTAATGAAAAGTCTTAAGAATCAGAGGAGGTGCTGTGTGCAGCTTTTGGGTCTCATGCTTTCTGGCCTGTCTCTGAGGGTCCAGCAGAAAGATGGTAAAGAGCTGCATTCTATCACATACAGAAAACTCTTTGTGGATTACAGGGACTTTAAGATGGACGTGCTAATCAGTATTACAGAGTATCTTTCACTCCTGTAATTTGGAATATTGGTTCTGTTCCAGCTAGACTGTAAGTGCCTTATTTTTCAATTGGAATCCAGTTACAGTGCTATCACATCTCAGTATGCTGTGAATTACTAGGGACCCTGTGCTTTGAGAAAACCACAGAAATTTGACTTTAGCCTCTCAATTTTTGGCATTCTATCCTATAGACTTCTTGTATTTCTACTCTGGCTAAATATATTTGCCTGCCTGAACTGAGCTGTCATTGACGTGACAAGTGCTGGCTGCTTCTAGAAAGGTTAGCTGATTTTCCTGAGCTTGTGAAAGCTATATTAGAGAGGAATGGTCGTAAAGGTGGAAAGTATCTTTGCATTGTCATTCAAATCCTATAAACCTTCCCTGAGACTTGCCAAAGGCTCTGTAGTAACTGGGCTGAAATGAGTATGTTAATGAATTCTATCTTCCTCAATGCCTCTGGCATGATCTAGTACTAGTTCTTCCTAAATTGTGATGAACTCTTTCAGCAACTTTATGGAGCCTCTTTCCCCCTGCCCCCTCCATTTTTCTTAACAGAAGTCAGGGTGAGAAATGGATTTATTTTTTTCCCCCTTTATTTAATTTTACACTTGATAGGGCACAGTGTATTCTGTTCATCATTCAGTATTCCGTTTCTAGTGGTTACCAGGAAGGCCACTAAAATACCATGTAACATGCTTAATGTTACTATGCTTAATACCATAGTATACACCCATGGGTATGATAGTCTTGTTTTAACAAACTTGTTTGTAAGAAAGCTTTTTAATTCCCTCATTTGTGTCTGGAAATCTTACGGTTTTTCTCTCAAAATTCCCTCCAACCACTGCTTTTATTTCCTGTTTATATAGGTTCTTGTATGTTTATGTGTGTTTATGTACATGTTACGTACTTATATAGATGATGCATGTATCTGTAGAGTTACCCCCTTCAAGAATGGGTGTAGTAGTAATGTCAGGTTCTTGAACTGTAGTCCTCCTTGTTAATGGCTTAAGTTCTTATGAAGAGTAAAGTGGGAAAGATTAATTTATATTGAGAAACTAGGTAAGTACAACTTGTTTGCATGTCATGTTGACCGTAGCCGTTAGCACTACAGTTTGCAAGGAAGCATATTGCATTAATCAGGAAGTGTTTTCGTAGCATTCAGGCCTTGTGTTCAGATTATTACATACCCCACAGACAGATGTTGCATACTAGTAGTAAAACTGTACTTGTCCATTTAACTCTTCTCAGGGTGTGATTGCAGCAATGAGAGATGGCTTTGGCTTCATTAAATGTGTAGACCGGGATGCCCGCATGTTCTTTCACTTCAGTGAAATTATGGATGGAAATCAACTCCACATTTCTGATGAAGTAGAGTTTACTGTCGTTCCTGTAAGTGAGATTAACATTTTTACAAAATCTTTGTTTTAAAAGAAATTACGTGCAGACTGTCTAAAATCTGATTGATCTTATTTTTCAGGATATGTTATCTGCCCAAAGAAATCATGCTATAAGGATTAAAAAGCTTCCAAAGGGCACAGTTTCTTTCCATACCCAATCAGATCACCGTTTTGTGGGCACTATAGACAAAGAAGCCACTCCAGCCAAAGCCACTAGCCCAAATAAAGGGAAAGAGAAGGTAACGCTGCTCTTCTACTTGTGAAGTTCCTGTTCTGTGTTCCTGGCTTTGGAGACTGAGGCTGCTTCCTTAAAATCAGTAATTCAACTTTTTGAAGCACTGTTCATCCTGTATAAATGTGTACTACATTGAATAGCTAATGGCAGCAGTCAGCAAAAACTAACTTGTGTGAAACAGGATAATACAAGCATTGTTTGTGATCATGTTGAGGATAATGCCTACTACTGCTTAAGGTGTAGATAGCATTGGTTAAAATTAAGTTTCTAGGGCTATAGGAGAACCTCTGTTGTTTAAAATGGCATGACAAATCAATGCCAGAATACTTAAACTTCCAATAAATACCAGTAGGAAATGGTGGTAATACTTTCTTTCCTTTAAAAGAAAGTATTTTAGTGTCATTCAAAGCTTCTTACTCAAGAGGTGATTGCTTTGTTGTGTGTTTCACCAGATAGTGAGCAGTTACTGTGAGACCACTGTGGCTTAAATGAGCAGTGCTTGAATTATACGCAGTAAACTCACTTGCTTACACTGATTGCTGTATTCTGATGTCTTGTTCTTTAGGAAGCTGAGGATGGAATAATTGTTTATGATGACTGTGGAGTAAAACTGACCATTCCTTACCAGGCCAAGGATGTGGAAGGATCTGCTAATCCCCAGATAGGAGATAAGGCAATATACCTTAGTGTACCTTTAGGAAATATTTCTCTGTGTGTTGTGAGATGTGAGCTTCTTTTTGCCTTGTTACTGGATTTGTTCTCCCTGTCGAACAAGTGAAGGACAAGGCATCTGTGTAATGTTACCCACTTCTTTTCTTCTGTCCTAGGTTTGAGCGGCTTAATCTTCTGTATAACAAAGAGAAATATCCTAAAACCTAGCGATACGTAAAGGAAAATAGTGTCATACTGTCTAAATGATGCTTTTTAAACAAGGAATTTTTATCATTAAAACAGTGGTCTCCACTTGTGAATAATCAAGAGGAAATCAGCACAGAGACTTTGAGATGGATGTTGAATCGGGATAACATAACCGTACAAGCAGATTAGCCCGAGAGACAGTGGGAAAAGAGAAAGAATTTGGAGATCTGGGGGAGCAGCCTAAAACCTGTCTGTGTTCAGGAGCCATGCTAGGACGGCACTGATTAATGTTTATTAAATATCTGAAACAAATGAGTTCACTGTGGGCCACTGGTGATTAAGTGTAGTGAAAGGAGGGGAATCACATAAAGTTTCTCATCTTAATGGATAAAAGCAGCTAAGTGCTAGGGGCTGTCTTGCCTTGCAGATACCACTGGTGTGACTGCTACTCTTTGGAATGTACTAAATGTCATAACAGATGTTTTTAGGGAAGTAGTGGCTAGAAAATTACTTCCATGGTGAGCTTAGATGTTGATTACAGTGACACAGGTTTGAAATCAGTTGTTTTGAGGTGGTTTTGTTGGTGGTCGTGGTTTTGGTGGATGTGGTTTTGGTTTTTTCTACCTAGTATTGATACACACTTCTTCAACAGGTTGAGTTCTGTGTTTGTGAAGTGAAGAGAACTGGTCTGCAAACAGCTGTTTCTGTCAGAATGCTAGGACGCAATTACAGCTCTAAGAGGCTTTTGGGATACGTGGCAGCCCTGAAAGATAACTTTGGATTTATTGAAACAGCCAATCATGATAAGGAGATATTTTTCCACTACAGGTGCATGACAGTTTTATTATTTGTGTGTTGGTGGGAGGTGGGGTGGCAAGTGTTCTGTTCAAGGAGAGGATTTCTTGCCATTGACTGTTAAACCCATGTGGACTTCATGTGCACACGTATATACATGCTTGGGTGTCTCGAGTTATATTTATCTCTGTTGGACTGATTCAAGCTTTTCTGTTAGTCAGAAGTCTTGGTGTTCTATGCCTCTGAACCCCAGGCCAAGAACTACAGCTGTATATTTGAAACACTTTGCTTCCTTGAATAAGGATTTATTGAAAATGTGAAGGGCTGAGCGGGTTAAATAGTTTCTGATCTACTTACATGAATGTTGGATGACCATCACTGTTACGTAACTGAAGGCAAATTTTACATAATTCTATTCCTGTAGTGAATACTGTGGTGATATTGATAGCCTGGAACTTGGAGACACTGTTGAATACAGCTTGTCAAAAGGCAAAGGAAACAAAGTTAGTGCAGAAAAGGTGAACAAAACACATGCAGGTAAGACTGTACCTGGTACTTTCTGCTTACGGTGCTCTTAGCACATGCTGGCGGATAAAGGTTGTTAATAATGTGTTTACAGTTGGAGCTCAGACCAAGAAGACGGTGCTTAATCTGGTGATCATTGGTTTCCTAAAAGCTGTTGTCTGTGTTTCCAGAGAACAGACAACTGCAGACCAACAGTCCTGTAGACAGTAGCAACTCTTGGACCTTTACTGTACTCTGTCCTCTTCAGGTGTAGTGTTTTAAGGAGAGGCCTAGTGGCAGAAGTAGCCACACAAGTGCATGTTGTGCTGTACCTCACAGAAGGAAAATTGCAGGAGGAATGCAGATAGATGCAGGGGCTATTAAGGACTTGGGGGGGCAAAAAAAAATGCATACTTAAAGGTTATTGAATGGTTCAAGTGAGCAGGGAATGGGAATGCAGTGGAAGAGACATGAAATACTTTGATTTGCTTTTCAAGTTCCATGGACTCTAGTTGCAAGAGAAAGTAGTATTCTTTTACTTCTGTGTTTGAAATGTTAGTTTGGCCTTGGTTAGAAAAACTGTCATGACTTACTGTGTTAAAGCTGTTGCAGTTCTACTGAGTGATAGAGTGCGCTGCCTTAGGTGTCTTGCAGTGCAAACTGTTGACTCCTGGTCAATCTGCATCACTAACTCTATTTAAAATAAAGTATGACTAGAACATCCTGGTTTTTTTTCAGTGAATGGTATCACTGAAGAAGCTGATCCAGCTGTTTACTCTGGTAAAGTAATTCGTCCTTTGAGGAGCGTAGATCCCACACAAACGGAATACCAGGGCATGATTGAAGTCATGGAGGATGGTAAGATTTGTTTCTTTTAAATTATAGGTATTCCTTTCACAAGTGCATGAGAAGCGTAAAAGTTCAGTAATCTGTAAGTAGGTATTGAGTATTATAGTCACACTACAGACTATATTTGTACTACTCAGCTGACAGTAATGCTGCAAATAGATTTTGAACGCCCTCAGGTAGGAAAGGAATCCTCTCAGTTCTGTCTTGCACTTTTTCCTCCACTAGGTGAGATGAAAGGAGAGGTCTATCCGTTTGGAATTGTTGGAATGGCAAACAAAGGCGACTGTCTGCAAAAGGGAGAGACAGTAAAGTTTCAGCTCTGTGTTCTTGGTCAAAATGGGCAGACAATGGCTGTTAACATCACACCGTTCCGCAGAGCCACAGTGGAATGCGTGAAAGATCAGGTGAGCGGCTGCTGCTGTGAAGATGAGATGCATATTAATAGAAAATCACTGCTTGTCTTGGCGTAGAGCAGATGAGAATCTGCCTCGGCACTTGAATCCAGGAAGGTTGCTGGGCACAAATGGTTCGCTTTGTACTCTGGTTCTAGGGAAGTAGCTTTGTGTGACCCAAATACTGGTTTATGAAAGCCTGTGTAACATGACTTTACTAAACGTGAACTCGGTACTTGGTTTGGTGCTGAAACATTGGTAGTGCTGGGCAGCAGTTCCTGCTGTGGTTGATTCTGAAGATATTTTTCTGAGATGTCCTAGAAACAGATCTGACTGGTTTCTGCTGAACAGGACGTTTAAGTGTTTAAAAAAAGAAACAAAACTGTGCATACTTCGCTTCTAAAAGAAGCTTCTTCACAGCGTTAAGCAGTCAATAATTGTAGTCCTCCTGAAATGTGAAGGCAGGTCATTGCCCTAGTTAGTTGCTCTCAGAATGATTAGAAAATTAAGTGTTGTGAATGCTTTCTGATTTTATATTTACTCTGCAGCACTACACTGTAATAATTTAGGGAGAGGTTTAGATGAGGTTTGCCAGCTTATACATGAGTAAAGGGTAATGGAAATAACCAACTTCTTACACTGGCGACAGACCGAAAAAATTGAGTGGTTTCTGCTGTGTAACTTTTTAAGGTGGGGTCTTAAGAACATGCGACAGCGCTCTTCTCAGTGTAATGCAACTGCAAGGGCTTTGGCAGCTTTCAGAACTTTTCTATAGACGCTGGGCCCAGGAGGAGTGCCTAGGCACCCAGAAGCATTGCTCCCAGACAGAATGTTCTGTTCAGTGTAGAAATTGTATTTCGACTTCTGTTAGGCACTTCAGAGTTTTTTCCTAGAAGTAGTTAAACTGCAGTAATGAGTAAGTCATTGCATTGTTTGGATCAAGAAGAAAGAAATAACCTTGTGATGTGTTGGTTTTCAGTTTGGTTTCATTAACTATGAAGTGGGTGACAGCAAAAAGCTATTCTTCCATGTCAAAGAAGTTCAGGATGGTGTGGAACTACAGGCTGGGGATGAAGTGGAGTTCTCCGTAATCCTGAACCAGCGCACAGGAAAATGCAGTGCCTGTAATGTGTGGCGTGTCTGGTGAGGATTCAGAATTTCAAGTGATTTGATCTGGCACGCTGTCTGCATCACAGCAGCAGAGTGCGCGCTGCTTCTAAATGGAGCTGGCTTTTCCTAGAATGGCAGCTCTGAATTACAGCTGGCTTCAGTGAGAGCCTCTCACCTGTGAGCTGCCAGCACTTGTAGCGTCCTGTACAGTGCAGCAGCAGCACTCTTAGTTTTTCTTAATTACAGGTAGCTTGTTCTTTTATTAATTTGTTCTGAAGAAGCTCCCCCCCCACCCCTGTAGCAGGAATTGGATACAGCCTTCTAAGTAGAAATTAATGAACGATAAGAAAACTGATGGTATTCCTATGTAGTTGCTGGCCTCTCTGGGTGTAGTCTGTAGTACTTCCAGCTGTTCCTGAAGAGCAACTTTAGTTTTTAAATACAAAACCAATGTTGTTAAAGCACCTTTATTCTTTTTGGCACACCATTTCTTACAGGTGGCGGGGATGGGGGGGGGGGGGTTTGCTTTTGAACTACTTAGATGTTTTGAAGAAGACGGCACAATTTGGATTTTGCTTAAGCTTGAGATAGCACTTCAACCAGAAGCTAAAATTTAATTCTTTTTTCTCAAAATTCTCTATTCTCATCATCTTCAGAGATGTTAATGCTATACTGTGTACTGCCAGCTTTAAGTCTTTTATTGTTGCAGTTAAAGGGAACAGAAATGTGGGAAATACTACTTAGGTGTGCATGAAAGCAAATGCAACACCTCTGCTTGCTACAGAATACCCTTCTGAGAGCTCTGTTTTCAGCTACTGCCGTTTCAGAGTCCTGCGTTTAAAGTCCTGGGTTTGAGGCAGATGTAAGTGGTATCATCCAGAAGGCCCACTATCACACGAGACAGATTATGTTAATGGATTAATGGGGAAAGTGACTGTAAATGAGGTAGCTCACACCATCTCTGGGAAGTCATTAGTGCTCTTTGGTTGGCTGTTACAGTGAAGGTGCTAAGGCTGTTGCTGCTCCGCGTCCTGATAGACTTGTTAATCGTTTGAAGAGCATTAATCTGGATGATGCCAGTGCTCCTCGTCTAACAGTTCTTCGTCAGCCTAGGGGACCGGATAACTCAAAGGTATGTAAAATACGAGGCGAGCTTGCAGAGTAACTGCAGCTTGTGTTTTAACTTGGATAACATAATATTGCTTCCTGCTTTCTCTGTTGGGAGCCTGAACAGTTTGAAACATGGTGTCCACCCTCGTTCCATAGTGACTGTGTGAGATGAGATGATTTTTGTGCAAAGTCGGGGTGCTGCACTCTGGGTCAGTATTGTGTGCTGTGGTTTCAGAGGAGCACGTGGTACAGAAGCAACCAATTGCTGCTTGTGTTCTAGCCTGTAATGCCTACCTGGGTTTGTTTTTTCTTTTACAAACCTCCTTACTGTCAGAGGCAGCAAATGAAATCACTTTACCTAAACTTGGCTTTTGCATAATGTTCTTCCACTGCTTGATAAGCAGGAGTAAAGCATCTGGAATATGTGATGTAGCTAGGACTACAAAGAGCAATCCACAGAACCTGTTTTGTTACTGACTTGGAGGACAGACGGGGGGGGGGGGTGTTCATTAGGAATGTTAACTCCATGTTGGTGGGAAGAGGACGGACGGGTTCCCTTTGAAGTGTGATGCTGGAGCTAAAGGTTTGTTTTGTTTTCCTTGCAGGGATTTGGTGCAGAGAGAAAGATCCGTCAAGCTGGTGTTATAGACTGATCTGCAAAACCCATACTTGATGTACAACAGCGGTGGGGGCTGGTGAAGGGTACTGAATATCTCCCTATTCATCCCTTCCTCCAAATTCTAAGAAGCTATTACACCGGTTTTAACACCTTCTCATGTTATGTTTAAAATAAATTTATGAAACCATTTTAAAGTTATGCACAGTTGCATTCTGGAGAACTTAAAGGTGGCGCCTTATAGTATCACATTTTAGAAGCTTGTTTTGAATGGTGCATTTAACGCAACTGGTAACTGCAAATCTACATTGCCTATGTGAGTAAACATTATAGACAGCTCTGTGCTGGTAGACCTTACGGAATTCTGCACTACAGTTCTTTCTGCTTTATCTGTGTTATTTTGGCCAAGGTATTACTATGCCTTAGTGCTCCGTTGCGTTGTGTCTTTCCTTCCAAGTGGAGGCGGAAGGCTTACTTCAGCTCGCTCTGCTCGAATTCTGAGGACCATTTGAGAGTGGAGTAAGTTCAACTTTATGTAAAATCTTTGCGAACATTCAGATCACTTCAGCTGACGGCCAAACGTTATGGTGTTTTCCTATTTCATTTAATTCAAGTCCTAGCCAGCAAAGTTGTTAGAGCTCGGTGAAAGTCTCTTTCCAGGGTAGAGTTATTTTTGTAGTGTTCTGAAACATGCAGTGCAGAATTTCATAAGGCTGAGGTGTGCCATCAGTGTGGTAATTTAAATATATTTAAAACAATGCACAAATCTGCTGCTGCTTAGAACACTGCAGCTTCTAAACCCAGTTTCTTTTACTGATTTAAATTTAAAAAGAAAGAAGTTGTGCCTGAAGTGAGTACTACTTTTTTTTTCTCTTTTCTTTTTTGCAGCCAGCACCCAGTGTACTGTAAAAGAATAAATACTTAGGCTTTCCATAGCTGTATTGAGACTTTCATCAAGGTGAAATAGTTGATGTCTGTGTGCTTTTTTTTTTTGCCCCCTCCCCCCTCCCCTTGCCCCCTCCCCCCTCCCCCCATTTCCCCAGTCACACTTTATCAAGCAAGAAAACGGAATGATTGGTCTAAGTATTACTTTAACCAAAAAGATCAGGAGTTACTTTCTTTGAATAGAGGGCAGTACTGTGTTTGGGTTTTTTTTTTTTTTTTTGTTGGTTTTTTTTTTTTCTCATGTTACCTCTATTCTCAATTTAGGGTTTTCTTCTCTGGGAGATGCATTATCTTTGTAAAAGAAACATTGCTTTCTCCAATTTTTTCTGTTAATGGCAAAGAATGGAAATAGAATAAAGTTTTACTGATTTTGAAAAAAGCTTCCCTCCTGGCCGAGTCGTCCTTCCGGGGCGCCGCGCGCACGGGCCCGGAAGTCGCGGCGTCGCGGGTTTCCGGCGGCGGGTGATGACACGGTGCCGGGACCGGAAGCCGGAAGCGGCCGGGCCGGGCGTGCCGCGTTCGCGGGAGCGGCGGGGCGGGGGCTGGCGGCGGCGGGAGGGCGATGACCGAGTACAAGCTGGTGGTGGTGGGAGCCGGCGGTGTCGGCAAGAGCGCGTTGACCATCCAGCTCATCCAGAACCACTTCGTGGACGAGTACGACCCCACCATCGAGGTGAGCGGGGCCCGCGGCGCCGGGCGCGGGGTCAGGGGAGTCCCGGGGGGCCGCGCCGGGGCCCCGCCGCCCTCGGGCAGCGGCCGCGAGAGGCGCCGCCGCCGCCCCCGCGGGCTGCAGCTCCCGGTCATGCCGGGGCGACGGTGCCGCGGCCGTTCTGCTCTGCCCGCCGGCCGGGGGTTGTGCCGAGGAGCCGGGTCGCGGCCTTTCCTGAGCGAGGGGCCTGGCAGCGGCTGCAGACAGCAGCGTTCTTCCCGGGGGGGCTCGCAAAGCTCCTGCGAATCTGCGAATCGTGCTCTTGGTCTTGTTTTTCCTTAATAATGCTTGAGGTGGAAAGAAGTAGCGCAATGTTTTCCTCATCTGAGACTCGCTGGTGCGTTCTGCAGGACTCGTACAGAAAGCAGGTTGTCATCGATGGGGAGACCTGCTTGTTGGACATCCTGGACACGGCAGGGCAGGAGGAGTACAGTGCCATGCGTGATCAGTACATGAGAACCGGGGAAGGATTCCTCTGCGTTTTTGCCATTAACAACAGTAAATCGTTTGCTGATATTAACCTCTACAGGTACTATCAGGGTCTTTACCGCACGGAGGGAAGGTGGGAAGAGGCATCAGACCCATTTGCTGTTAGACCCAGTGAAGACTAAATAATAGGCAAATACTAAATCTTCCATTTCTTGCAGAAAGTTTTTCTCGCTTATCTATGCTCTGTGTCAATGCATTGTTAGTCAACTGAGTGGGACAGTTACCTGGGTTGTTGTGTTAATCGGATGATATTTTGAGCATACAGAATGTAATCGCTTAAGAAAGTGGGTAAGAAGGCAAATAGGGCAGAGTTATACACGGACTAGAAGATGGAGTTTATGACGTTATTAGGCATACTGCTGTAGGTTAGAACCCCTGAGGTCCTGTCTGGCTTTAATATGTATTTTTGTAGGACACGGTTGTTTGGATACTGAACTAAAACAGTTTTTATATTTAGCAAATAGTTCTTAATTTTTTAATTATTATTTTTCTTTTTAAAGAGAACAGATCAAGAGAGTGAAAGATTCAGATGATGTGCCAATGGTGCTAGTTGGGAATAAGTGTGATTTGCCCACAAGAACAGTAGACACAAAACAGGCTCAAGAATTAGCAAAAAGCTATGGAATCCCTTTCATAGAGACATCTGCTAAAACAAGACAGGTAAGATGCTTCCCCTCATGCTCTGACATCTTCCTGTATGCTGAATGCAGAATGGTCTAACATTTTCCCATGTACTTTCTCTCTTACCTACAGGAGTAAGCATTTTTTAAATCTATTTGAAATGTTTAGCTTTTGATTTCCCCACTCACTCTTAGCTTGAAAGAGTTCTGGGTTTATCGCTGGGCTAGGCCAGCCCACAGATCATTCCAAACTTTTACTGACTTTCTTTCAAGTGAGTCATGTTTGTAAGAAGAAGAGAACTTTATCTGCTTTTGCTGAGAAGTGGTCAGACTGTGTGGTTAGTCATCCCAGATCTATTCCGTTTTCTTGGCTTCTTAATGAAGGCTAATTATAAGATTATGTTTACAGAAAGAATTCCCCAGACTGGACTAATAGACTAATGGACTAATAGAGCTGCATTGAATATGCGACTCTGTCTGGTCAGCGTGTGTTCTGCCTACGTCAGTGTGGAGTGAAGCAGAAAAGGTGCAATTACTAAGCAGTAGCCAGAAAATTCTAAGAATTCTAAAGCAGAGGTGATTAGTAAAGAAGTAGCTTGTTTCCTGCATGGGGCCTCTCCACAGTTACATTTTGCCTTGTTTCTTTTAATAGCTCTTGCCCTGGCTGTTTGTCTCAGAGAAAGAGGAGTGTAAGTGGAAAGTTTTGGACATAAGTGCTAGTTTCTTCCTCTTAGGAGCTATGGGATAAGCTGGCTGCTCTCCTTCCTGTAGATGCATGTCTTTCAAATCATGTTAAGGGATTCTAAGGCTAGTGATCTCAAAAGCTTCAGGAAAGAAAATAATTTACCTGGATCATTTGCATTCAGGGTGTGGAAGATGCTTTTTACACGCTGGTGAGAGAGATCCGGCAGTATCGGATGAAAAAACTCAACAGCAACGAAGATGGCAATCAAGGCTGTATGGGATTGTCTTGCGTTGTGATGTGACAAGGTAAGCTGTAATGTAAGTTTTTCACTGACAACTCCTCCGTACATCTCTCAGTTGTTGATAAGCATGGCTTAGAAATACTAGCTGCTCTAGGTGGTTTTCTTCTCTATTATACAACCCATTGACACCCAGAAGTTTAGAATCTACAATTGTTGGGTTTTTTTCAAAAAAAGGGGGTTTTTCCTCTCTAAGTAGTTAGCAAGGCTTAAGAAAGGAAATTATATTCACAGCAGTGTTTTGACTGTGGCCACCCGAACTAGAATGAGGAGTGCGCATAGTTCTACAGTTGCCGTTTGCTGATGATTTGACTTCTGCGCAGCTTCTCTTGTGCTGTGTTCCGTTGGAATACGCACTGTTTGAAGATTAACCAAATAAAATAATTTAACAAAATGTATGAGTTCCCCGAGTGAAATTCTTTTCAACAGTTACTTAAAAGAGATTGCTCATCACTGTAAAAACAGGTAGACCAGTTCAGGACTTGTACTACCCTGTTGCACTGCCCGTCCATCACAGAGTTGGACAGCAGCTAATTAGAGATGCCTTTCTGTTCCAGATGCCAAGAATATGCGGTTCAGATGTAGCTGCTGGACGAGTCTCAATGCTACTGTATTGCATCTCATGCTGATGCCCTGCAGTATGTTGGTGCCAGTGACCAGAATCTTCGTACCAGTTAATTAGCACAAGGTCTTTTTCTGTGCGCCATCTGAAGAGGACATCTGTGGCATCTACCTCCTTGCTCAGCTAACAGAGCAGTTGCATCTCTTGATGTACTGGGATTTTTTTCTCACTGTGTTATCTGGGTTTGTTCAAGAAGAAAACCAGTCACAAGTGAACTACAGAGACTAAATGCTGTGAAAAAGATGACACTTTACCTCTAGAGTAAAAGCTAGAAGTGATGTTTGTCCCCTCTCTATTGGATTCTGATTTGCAGTGTTGTCAGAGGAGTGGCACTAATTGCTTGACAGGTAATGTCAGAAATGGTTTTGCACCGTGAATGCTCCTGTCACGTATCATACTGGTATCCGCTCTCTGTGCACCTCTGCAGCATATTTTGAACATCTCCTTTGTGCTAGGAGTACCACTTAACTGATCATTCGTTTTCTGTAATAAAAAGGAGGTATCTTTCCTCACTTAAGTGCCTGTTTGCTAAGAAGATTTGAAGTTGTCTCTTGTTCCCTTGGGTTGAGGAAAACCCCGATGACTGGAATTTCTTGGGAGCTAATTCTCTTAAGCAGGCAAGTCTTGTGTGGGTGATCTCTTTGCCTGGCAGGATACTAAAACAGGAATTAATTAGCTGGAAGATCCAGCAGGCACTTGTAAGACTCTTGAACTAGGGAGGGGGACGTACTGCATCTGTTTTTTACTTTCTTTGTTTCTAGAAAAATAGGTGGAACTGTTCCTATTCTATATTGGTTTTCTGCAGCATTCAGATCTCTTCCAAGTCGGACCAAATTAGTCAGCTGTTCATTTTTAACATTAACTGCCGACATTTATGGGCAGCTTCTCGATAGTTAATCTAGTAACTGGAGGTTAGTTAGTTTGGTCAGCTGTTATTCAGCTCTGTGACTTGCAAATTATTTTATTCTGAAATATTTTTCTTACTACCAGATTGTATACACAGTCTCTTCAAAATTTCTCTATAAAGTGTAGGTGGAGAGTCTCCTTGTCAGGGGAGGAGTGTGGGATTTCGAGTTGACTGTGTTTGGTGCAGTGGTTGTCATGGCTTAGTCTGTCCAGACAGAGGGGAGAAGGTGATGAGCTCTAACAGAAACCTGAGCTACCTTCTGATTGCAGCATCCTTGCAAAATGAGGGAGAGAGTTCAGTGCTGACCACACAGAAGGCATATGATGTACTGATGGGAATTCTGGGCTTGTTCTACAGGCCTCAAAGTATGAGAGAATTGCTACTACATAAGCTGTGCGAATACTTCCTAGAACAACATTGTCACCCCGTTTAATTGGGACGTACAAGTGTGGTCACTGTTGCAAAGCCTACTGGTGTTCCTTGTAATACTGTGTCCTTCCCTAGTTCCTGTGCTGCTGATGCTGGGTTCTGCTCTGTGTGGTCAGACAGTGTATCCCACAGCAAAGCTGAATTCCCAGTTGCTCTCTGATAGGAGTAACGGGCCTTCGGCCAACAGAGGGAGCGTTCCGTCAGTCTGCCAAACCAGCGTGAGCAGAGGAATTGCAAGAGGCTTGATTTCAGTTTGTTCATGTCAGTCATAGGTCTTAATTTGGAGTTCTCAATTTCAAATGGAAATTAAAAGTCAGTAAATACTGAGAGAAGAAATTGTTTCTGTTAATAATGCTTCCTTCACTACTTACATTCTTAATTCTCTTCTTGGAATGAAGAGGATTGATCTGCATCACATTTTATCTGTGATAATCCTACTAATAACTTTCTGCAATTTATTTTACCCTTGACTGATGAAACACTGATAAGAATTAAAACCATAATATTTTTACATAAAACAACATTTTCTAGCAACATACACAATGGTGGGCAGCATTATGGATAGCATTGGCCGTGACTCGAGTCAGGTTTGTTTGAAGATGATCTGATGCCTGCAGATTAAACGTGGCAGAATTACTGCCACTGCAAGCTGACATGTCATGAGCAAGCAGTGCTTTTCTTTGGTGCAAAAGAGAAATTATTTGTGAAAGTACTCTTTGAGCACTATGGCGGGAGATGACTGTCTGCTTCTAGATGTGTGACACATTATTGTTCACTTGATAAAAATAGAAGTGGAAAATGATAGCTTTTGGGATATGCATCTGGTCACATAGGCTCAGCATTTTGGAAAGACAGCAACGTGGAATTTGCAGTGTGTTGGAATGGTGAGATCTTGTCATCTGGGTGCATGTATGTTTTTTAATTATTTGGGAAACTTAGGAATTTCTTTCCTGGCAAGCTGTATCGCAGAGCGTGACTGCCTGCTGCCTGTGGCCATCGGACACCTTTTGCAGCTGGCATTTGATGTTTGGGGGTTGTGTGGTCAAGTATGGAAAATTATTTCTTTTGGATAGAGGTTCATCATATCAGTTCTCTACATTGCATAGCATGTTCCAGTTGTCATTAAAAATGTACAAGCTGTAACCTCAAAAGTTGTGAATTCTCAGAATTGTATGGGAACTGGCAAATGCATCTACTTTGTCTTTGGCATTCCCTTTCTCGTGGGCTATATAAAAATCTCAAAAGGGAAGAAGACCTGGTAAGGGTAGGTGAGTATGTATCTCACCTTTGGAACCTTAGAGGGGACTGCATCGGCTTTCAGGGTGCTCAGAGCTGACCTGCACAGGTGGCACTCCCATCTGCATTATTATAGTTTCACATCTAGCAAGTGATACAGAATCGGTATTGTGCCGATCATGAGTATGAAGTAAAGGGTCATACTTTGTTTCCAGCTGTCTATGTAAGAGAACCCTGATCTTGGTGGCAACTGAGAGAGAACTGTGGAAGGACAAAACCCCAAGAACGTTTGGCAGAATTACCTAGAAGATAAGCACATAAGTTTTTGCACAAGACAGATCCCTAGGAAGGGTGGTTTTGTAGATTTACTCCAAATGTTATTTAGAACTAACAGCACAACACCATGTTAGTGCCAAGCTAACTTTACTATCGTGACTGCGAAGAACAGGCATAAACAACTTAGATGTAAAATATAAAAAAAAGAGTAAAGCTCTTGTTCAAAAATTACCAGTGCCAATAACTGAAATATTTATGTTGTCGCAGACTGCGAACAGCTGTGTAACGAGATAGTGTAACTCTATGGCTTGTTACTGTTGATGTCCCTCCTCCATGGTCTTGTTCAAACAGCAATGCTCAAATTTTGTTCTTATTGTCATCAGTAGGACTTTGGATAGTAACCATGGTAATTTTTAGTACAGTTCAATGACTTAGAACTGCATTTCAAGCAACTTCAGGCCTATGGGGGGAAGGAAAGTAGTGGGAGTTTGAACTGCACACTGATCCTGTATGTGGTCCTTTACTCCCCAGGCCTTTTTGTGTAACTTCCAGGATGGTAGGGAACTGTTGGGATCTGGACTTTTTATCCAAGGGCTAATTTTTGTTGTTACTTTGTATAATTATTTGCTTTCAATAATGCATCTCTTTTCATTTGAAGTAAATTATTTTGCTTCTTAATAAATTTTTTTAAGGAATAAACTCTGAATTCTTTGGTCATTCCTTTTGTGGTAGTGATCTGGGCAGGGGATCCACAACTGGCTTACAGAAAGCTTGTCAATGCTACGTGCTTTCTCTGTGGGATCTAGGTTCACTCAGATTGTCACATGTAACATGGCATGAACAGCTGTATCATATGTGTCCACTATAGCATGAATAAGCAGTGAGAGTGGCTTTGAGACATACTACAGGTTTGTTCCAGAGTCCATTTTTAATACTCCACCAATCTGTGCCATGTCGTGCATCTTGCCTTTGTGTTCAGTCCCTGTATTTGCAGTGGGGTCCCTCATCATATTTGTGCTGACTTTGCCCTTGGAAAGGATGCTTGCTAAGTCAAAAAAAAAGGGGGAGAGGAAATTTCTTTACTTGATATTCCAAGAGTGGAATCAGCTATGAAGTTATTACTGCGTCCAAATCATGCTCTCTGTTAGACTTTTAAGTTGCTTAATTTGGTCTTCTAAAATACTTCTCTGTTGCAATAAGGCACTGTGTTGAGCAGTGCAGTAAGTGTGCTCTAAGTGCCTTTCTCCTAAGACATTGTGTCAGGCCTGTGGAACCCAGAGTCCAACCTGTTAACTGTGCAAGTAACTTTAAGGACAGACACCTAGCAACAGGGCTCTGAAGCTCCTTGCACTGTGCAGCTGCAGCAGTTGCTGCCTGTTCCAAAAGGAGAGATCCAGAATGTGAGTACAGATGGGTGCTTAAAAGCAAGTGTTTTCTTGGCTTATTAGGAAAGCTTTCCACCAGCCTGATTGTTACCTGTAACCATCTGTTCCTAGAAACTACTTCACACCTGAGGGACTTACTGGCTTTTGTTGCATACTGGAACAGAGACTGATCTAAACAGCCCCAGAGGAATCTGTGTAGGGAATTACTAAGAGCAATGTGGGAGAGAAGAGCTTGCCGAGGCTCTTAATGCAAGGTGCTTTTGTTCAAAAGGCACAACACAAGGAGTGCCCTTCTGAGCTTACCCATTACCTTCTCTCTATTAATACTTTTCTTCTTCAGGAATTGAAACCATTTTCTAGCAAAACTTGCCCCTAGGCTTATATTTGGACAGCTACCCCTGTGGCATGACTGCTCTGCTAGGTGACTGAGAGGAAGATCCTGCTAAATACCTGAAACTGTCAACTTTCTGGCATGTTTGGGTATTTTGCTTTGACTAGACCCAGGTGGAATGAAGGCAGCCTAGAGATAAAAGTGTGGTGGGGTTTTAGAGCCACTTTGAAGCCTCTGGGTGTGAATCACTCACTTTCTGGCTGAAAAAGTGTGGGAAGATGACTTGTTTGTAGTCGGCACTTCAGTTTGTAGAGGCTGTAGATCTAACTTTAGCACAGCATACCCAAGCTTTACTCATATTTCTATCGTGAACCCACATGAATTGATCCTGTGATTTAAAAAGCTAGGGGATCAAGAGACCTCTAGAGGAAGATGACCTCTGCACCCTAAAGGTTAATTTTGGTTTCAGATGTGAATCCTAAGATATTGATATATCCAGAAAGGTTAGGGGCAGATATAGTCCTTGTGGGAGTGCAAACAAGCAGGAGCCCGGTTTCATTGACCTTAAATTAAACAGTAACAGTAACATGGTGTTGGGGACTCACAAACTGGGGAATGAGTAAGAACAATTCAGAAACTGAAGACTGCTATCAACATGAGAGAGGGGACCAGGTTTTAGAGATCAAGACTGTAACGGCATCCCAGCTTTGCCCTGTTGTCCGCACCTTTGCAATTTGCAGGGGTGGGGGGGGTGGACCAATTTATATTCTTGGGGAATATCTGGGAAGTGGGGCTAAAACTCCCTGAGTTCTGGAAAATTTCTTAACTGTTACCCAATGTGTTTTGAAGTTGTGCACATCAAGCAGTGATGTTTCAGAGAGAGTTTCTGGATGCTCTGGAAGTTATCTGAGCTGGACATGCTGCACCAGGTCTCAGCTCACCTGACTTCTCTGACTGGTAGTGCCACAAGCCTCCCATGTACCTATGGACAAATTCTATGACTTGTTATTTCTAACTCTCTATCTTGTCCAAGCAACTCTTTCACTTACTCTAGCCTTCTTTTGGGACAAGGCCTTTTCATAACTGTTCCTACAAAAGATAGCACAGGAAGCCCTTAGGTGCACATGTCGTGCCAAACAATGTTGTCTTTCCTGGGGTGCTAGTTTTTCTGTTCCCTTCAATCTTCTCACCAAAGTCACCTTTTAAACTAGCAGCAAGGCTGCTGACGATAGCCTGAATGCTTAGCTTGACTTGTGCTGATGGCAGTGCAATTTTTCATCTCCATCAATAAGTGAAATATAAATAAACAGGAAAAGACTCTGCTTCAAATCAAAACTATTGTATCCTGCTGACCCATTTAGGCTTCCCACTTCCCACCAGGAAGCTGAGTCAGAAGCTCAGGGTTACCCTGGCAACACAAAGGGCCTACAGGTTCTGGGCATTTTCTTCAGGCAGGAGCTCTTTTCTAGCTTCATGTGAGAGATCTGAAGTAGGTTTGAGGAAACCCTAAAGGACTGGGTACAGCCCTCAATGCCTGTATGCTAGAAAGAATCTACTTAAAAGGTACTTCCCAAACTGATACCCTGCTCTACCAGATCCAGGCCAGGGTGTGGAGCTTAAGGGAGGAGTTTCTTGCCACACCTGGGATTGGACTAAGGGCTGGTCTCTGTAGTATGTGCTTTGGTTATGGCTCACCACACGCAGAACTGAACATCACTTTACATTATGATACTAAGTTTTATAAAGGCAGTTCCTGAAAAGCTCAGGAATTAAATATAGCTCCTTGCATTTTCCTTCTGTTTGTTTGTTTGATTCAGCTGGGAAGATGTGAGGACATCTGTGCAACTCCTGTTGCTAAAATCCAGTCTGTTAAGCAGACCCCTCTCTCAGGAAAAATCTTCTCTGAATAGCACACCGATTGGTGAGAGCACGTAATTGTTACCTATCCACAGCTCCTGTTCTGACGAAAACATCAGCCTTGTGCCTTAGGGATTTCCTTTATACCACTGGTTCAACACAGAAGACATCAGTTTTAGTCTCTCTTAAAAGACTGATTTCCACAGTCCACTTTAGAAAGGTGCAACTGTCCTGGGAAGTAGCAATCTGACCAGACAACAAATGAAACTCTACTAAATGTAAAATGAAAGCCTAACTGAAAAGGGAAAAAAAAAAAAAAAAAAAAAAAAGAAGAAAGTTAAATTTGAGCCCTGCTTTCATTGGTTTCAGTGCAAGTGCTTGTGGTTGCACTTTAAATAGTCTTACAGATGACCTCTATTCTCCTTTTAGAGTAGGAGAGTCTAATTACAGGGAAGGGAAAGCAGCAAAAGTAGTGTTAGGCTGTTGTGCAGTCAGTCAGCTACTTGTGCTCTGTTACAGTAGGGTGTTACTTGAGGGTCTCCAAACTTGCTGCAAAGATGTCACGGGTGAAAATTCCAGGTAGGTCTGAAAGACAAGGCTCGTTAGCCTGTAGCCTCTGAGATTTTGATAGTGTGGTACCTTTGCAGTCCAGGGGACCTCACTGGGGGCTTTGAGTATTTTTATTCCTGCTTGGAGACATTTTTGGGTAGTGCAGCAAAGAAATAGCATTGTTATTTAAATCTTGTTCTACTTGTACTGAAGAAAAATATTGTACCTCGGGCAGTGTAATGTGTCCTGTAAATGTATCCTGTAGTGATACCATGAAATCACTGTGAAAGGGGTCAGAGAGATTTCAGGAGTTTCTGGTCGACCTGGCTAAGCTCAGAAGATGTGGGTGCTGCAGGTCTGAGGGGATGGGGAACACAAGCTAGGCAGCAGGAGTAGGGCCAGCCAGGCCTTGCAGAACAGTACAGAGGGGCTTATGACGGCCATTACAGAGCCCTGAAGAATATCGGCACCAAACAGTTCTGGAAAGAGCGTGTTCACAATTGCAGTGCTGTGTGGTGTGATAGACACTGTCCTAGTACATGAGGCTAGTATTAAAGCCCAGCCCTGCAACATCAGTGGGAGTCTGTTGACCTTCATGAGTGTAATTTTCATCCACTAAAGAGATGAAAGGTCAAACTAGGCATTTCTGGGATGCTTAGTTTGCAAATGAATATGTGGAGTTCAAATGCCAGGAGAGTATTGCGGCCGGATTTTGGGAAGTCAGCAGCTGGTGACTTGTGATGCCAGAGCTCCAGTCTGAATTTTCTGGGTCAGATGGAAAGGGCATGAGTTGCACCCCCGAAATGCTGATGCCACATCGTATGACCAGGAGTGAAAGTCTGTGGAACTGCAGCGTCTCAGCTGTCTGATCCTGTTGGTGAATAAGTGGAGATGTGACCAAAGGCAGCGGGAGGATGAAACTTAGAATCTTTGAAACAACAACCCATCCTGATCTTCACAAAGGGTGGCGAGTCACAGATAAAAAATAGCAAAGCAATCCAGTGTTGGCTGAGGTCATCTAGGCTAGAAAATGCTGTTCCCTTTGGGCAGCTGCAGAGAAACCCAGAGACTGTTGTAAAGCAGGAGCTCTGCCAAAGGGCCTCAGGGTGAATGGTATCTGCAGTGTGGCTCATTTATGTGCAGGCCACTCGTGCACAATCAACACTGAACTTATATCTTTGTATTGTACACTGTGATAAGTACTGTTCTTTGGTAAGTAGAAGGCTTTGGCTAAACTTGTACCTTACTAATCCCTTTTTAATCACTGGTGTGATGATTAGGCAAAAAGGCTTAGATTTTGAAGGGCTGATCTGTTGGGTTTATTTTGTTTCTGTTTTATTTCAAACAGCAGAAGACAAAGGGGAATATTGGTAGGCTTTTTGTATGCTGTGATACTGGCCAGACATGATCACTGGAAACAAACAGCAGTTACATGGTCACAGCGATCTTTCAGCAGTTTGAGAAGATGCTATTTCTCAGCGGTGCTAGCTGTGCCCCTCGCTGTTTCATGGAATGGTTCCAGCTTTTTGGTCCTTTGATACGTGAACCTGCCATTTGTAAACTCTTGTCCTAGCACCCCTAAGCTCCTGCTTAGCGGATAAACTTTTCTTAGTGGCGTTCTTTTCTCTGTGGCAGGAAATGAAACATTTCGCAGTTTCCCTTGCACTTATTCACACCTTTATTGGTTTTTAGGGTTTAGATTTTTTCCCTTTTTTTTTTTTTTTTTTTTTTTTTTTTAACCAGAGATCCAGCCTAAAGTAACGGCTTTTGAATGCATCCTGCTCCCAATGGATTTGATCCATGAGGGGACAGATCCAATACTTCATCTCCTTTATTCATGTTGAAGTCCACAGTAACGGTGCCCCCTGCCCTCGTCTTCCTACTTCATGTTTGCTGAGGCCTTACATGTCAGCAGAAAACTTTTCTTGCTGAGACACCTGTCATCCCAGAGTCCCTAACACTGGGAAATAATGGGATAGTGCAAAAAAACCTGCATTTTGTGTTCTAAGAAGCAGGTTGGGGCCTGTTGATGATACAGCAGCTTTACAACAGCAAACAACTTTTGTTACTGAAATCCTCTTGTTGTGACATTGCACTGCTAAGAAATAGACCTAGGGCCAGAATTTTCCCATATATTTGTAACTCAGCACAAGCCCTTTTGCATTACCACGTAACAGCAGGGAAAGGAAGCCCATGTTACGCACTCCCACTAACCCACAGCTAGGACCTTGGAACTGCAAATTCAGGGCTACAGGGATAAACTGGTTTGACCCCACCAACACTGTGTGGGGAAAAAAATGGCTAGGGTCATTACTGAAAATCTCTTTTAGGTCTGGCACACTTCTGCCATGCATGTCAGTCCTTTCCACTTTGCCCCTCATCTGCTGACTGCATCCTCCTCCTGTCTGACATGTCAGTGGTGTGGTCCAACTTTCAGCACTGATCCTCACTATGCTTCATGCTGAGCTGCCAACTGCTGGTGAAACCTGCTCGATTAGTGTCCATATACTGCTGTGCAAATGTGTGCTTCTGGGAGATGTCACCAGAAAAGCCCTTGAGTTCTTGTTCTGCGGTATTTTGTTGGCAGTGGAAGAGCTTTTAACATTCTTTCTCCTAGTTCATAAAGCTCCAGCCAACTTGTGTCAATGGTGACTTCCACAGGGCCATATTAGCTGGCACATCTGCAGCATGCTGCACACAATGGATGCCTAGCTAGGAGCTCCTCAGCTGCACTGTGGTGGCAGGAACTAAGTGCTTGGGCTGCTAGCTCTGTTCACCTCCATCTATGCCTCTGTGTTCATCCTGACTGGATGCTTTGTGGAGTAAGGGTGTCTTAGACTTCCTAGAGCTGGTCATCTTCCCCTCTTCCCCCCACTGCATGTTCTCATAAGTGCCCTTCCCAAAGACTTGCTTCTTTCTGGGCCTTTTTGTCTTGGACTGTGGGTTTCAGTTACCTTTTCTGGTGTACTGGGGGTGTTTAGGTATGTCTCCACCCACTATGTGTGGCCCAGGCTCTGTGAACTCGTTGCAGATTTCAGAGTTTGCTTAAAAACTTCCAGGCAGTATGGAGGTGGAGGTGTCATAAGGAAATGACAGCTGAGCGTGAAGCTGACCACAAGGGGCACCTGCCTGTTAGGGTGGCTGGGAACCAGATGCCTGTGTGACCCTGCATTCTGCTTCTTCTCCTTGCAGAGATGAATGAGGCAATGCGCTCCTTTGCAGAGAAGGTGTTTGCCTCTGAGGTGAAAGATGAGGAGATCAGGCAAGAGATCTCTCCTTTTGATGTGGAAGAGGTATGCCCCATCTCACGCGAGGAAATGAGAGTGCACATGATGCTTCAGGAGAGCTCTGCCACAACAGAAAAGCGGTGAGCAACAACCAGAGCAGTTGGGGAAAGGAGAGGAGCATTGCCTGCACAGCCCCAGCCAGAGCTGGAGGAAAGCAGGGGGAACATAAGTTAAGGCCTGTGAAAACAGTTTACCACACCCACGGGATAGACCCTTGGTAATCCCAGGGCATCTGCCAGGTACTTCAGGGTTTCCTCTCCAACGGTTCCCACTGTTGGACAGAAAGGCACCCATGGCCTGTTCCCTGGGTGTCAGCATGGCAATGGCCACAGAGCTGTTGGAGATGGAGGCCTGGAGACCTTTCTCTAGAAAGGTGCGACTGGCAAAGACTGTACTTGAAAGTCCATGTACTTTGTGTGCTGTGGCCGCTACTCTTGGTAGTATCAGAAAGCACCAGTGAGATGACTCATGTTGTGCACAGTTGGAACACAGCTGTGGTAAGTGCCCCTGACCGTGCACCTACATGTGGCCATGGAGTTGGGGCTGTTTGCCTGAGGCTTTCCTTCCTGGCAGGAGGAAGCGCCTACTCCGCCTGAAGACAATTGCATTGGCAGTCCCGGTGGCTCAGAAGTCTATAACCAGCCTGTCTGCTCTTGATGAAGTCATCTCTACCTCCCCTGTGTACCAGACTGTGCCTGACTTCCAGCGGGTACAGATCACAGGGGATTATGCCTCCGGTGTACGTACTTGCATGGCTGTACCCTTCCCCTTGCTGAATACCACTTCATCTAGTCCCTGCCTGTCCCTCAGTAGTGACCAGTGTCACAGGAGCCTGTACCAGCTGCAGTGGGGATAGACGGTGTCTTCCAGCTCAGTCCATGTCTCATGAGCATCTGATGGTGCCCTGCTGCATCCCTGGAGGATCCAGAGCTGAATGCCTTAGAAGAGTCTGTGTGGTGCTGCATGCTTCCCATGGGATTCTCCGGACAGGGCAGAAGGGAGGGCAGGGTGGGGTAGCCTATGCTTATTCTGTCACAGCCTGCTCCTGCTTGCGCACAGCTATATCTGTCTGAGGTTTGTGCAAGTCACAGAATCCCAGAATAGTTGAGGTTGGCAGAGACCTGCAGAGGTCATCTGGTCCAGCCCCCCCTGCTCGGGCAGGGTCACCTAAAGCCAGTTGACCAGGACTGCTATCACATCCTGTGCTAATTCCTCCTTTTACATCTGTGCTGCTTCTGAGATACTGTTGGCAGGTTGCACCCTCCTGGGCTGGAGGCGGTTGCTCAGCTTGGAGTTGCATAGCGGAGGAGCAGTTAGGGGAAGCTGAAAATCCCTCCATGCACAGGCACATTCCTTCTGCCATGACTGTAATGAGCTGCAAGTACTTCATGGTATTCTCCCATGCTGCTCCAATGTGACCTCTCTTCACTGCCCAAAACACTTGTCTGTGCAGTAAATCAAAAATTCTTGACACATTGGGTCACTGTATGTTGTTGATCCTGCTTCAGTTTCAGTCTGGGCTCCAAAAATAGCTTTTAGTGTTTTGCGCAAACCTGGCTTCCATTTCAGTGGCAACTACAGTCTACAGTGAGGAATGTAAGAGGGGATGACAGCTGGAATTCATTGGTTCTGGTGTGAGGAACTTCCCTTTGCCATGTCTAGGACTTTGCCTATCATCCCTTATTTGCCCTGCTCAGGCAGAGCAGCAGGAGGGAGGGAACGACAAGATACATACCTTGCCATGAACAAAATTGTCCTTTTTACATCTTCGTGCACGGGGGTGTCTCTCGGGCAGCTAGGTTCCAGTTGTGTGGCTGTGTTCAGCAACAGCCCTCTTGCAGGTGACAGTTGAAGATTTTGAAATTGTCTGCAAAGGCCTGTACCGTGCCCTGTGCATCCGGGAGAAATACATGCAGCAGTCTCTACAGAGGTTCCCCAGGACCCCATCTCAGTACCTGCGTGCTATCGAAGGCGAGGTCTGGAGGGCGAGCAGCACTGGCCCAGGTACACTGAGGCACCTGGAGGGTTTTCCTCTCTGGCTTCAGCATGGGGTGAGCAGGGGTGAGAAAAGGGTTGTGGAAGTGCCCCACAGGGGAGTCGCTTGCTCAGGCCTCCTCTCTAGTGTCACAGTGGCAGTGCTGTCCCTGCCCTCTGCCTGGGGTGGAGGAGCATGGCAGGCTTGCGGAGTTTTGGTTGGCAGCCTGTGCCTCATGGTGTTCTCATTTTGGTCCAGTGTTCACCCCACCAGTGAAGGATGGAGAGGATCCCTTTGAAACTGGGAATCTTGCCGAGGACCTGGGATACCATGTCCAGATGAAGGATGGGGTAGCCTACATCTATGGAGACAAGGCAGCGGCTGGCAGAAATGAGCCAAAGGACCTGCCCTACCCCAGCCTTGAGGACTTTGTTGATGACATGAACTTCCTCTTGGCCCTGATTGCACAGGGGCCTGTGTAAGTGCACAACCCAGCACTGCTGGGTGCAGCTGAACAGATTCTGCCGCAGCAGGCAGAGGGAGGTCAGAGCAGAGCCAGAGTTGCCCCCTCCTTTTCCTGGGAAGAGGGAGGAACCTACTGATGACATACCTGCAGCCTGCTGGCTACCAAAATGTCCTTAGCCCTTGTCAGCCACCTTGATTGGGGTCTTAAGTGAAGTAACCATTCAGGGATTGGAGACAAACCCTGAAGGTATGCTCACACCTGGCCAGGCCTTCCTTTGAAGCTCTGTAATAGAGCCAGGAGAAGCACCTTAGGGAAGCAGCCCAGGCCAGCATGAGCTCCTCCACCTCAGGTGAAAGCTGCATCCCTGTTTGAAGGGCCATGCCCCTGTGTTGAAGGATAAGGAGCCCAGTCACTGTTCTGTCCTTTGCTTTCACTAGTAAGACCTACGCTCATCGGCGCCTGAAGTTCCTCTCATCAAAGTTCCAAGTACACCAAATGCTAAATGAGATGGAGGAGATGAAAGAGCTGAAGAACAACCCCCACCGGGACTTCTACAACTGCCGCAAGGTAAATGGCAAGGCTTACAGCCACTGTGACTCTGAGGACATCTTGATGCCTTCCCTTCCCAAAGAACTAGATATTACAGTCAAGGTCTGTGGCTCCTCCATTGTTCCTGCTAATGGGGTGGTGCTGACTGGGCTGCTCTTGGCCCAGGCCTGTTGTGCTCATCTGCTGGGCTGAGCCATGCTCCCCACACAACTTGGGCTTGCCTAAGGTGTTAGTTAGCCTCCCTGTGAAGGTACCTGAGCACCCCAACTTGAAGCTAGATAGCTGTCCCTCTGGTTTCTCAGGTGGACACACACATCCATGCTGCAGCCTGCATGAACCAGAAGCATCTTCTGCGTTTCATCAAGAAATCGTACTGTGTGGATGCTGACCGTGTAGTTTATGATGCCAAGGGCAAACAGCTCACCCTGAAACAGCTTTTCCAGCAGCTCAATCTGCACCCCTATGACCTGACAGTGGATTCCCTGGATGTCCATGCTGTAAGTGGTAGGGAATTTAGGGTAAGACCACCCTTGGGTACTCTCACCCACCCCTGTAGGCATGGCTTTTCTCCTCCCTGTGTACCCCTGATGTGCATGTTAGTGTTTCTGGCAGGGTGCAGCAGCTCCTAGCTTTCCCATTGTGGGTTGTCTGGATCAGTCCCTGCTCAGCTGGTACGCTTGGGCCCAGTGTCTGTGTGTGTGTCTGTCTGTGTGTGTGTGTAGTATTTGCCCCTGACCCTCTCTGATCCTCCCTTCTCCAGGGGCGGCAGACATTTCAGCGCTTTGACAAGTTCAATGACAAGTACAATCCTGTGGGTGCCAGTGAGCTACGTGACCTCTATCTGAAGACGGAGAACCCTATCAATGGCGAGTACTTTGCTACCATCATCAAGGTGAGAATATAGGGGAGGAGAGCTGTTAAGCTGTGGTGCTGCTGTGCCCAGTGGCTGCAGGGTCCCCATGCCACCATCTGTTCTGGTTTGCAGGAGGTTGGCTCTGATCTGGAGGATGCCAAGTACCAGCACGCAGAGCCTCGCCTCTCAATCTATGGGCGATCAGCTGAGGAGTGGCACAAGCTAGCCAGCTGGTTCAACAAACATCGGGTCTATTCCCCCAACATGAAGTGGATGATCCAAGTACCCAGGATTTAGTACGTGCTGTGGGTCTGAGAAGGCACTGTGCCTTACAGTGCACTATACCTCATCTTTTATCCTGAAGGGATTGTGGGGACAGTGGGTCATGTTGTTCCTCTGCTAGCAGCTAATCCTTGTCTCTGTCCACAGTGATGTCTTCAGGTCTAAGAATTTCCTCCCACACTTTGGGAAGATGCTGGAAAATATCTTTGTTCCTGTGTTTGAGGCAACCATCAATCCTCGAGCCCACAAAGAGCTGAGTGTCTTTCTACGCCATGTGAGTGTCACCTGATGATGTTGTCAGGATGTGGTGAGCACTGACATCCCTGTTTGTGCACAAGAAATGGCATATTTGCCCTGATATGGAAAATGTCATCAGTGGGCTTGTGGCCCTACTGCCGCATTCTGGGAGAGGGGGTATGTGTCCAGAACTGCTGGGAGGGGTCAGACTCCCTGAGCTGGCTGCTGTGGGGCTGTGAGAAATGCTGCCCACTCACCTCCTGGAGAAGTGGTTTGGGGTGAGCTTTATTTCTAGCCCTTGATAAAGCTTGGGGGGTTGTGAGGAGCAAGATCTGCAGCCTTGCCCCTGTCTCTGCTCTGGGGTGGGTCAGGGGTACAGGCTACAGCTGGACTGTGGCAAGCTGCAGTGGGGCAGGGTGAGCCAGCCTACCTGGGCATGACAAGGTTGGGGAGCTTTGAGATGCAGCTTTTTTTTACCTTGCCAAGCAGATCACTGGCTTTGACAGTGTGGATGATGAATCCAAGCATAGTGGACACATGTTCTGCACTAAAAGCCCAAAGCCAGAGCAGTGGACTTCTGAGAAGAACCCATCCTACACCTACTATATATACTATATGTATGCCAACATCTTGGTGCTTAACAACCTACGCAGGTAAGGCCCAGGATCTGCTAAGGGACCTGCAATGGGCTGGCAGAAGCGGGGCTGACTCGTGAGTTGTCTCAGCAGTTTGATTGTTAGTGGCAGAAATGGGGCCCTCCTTGCTCTGCCACCAGCATAGTTTGGAGCTTCATGTCCCACAGCAATCCAAACGCTCCTTGGTAGGAAGTGTGATGGACTGGGGTGAAAACTGCAGAGATGCATCTATTGTGTGCACAGAGGAGAAAAGAGAACAAGTAACGCGTTCCTAGGTCAAGCTGGATTCTTGGGGACCCACTGGCAGGGGCAGAGCTGGAACTGAAGTCAGGGAATCTTGCATCATATGCCACATAACCCTGCTGCTTGCCTGCTCTGAGTCCTTCTTCCATGTGCCTAGGCAGCGTGGTATGAACACATTCCTCTTCCGCCCACACTGTGGGGAAGCTGGGGCCATCACACATCTGCTCACAGCCTTCATGACAGCAGATAATATCTCCCATGGTCTCAACCTCAAGAAGGTAAGTGGAGTAGTCTGCCACAGAGCAGCCCAGGCATGGAAGAGGAAAAAAGCGTGTTCACAGCTGGCCTTCACTGAGCTGACAGTTAATTGTGCCTCTGCTGCAGGCTGACACAGCCTGGCTTCAAGCAGATGTTACAAACTCTCTTGAGTTTCTCCAGGCATGTTTGGGAATGTAGCTGAGAAACCTATTCAGACTTCAGGGGTTCAGCCTCACAGGCCTATCATTGGATAAGTCTGTTATCACGAGCCAGCTAAGTTCTGAAATCAGACAGGTCTGAACTCACTTGGCCTCTCACTCTCCAGTGGGCCCTGGAGGATTGCTGCCTTGGCTGTCTCTTTTTCTTGCACACACGTGCTCTGAGGCACTGAGATCTCTGAGGAGTGACCCTGGAGAGGTAGAGGGTGCAGCAACTTTTTCCCTAACCTGGCAACTCTGCTCACCTTTGCAGAGCCCGGTGCTGCAGTATCTGTACTTCCTTGCCCAAATTCCCATTGCTATGTCCCCACTCAGCAACAACAGCCTCTTCCTGGAGTATGCAAAGAATCCATTGCCTGACTTCCACCAGAAGGGCCTCATGGTGTCCCTTTCTACAGATGACCCCATGCAGTTCCATTTCACCAAGGTACAGTGGAAGCTGATCACCTCCCGCTCTGAACATGGGGCTGGGATGGTGTGGGCCTCATTGCTCAGGGAAGCCAGCAGCATTTGCAGCCGATCCAGCATGCTGGGCCATCATGGGCTGTGCTGGCAGAAGCCAGTGGCCTCTAACACAGCCTGTGGCTGCAGGAGCCCCTGATGGAGGAGTATGCCATTGCTGCCCAGGTTTTCAAGCTCAACACCTGTGACATGTGTGAAATTGCCAGGAACAGCGTTTTGCAGTGCGGCCTGTCCCATGAGGTAGGTGCCCCTCTGGGCAGGCGGAGCTGGCCTGCGCCTGAAAGGGGCCAGGCCAGGCCAGCAGCCCCCTCCCCGCACTCGGGGCTGCCTCCCAGGGCCTGAGGGAGCTCGGCCGAAGCCAGCGCCTCCCCCGGGTGCCGCCAGCCGGGGCTTCTGAGGCCGGCACCGCCGCCCTTGTCTCCGGCAGGAGAAGGCCAAGTTCCTGGGTGAAAACTACCAGGAAGAAGGACTCCAGGGCAACGATATCCGGAAGACAAACGTGGCCCAGATCCGTGTGGCCTACCGCTATGAGACCTGGTGCTACGAGCTCAACCTCATCGCCGAGGGCGTGAAGGCCGACTAGGAGCGGGCGGCGCTGCGGGGCTGGGGCGGGCGGCGGGGCCGCGCAGTAAAGGCCGCTCTGTCAGCAGCTGCGTTGCACCCTGCGCCGGGGGCGGGGCTGCCGCCTGAGTGACGGCCGCGCGAGCCAGTGGGCGGCAGGGCGGGGCGCGGCGGGAGCGTCCGGCGAGCGCGGGGCCGGGACCGAGCCGGGGCTCAGCGGGTGAGAGGGTGCGGGGTCGGTTCCCGCCGCGGGGGCAGAGCGGGACCGGGGGGCGGGGCCGCGCGGCGCGGCGGGGCTCCTCACCCGCGCCCCGTCACCAGCGGCTCCGGAGGGGCAGCTCGGCCCGGGGAGGGCGGGGGCTGCACGCGGAGCGGCGGCCGAGCTTGGGGCCGCCAGCGGTGCTGGTGGCGGCGCGGTCCATCGCTGCCGGCCCCGGCGGGAGCCCGGCGCAGCGGGGAGGCGGGAGGTGCTGCAGCCGGGCGGCGACCCTGCCGGTGCCTGCGGGGTCGCCGGTACCCGCCAGCCTCCGGGGAGAGCCGGTGACCGGGCCGGCTGCGTTCTGCCCCGGGGGTCCTGGTGAGCCGCCCCGGGCGGGCAGGGCCGGGCGCGGGCCCCACGCGGGGAGTAGGCGGCTGCCCGAGCCCGGCGGCAGCCCCGCGGGTCACCAGCCCCGTGTTTCGTCGCGGTTCCTCGCCCCGCGCAGCCGCGGGGAGCGGGCGGGGGGACGCACCTTAACGCGTACGCACGCCTGAAGGGGGGCTGCGGGGCGGGCCCTGCCGCGCCGCTCCCCGGGGCGCCCGGAGACGGTCTAGGCGGGCGCACGGGAGAGTCCCCCGAACATCAGGAGACTCTTTTCCACCCTGAGGGCGCCCGAGCACCAGCTCGGGCAGTCCCGGGGGTGCCGAGACACCCGGCAGCCGCCCGCGGTCCTGGGCAGCTCCCTTCCCACCTCAGCCCCTCAGGAGTTCGTACAGGCTTTCTATGGAACAGCTTGTCTCCTGGCAGGCTGCGATGTTTTCGGTAGCGCTAGTTACTTGTGTTGACTTGCACTGAGGAGTTACAGAGGTCTGCGATGGCGATGCTGTCAGAGGGCATGAGCTGCAAGCCAGCATTACGCTGCGCCACTCACCCCTTGCCTTTTCTGGTTCGTGGCGCGGACCCCTCCGTTCCAGTGACCGTGGCCAAACGCAGCCTGTCCGACTGGGCACCTGGCTACCACGACCCTCATAGAGCCCTAGTAGTTTTGGGAGCTCTGTTTGACAGCTGCGATGTGCATCGACCCTAATGACAGAAGAAGAGTAGGAGTCACAGGAAAAACAGCCCCTGGAAATGTGTTTGTGCAGTGGGGGATGTGGTCTCTTCTGTCCCTGGCTGCTGGGGTCATGGAAGGGGGGGATGAGTGCGTGGTGACCTTGCTGCATGAGAAGGAGAGCGGAGCTGGGAGCAGCGAAGCTGCTGAAGGAGCCTGTGTGCTGCCCTGCCGGGGCTCTGTTGGCTGGAGGGGATGTGTGAGCGTTTGGTCCAGCGACCCGCTCCGTCGCAGGCAGGCAGGGCCCTAAGCAGGTGTTTGCTAGTGTCCAGAGCAGGGTCAGGAGCCGGGTGGCTCCCCGGGGGGGTGATGTGTCTCAGTCCCTCCTCAGACTGGGTTGTCCCTTCAGGGGCTTGCAGGCAGGACTGGGTGAACTGCTTACTATCTGAGCATTCAGAAGTTAAACTGCTGCAGAGATAGGTGAGTGACAAAATGGACCCTGAAAGACTTTGGGCACCCTGTCCCAAAAAGCATGTCTCTTGGGCAGTGTGCTCCAGTTTGCCCTTGACAGGAAGGTATGTGCAGAGAATGTCTGAGGGTGTCAGGTATGGGGGGAAAAAATGTTGGTGGTGGTCTTGTGAAACATTCCCGCTTGAAACAGCTGGCTGGAAGTATCTGTCCTGGAGTGCCAAGTCCTAGTACTGTGCATTGCTGCTTGGCAGAATTCTTACATCAGTCTTCCAGGACGGATATGGCTCATTCCCTGTGGCTCTTGGAACTTTTGATCTGGATGTATGTTGTTTTCTGGTGCTACCTTGGTCTGCGCCCTCTGAACCTCTTGGGGCAGCTGCCTCCATGCTGCTGAGACTTCCAAAGGAAAGTGTGGCTGGTGGTTGTGGCCTACACAACCTGCCTGCGGTGGCCACCGTCACATAAAGGTGGTCCTAGCTTTATGGTGATGTCAGCCCTGGGGGAAGCCTGGAATCTCATCTCAGACAGTTGCACCAGGAATTGGCTCCAAGATAACGGCTGTTTGAGTTTAACTTTTTTTTCCATCTCCACCTTGGGTTTGATTTCTTGTGCGAAGCCTGCAGCATTCCTGGGGCATGCAGCCAGCCTTTGGTGTAGCGCCTGTTTCAGCTGCTGCTTTCAGTATTGGTAACCTGAACATCACATACTGTGAGTCAGGTTAAAACCCCACAACTTTAAAAACAGTATATTGTGGGTTCTGTCTGTGTCCTCTGCTATAAAAGCCTTCAGGGCTTATGTGTTTAAAGTGGTGGGGGGGTTTAGCACGAGGAAAAACTTACTTTTAAGAAGTTGAATTCCATCACTTCTGACTGAAAGTTGAAAGACCCAGATTCATCTTTCTCATCAGTATAAAAGTCTTAGCAACCGTGGCAGTGGTCAGACTTAACTTCCTTTTGCCATGTAATTAAGATTAGCATCACATTTACTGTATCCAGGGGCTGCACACTACATGGCCATGTATCTGATGAGGTGGAACTCCATTCCTCAGCGTGATATGCAGAAGCTTCGAATGAGTTAATGACTACCATTGCTTTGTATCGAGATGGAAATGAGTAAGCATACCGCATTCCTGAAGTGTTACTTATTTTGCTATAAAATCTGCTTGTGTGGTACTGCCCATGTCTTTCAGGCGTCACATGGCAGAGTTTTGCTTAGAAAAGCTGCAGGTTTGCTCTAGAGCCAAACAGAATGGCAATAGCTGAGAACTCTGGAAGGGGTGCTTGCTGCTGTGCTGTCTCCTCATCCCCCCAGGACTGAGCTGCCAGCATCCCTAGACTTCAGAAGACCAGTAACTGTCTTTCACTTGGCTACCAACACAGGAGAATGGGTGACAAGGAGGTCTCTTGGGTGGTTTAGAACTGCACAACTCTCATAAAAGGAGTGAAAGATTGCTTCAGAACTGCAAGGGCTTGCCAAGTCTGTGATATGTGTGTTGTCATGCCTGTTGTGCAGCAGAATAAGGTAAGGTCGTGTGTTAGTGCCTTTCTTTAGCACCTGTTGGCATGGGTGTGGTATGGGGGTTGTGGGGTACCAGCCATGCCTGCAGTGGGTGGGCTTGACCTCAGCATTGAAGAGTATCTTATTCTTGAACAGCACTGGCAGCATTCTCTCCTTGAGCCGTTTGGAAAGCGGAATTTTCTTGAGACTTTGCATAGAAAATGCTTAGCATGCTCTCTGGCTTTCAGAATTGGAAAAAGAGTCAGGGCTACCTGTCATGTGTGGTGAATGTGCCTAATTCTTGTGTTTGGGATAAAGATACGGAAGCTGTCTTCCAACAGTGTGGGTTGGAGAGGCTGTCTCTTTTGGGAGAAATATGTGATACTTTGTCTAGAAATTATTTAATTTCTCTTCTCCCAAAACTACTGCTTTCAATGAACTAATTCAGTATTCTTGACTACACCAAACTTGAGCACACTACACTACTAATGCGGTAGGGATGACAACTTTGGCTTCTGTGGAAATACTGGGAAGCATATCAGAGTCGCTGGGGGAGTTTGGAAGGAGGGGTCAAGAGAGAAACAGTCATGTTAAGTCTGGTTAGTTTGTGAAAGGTATGGTGCATGTGGTCCCTGAGACGGCAGTGCTGGCTGCCTGGCTCAGGTGGTCTCTAGCAGTTCTGTGTCTCTAAGCTGTGCTTTGGCCTATCTCAGACTTGTCTGACGGTTACTTAGCTTGGATCAGGCCACCCCAGTCTGCTCTTTCTTCATCGAAGATCAGTCTCTACTCTCGCCCTGGCTCACATGATGAGCTTGGATTAAATACCTGGTTCTTGGTAGCAGCCACCTGCCTTGCAAGCCTGGACAGGTGAAGAGCTGCATTCTTCTCCTCCTCAGATGATTATTTTGGAAGACACAGTTCAGGGCTGTGGCTGGCAGAGCAGCACTGAGCAGGAGAGATTGTTGGGTGCTTTCTCTGCTATCTATGTTTAAGGTGAGCCAGGAGCCATGTGTTTCTAGTTGTATCTGATAGTTCAAAGATCAGTGACATGCCTTGGGAAGACCATTGCTATTGCACTCAAACCTGTATGACTTCTTAGGTGAGTGAAGCTTATTGCTTAACCTTCAAAGTAATACTGCTTCTCAGCCAGTGCATGGAGCTTCACTGGCTGGAGAAGTAATACTATTTGTTAGGTTTATGCTGAAGGAAAGGAAATAAGACTCGGTGTGGATCCAGTTTCTGCATATGGGTCTGTGTAGCTCTGGATGCCAGAGTCAGGTAGTTGCTTGAGCGCTGAGTGAACTGCTTGAATCTGGGCATTCATTGGTGAGCGGGACCAGAGGCAGCACTGCAGAGACCGTATCACCAGTATCTGTATGCTGGCTGGGACTGTGCTTGTCCACCATGTTTCTCAGTTGCTGGTTGTGCTTCATCATGGAAGCACAACTGTGGACAGTAGGAGAGGTCAGGGGCATGGGGCTGACTTGGGCCATGGCTGTATATCAGGAAGCAGAAGTATGGCAGGCTGGCTGGGGAAGATCCAGCAAAGCACTCTTTGTTGCACCCTTACCAGCGTGAGTCATAGGAGGAAGGATATGGGGCAGGCTGGCAGCCAGCAGACCTGACCTTGAGCGCAGGCAGCTCTGCACGCTTTGAGGATGAACCCAACTAGAAAGCTGAGCAGGGCTCCTCAGTCTGCTGCATGCAGTAATTTGCCCTCACGGATGCTGCATGCAGATGTTTTGCCAGACTGCTGGTCTGAGCCTAGGGGCCGCTGGCAGCTGGTGTATTCAGGGAAGGAAGCTGCCAGTGCTGTTGGGAAGCAAGGGAGCCTTTAGCGTCACGCGTGGGCTTGCTGTCAGCGTGGAGCTGCATGTGCTCTGTGAATGCATATGCTGCTGGCCTTGAAGTGCTTAGTCCTGTGAATAAGCCCACAGTGCTGCACCACAGGGTCCTCTGGGGGCCCGTCCCTGTACGAGTTCTACATCCAGTGGTCCCACACTTGAAGACCTGGCAGGGAGTAAAGGTGCCGGCTGTACTGGCTGAGAGGAGGTTCTTTCACCCCTCTCCTGGCCTGGCTTGGCTTTCCCCATAAGAGCCTTTGCTGCTTTGCTAGCTTGTCCTTCAGGTCCTCAGGAGCATCCCTGGGTGCTGTTGCTGTAGAGTAGTTGCAGTGGCATAGAAAAGAGGAAAATTGCTTTCCTGTTTGCTAATCAGGGCTGTGCAGACAAGGATTGAGGAAGGATGGCTCTGCTCTGGCTCAGGATGTTTTGGAAACAATGCCTATTTATAGGAGAGGGTAGGGCCCCTTGCTGCCTGGAGCAGGCTGGCCATGCGGGAAGAGGGCCTCATGGTGGGAAGAAGGTCTTGCGGTGGGGTGTGGTGGCACTGCAGTGCCCTGGTCAAGGGAGTCCAGCAGAGTGGGGTTGCCCGTTTGTGTGTGTGCTCTGTCACTCTCAGGCTTGTTCTGCTCTCTCTCTGCCCCTCTGTGAGGGGGTCAGCACCCTCTTCTGTTTGCTTGTCCCCTGCCTGCACCTTGCCACTGGCAGGAGTGGGGAGGGGGTGCTGTGCTGTGCTGGAGCTGGTGCTGGAGCTGTAGTGCCACCTGCATGGTAGTAGCTTCACCTCACAACTTTGGAGACTGTGCTGGGTGGTGGTCAGGTGGGGCTATGAAAGCGCTGAGGACAGGGTGGAATGCTGATGATGGAGCATATATCCCCAGTTCAGTTGCTAACTCAGATAATCCAAGTTTAGCCCATTTACTGCGGAGTGGGAGAGTTGCTGGCAGCTGTCTGGGGCAATGCACTGAGCAATGCCAGACTGCAAGAACCGACGCTGCTCCCCCTGGAGACAGGCAGCAGTGAGCTTCTTGCCACAGCGAGCAGTGCTGCTTTGGTAGAGTGTGAAAGTGCAGCAGAGAACCAAGGCTTGGTGCCACGTGTGCCCAAGCCATCACCAAATTGCTTGGGGATCCCTGGGCTGTCCAACGACAATGCACTTTGTCACTAACGTATCAGGGAGGTCTGCCAAGGCTGCTGCTTTTTTTTTAATTGCACCGCAAATGTCTCTGCTGAGCAGATCAGCAATGCCAAGAATAGAGCCAGTAGCGCTGCAGCCCTGGCATTTGCAGTGCCAGGTGGGAAGGATGAGAGGCTCTGCTGCGGTGGGGGCTCTGCATGCCCAGCCTGGTGTGCGGGGCATGAACCTGTGCCGGGCAGGCTTAAGCTCCTCTGTCTTCCAATGTGGTTTGCTTCCTCTCCTTGGTTCTGCAAATTGCTGGCGAGTCAATGAAGCCTGGGCTTTGCCATAGCAGCTTTGGAGGGTATGTACCCACATTTTTGCCGTGAGAGCAGGCTGGATCGGTCGGGTGGAGCCTGAGTACGGGCTTTGTTTGACTATGGCCTGTGTTCCCACCTGAAGCAAGTCTGGCTTGCTTTCTGCAGGGTCCTCTGATTTTGTCACATGTGTGGGATGGGGACTGCTTGCTGCTCTTGTTCTGCCTTTTGCAGGGAGACTTCTTAGTGCCGGGGGGATGTTACTGAAGCCAGTGTGGCTTGCTTCTTGGCAACCAGGCCAGAGTCCAAGCTATCCTGAGTGATTGTCTTCTAATGCAAATGAAGAACATTAAGCAGACTCAGAGGGCTGGAACTTCTGAAAGGGGGTAACTGCCTGGAGAAAGGGAGGAGCAGTGCATGTTAGAGCTTATGGGCTGTTGTCTTCTGTCCAAAATGAGTTTTCAACCACGCTGGCATATCTGAGAATATTGGGTATGCCTTGTGAGCTACAGGTAAAGCCGAAGGGCTCGGAGACTGCACATACAAAATGTCTGTACTGAGGTCACACCAGACCTGTAGGTGCTGGGTCTTACAGCCACCCATGTTCTCCCTGGCAGCTTCACCTGCCTGTCTTGCTGCAGCACTGTCTGGAGGATTGTTTGCTGTATCCTCAGGATTATGTGTTGGGAGTAGTCTCAGCTAGCATGGCTCCTGTTTGTGCAGGCTCTGCTAGGGTAGAAGTCATAGTGTTTCTTTAGCATTATTTCTCCTCCGCTGGTCTAAACACTGGGCTATTTTCTTCTTGAGAATGAGAGCTCACCAGTTTCCTCTGCCTTTTGGCCTCTGTTGTATGCCTTTTAAAACTTTTCTGGGCTGCAAGCCACAGGCTGGGCACCACTGCCCTCCAGTTTCTCTGATGACAAATTTAAGTCAGGTATTGACAAGCAGAACATCAGAGAGGTTTTTACTTGTATTGTGCAGCAGGAGACCACTTCTGGGAGGAGGAGTGCAGCTGGGCTCTTCTCTAGTCATCACAACTGTCCTAGTCCTCCTGTGTGAAGCAGCAGCTGTCCTGCTGTTGCTGACTGCTGGGAGAATTAGATGTGATTCCCTTTCTATACCTGGTGCAGTATCTTGTATCTTGCTGTGTCTCTGCTTTGCTGAGAGCTCTGGTAGAGGTATGGTGCTGCGGTGGTTTGGCTGTGTGCTGCCTGAGGTGCTCTGAGCAGTGCATAGAGCATCAGGAGGAAGTCGTTACCCCTGCCTGGCCCACACTGGTACAGGCAAGCAGCAGAGGGGCTGGCTGAGAGCGCTGCTGGCAGACAGGCCATGCTGCTGTGTTCCTGTGCCATTAAACAGTTTCCTTGAGTCTGGACCCTTGGGATCCCTGGCTGTGTTTTGTTCCTGTTGTAGTGTTTTGTTTGGTTTTGAGGCCAGTGTGAACTTTACTTCCTTTTGTTAGCCCTCCCAGATGTGTGCTATAGAAACAGGCTTTGTGGAGAGCGTGCTCTGGAAGCCAGTCTTGAACATGTGATTTGGGGAGGAATGTTCTTCAGCAGTTGCCAGAGAGCAGCTGGCAGTTCCTGGTGGTGTGTATGACTGGAGTGCAGCTGATGATTCTTTTCTTGTTTTCGTCCGCAGGTTGTGCTAGCAGGCAGTCCTTGCAGAACTGACGCCCAGGGGCTCTTGGACACCACTGGCTGCTTTGGAGCCTCATGCTAGCTTGATGCGTGCAGGACACGCGTGGACCTGGACAAGGGTGGAGATGGGGTGTTTGTAAGCACATTGGCACGTACCATGCACCCAACAGGGTCAGTGGACAGTAGCTTCTCCCGCTCTGCTGTGCAGACCCTCTCCCGAAGCCACTGCCGCAACATCAAACAGAAGATCTCCCAGTGGGAGGGGAGGACACGAGGGTGCTCCAACAAGGAGAAACAGCAGCTGAAGGACTTTGGAGTAAAGTATGATCCCAGCTACAATGCTCTACCCAAAGTGAAGCCAGAACACGCAGAGAAGGGCAGGAAGACTGGGTCCAAAGATCCAAAGAGCCTGGGTTTGGACTTCAGGGAATATGCACAGGGCTGCTTGCAGACTGGGGTCTCTGGTGACCTCAAGCCCTGTGCGTGCAGCCTAGCTTCCCAAGCCAACCAGAAAGGAGAATGGCAAGGAGGCTTCCTGGACCGAGGGGCAACACTGCCCCCAGGGAACTTCTATACCTCACAAGCTCTGTGGAGGAGAGTAGATCCCCTTCTGCCTAGCAAAGCCCCATCATTTCCCTTAGACTTTCAGAGGAGGCAAGGGATCTGTGGCTCCACAGAAAGAGAACTTGAAATCAAGGGAATGGACTCTCTCTGCAGGGCAGAGAGGAGCTTAAAAAACATTTACTCTGAGGCAGAGGAGCAAGAGAAGGAGCTAGCTGCTGTCCCACCACCCAAGCCCCGTAGGACTTTCCGCTATTTTGCAGAAAAGGGTGCTAGTAGCTGTAGTGATGCCAATGCTACCAGGGAAGTTTTCCTGCAAAAGCAGCGTGGAGGAGACTTGGTGTCATCCTCCAGCAGTCCTGAGAAGAAAACAGCCAGCAGGAGGATCAGAGGGAGAACGCAGAGGTACATTGCTTCGTCTCTTGTGTCTGAAACACGTTTCCTTAAATCAGTTTCTAGATGAGTTTGAACAGCTTGCTTGCCATGATACCCTTGTGGAGGTGCTAGTACTGATGATGCCTCTGCTGATGTGGAGAGGATATTTCTGGATGAAAGTATCCTCTTTCCAGCATTGCATATGCACTGCTTTTGCTGCTGATAATCTCACGAAGAAGGTTAAAAGCTCCGAACAGGTGTCAGTCCCATACCATAAAACAGAGTTGAGTGACAATATGCTGGCCCCAGGGAGAGTGCTGCCTGCTTCTTGCCCTGAGCTTGTCCTCAGCTGCAATGGGTGGATTACAGAACAGCTTTCTCTTGGGGCAGTATGACTGCTAAATGTTCCAGCTTTCCTGTGAGTGAAAGATTCTCTTGTTGCTTAAAGTTGTCTGTGGCTACCACTGTTGCAGTAGGTTTGGGTTTGGCTGTTATTACCTCTTTCCTGTACGTAGGTCCCTGTTACAGAGTAAAAAACCTCTGAGCTAGCTTGCTGCTAGTTCTGCTTACAGATGAGCTGCCTAGGGCAGCCATGCCAGAGTGCTGTGTATGTCATAGGTGATGTGGCTAGGACTCCTGAAACCTTTCACTGTGGCAAAATGTGCAGCAACAAACCAAATTTTATCGTGACAGGCTAAATCCCTTCCAGCTCCTTTGTGGCCTCTGTGCCATAATTTTGAAATGAGGCCAAGTGTATGAAAATGCAAACTTGCAAATGTGGTAACACCCTTAATGTGAGCAGTGGGAAAGGTGCGATAGAAAGCAGTGCTCGAATTCTGAGTACTGCTGCCAGTGCTTAGTCTGCAAAACGTGTTTTGGGTTCTGCCTCAGTGACAGGATGGGACTTGCCATACCTGCTTGAAGTGTGCTTGGCTGTGGAGCCTCCAACTTGATTTTTAATTTAAAAATCTCCAAGAGTGAGTAGGACTCACTTGGTGTGCTGGTTTTGGCTGGGATAGAGTTAATTTTCTTGATGGTAACTTGTGTGGTGCTATGTTTTGGATTTGTGATGAAAACAGTATTGATAACACACCAGTGTTTTAGTTATTGCTGAGCAGCGCTTACACAGAGGCAAGGGCTTTTCTGCTCCTCACCCCACCCCACCAGTGAGCCGGCTGGGGTGGGCAAGGAGCTGGGGAGGATACGGCCAGCACAGCTGACTCCAACTGACCAAAGGGATGTCCCAGACCATACAATGTGCTCAGCAGTAAAAATTGGGGGAAGAAGGAGGAAGGTGGGGGACATTTGGTGTGATGGCATTTGTCTTGCCATGTCACCATTACGTGTGATGGAGCCCTGCTGTCCTGGAGATGGCTGACCACCTGCCTGCCCATGGGAAGTAGTGAATCAATCCTTTATTTTGCCTTGCTTGCATGTGCAGCTTTTGCTTTACCTATTAAACTGTCTTTATCTTGATGCACACATTTTCTCACTTTTACCTTTCTGATTCTGTCCCCATCCCACTGGGTGGGAGCAAGCGAGTGGCTGCATGGGGCTGCACTGCCAGCTGGGGTTAAACCCCAACACTTGGAAATCAGAGAGTCCAGAGTGGAGCATCCACATGCTTGATGGCCCCAAGGAGGACCATACTCTCTGTGGACTGGAGACAGCAACTCACTGGTACATGCAGGTGCCTTTAGAAGAAGTTACACTGGTTTTCCTCTAGGAAATCTTTTGAGTTTGAGGACATCCAGGGCTTCTGCAACCAGAGAGCAACCACCAACTCCCACAAGCTTCGAGAAGAGACAAATGGCACTACAAGATCCAGGCTTGTCTACACACAGTCAGAAGACAACATCTACGAGGACATTATCTGTATGTGCCTGTGCTTCTGGGGGGGGTGCACTCCATTTAAGGGTAGCAGGTTTTCTGGGGAGGGAGGAATGAAGATGAGAATGCATTGAGGCTCTTTCCAGCTCTGACTTTTAAGGTCTTTGCCATCTGGGGTTCTTTGATGTCAGTAACTATCTGCATGTGAACAGCCTGCTTTCAGATGTCATGGAAGGTTGCTAGAACTGGTGTGCACTAAGCTGATTTCTTTACTAGCTTTTCAAGTGCTTTGCTCAAGTGCTGCACAGAGATCAGCGTGAACACTGACAAAATCCACTGCTTTGCAGGAGAGCTACTTTCCTCTGCAGTGGTAGAAGTGTTTTGTTTTGATGAGTCCATTACAGTTTGCCAAGTGGATGGTAGTGGGTTAGAAGGATCTTTGGGTGGTGGGAACCTAATCCATCTTAAAACAGTTCTCTCTCAGACCCCATTAAGGCTTGACAGACAACTGCATGCTCTCCCTGCTTACATCACTTGCAAGAATGCAGGACTTTCTCTCCTTTCATAAATGCCCCGTTCAATGCTTTTTCCAGGTCCTGCAAAAGAGAACCCATATGAAGGTATCAGAGCACTGCCCTTACCCCTGTGGAAGGTCCCATCTGTCTGGAAGCTACCACCCCCCTGGAGCACCAGTAAGGCTCCCAAGGTAGGGTGAGGGGATTAAATTATCTTGTGTTTACACGGAGTCATCCTCACAAGGGCCCTACTTGTGCTCCCCATATTCTCCACTGCTACATCATTGGCTTTCCTTAATTTTTATTGTTTTTTATTAATGTAAATGATAATGAACAGCCACAGCAGTGGCAGTTGATTAAGCAGCTAAGGAGCAAAAGAATAGGAACAAGAGAGTGTTGATGAGATGTTTGAGCATGTGGGGTGGGGGTGGGATGGAGAGCTTGGCAGAGCAGGAGGCTGCAGCAAGTTTATCTTTTATAACCTGACTCCTTTGACTCTGAGCCTGGACCAAAGCTGAATCCCAGGCTTAACCATCTCTTTTGATTCTGTTTTCTAGCCTCTCCCAAAACCTCCCTTCCTCAGTGGCAAGGCTCTTGAGCTGAAGACCTCCCAGACAAGTTTCCAAGGGAAAATGGTGAAGGACATAACCCTGCCTGTCACACCGACTGAGTGGAATCTGTTCCGAGCAGTAGAGGCTGCTAGCAAGAGAAAGAACTTGCCCTGGGTGAGATTTAAGCATAAAACTACTTCTTGCATGGTGTTTCAAACTCTTGCTGCTTTGTCTAGCACCTTCTAAGTGCTTTGTAAGTGGTCATGGAGCTGTGTGCCTGGCAGGTGAATGCTGGTTAGCACTGCTGTATGTGCTTGACCCGTTTCCCCTCCAAGTAGCAGGGCAGGTATTCAGGGATCAAAAACCAGAGTGCTAGTTCTAGCTGGGGCGGCAGTGGTTTTGTTGGCCAAGAATCCGCAAATGGATTATTAGGTGTTGACGTGGGTACCAGTCCTGTGTGTGAATACTCGTGCTTTGTCGTTTAAGCCTTGTTCCCAATGCTTCCATGAAGTATGATGATGCTGGGTTTGTGCAGGAATGCAAGGAAGCTCTCTGTGAGCTAAAGGGCCAGCTCTCTACAATTGTGTGTACGTGTCCCTTGCTCCTGATGACTTCTTAGACTGACCCCAATATTCTTGCTGCAGACGCTGTGTTGTTAGACAACCAACAGTGTGGGGCTGCTGTGGGGAGCTGGCTGGGCCTGTGGTTACTTGACATGTTGGCTTGGAGTTCTTGATGCCACCAGGAACATACCCTTGCAGCTGTTCCGTAGTGTAAAGGCGAAGTGCAGCTTGCAGTGATAAGCACGTTTCACAAAGCCTTCATACAGTTCCCTCTGCTGCCTCTGGCTGCCCCGTCCTGCCTGTGTGCAAAGGCAGATATATGTCTGAGGCCAGAGTAGCAAGAAAGGCTTTTAATCCACCGTCATGGTAGAGGACTCTGTTGTAATTCTTATTTGGTATGTTGGGGAATCTTTCTAGATACTAGTATTGGTTACCAGCTCATGTCCCTCTAATAAAATGCAGCACGTGCTCTGGAAGGACAGCAGCAGCTACCGCTATAGTGGTCCTTTGTGTGTAGGACTCAAATTCCAGTTATGGTAGCGGCAACAACTTACTTTTGCTTTGGTAAAATCATTTAACTTTTTTATTTATGGTGAAAATTGGGTGTATTTGCTCAAGCTGCACGAGACTGTGAGGTAGAGTTGGACAGCTGCAGAACACTTCTAGGAATGTTAAGTATGTTAGGATAGCAAGCAACTTCTGTGTGTGTTTTTAAACAAACTGTAGGCCTCAAAAAGCAGGAGGGAGGTGGCAAGTTTATAAAAATGCTGTGATGGAGAGTATCTTTCATTTGGAAGGGGAAAATAAAACATTCTGCAAAAGCAAACCTATTCAAAAAATCTGGTAACAATTTATGTGCAGGAAGCACACTATTCTTTTTTGCTCACAAGGAATTGAGCCAAGATTGCTTGAGAGACTGAGAAAAGGATCGGAGTCTAGAAAGAAGGAACTTAACTCATTGCTTAAGAAACACATAGCTGCCTTAAACACAGCCAGTATCTCTCACTCTTTGGTGACTAAACCGCACAAAAATCAGAACAGAAATGGAAATCCTCTAGGTAAAGCTGGATGGTAGAGGGGAATGAAGGCAGGTTTTGCAAGAGAAGCACTACTTTCTGCTGTGGGCTGTTTTCTACCTCGCGTCACCTTGTGTACTGGGAGGGCTGGCTAATGTAGGAAATGGGGAAAAATAGATCCGAAAAGGAGAAGAGTGTAAGCCTAGTTTGCTGAGCTGGGGATAAAGCCTTGAGCTGAAAAACAGGTTCTCTTGCTGAATATCTTTCTTTTTATGCAGTATTTGTGGTGAGAAATGGCTGGGCCCCACCCTCCTATATCCAGTAGGAGCATTTAATGAATTCTTGAGACAAGAATGAACTTGACCTGCTCGCTGCACTTGGCGTAAATCCTTCTTCACAATGAAGTGATAGCCGTCTTTGATGTGCAGAATCAAGGAGCCATGGGCAGCATCCTGTACCTGGCAGCTGGGTGGGGGGAAGCAGTCCAGAGACACCTGTGGCAGGAGTAGCAGAAGGCAGTAGGACTTCGGTTTTAAGGCCGTTGTGACCAGTGGAAGGAAGGTTAACAGCACTGAATGTCTAAATGGTGACCCTTCTTTCATGTCTGTAGCTTAGTCTGCATCGCACTATGTTTTTTTTTCCAATTTTTTTCTTCCAGTGGACCAGTCTGTGGTGTCCCTGCAGCACAGACCCATTATTCTGTCCTGCTGTCTTTCTGCACCTATGCAAAATGAAATACATAATCCTTTCTTTTTAGTGAACTACCCTGGGACAAGGACTGTGCTTAGAGCAGCCTTGTTCTGTGCCTGACTTGGTGCTTTGGAGAACTTACTGTAGCTGTCTGACATCCAACTACAGCAGCAAACTTCAAAAACAAACAAAAACCAAACCCCAAGCTACACTGAGAGAGCTCTGCTTAATCTGGGCTTGGAAAGAATTGGGATGCTTGAGAGCATGTGGAGTTCAGAGTCCTTTGTGATGGAGGGTTTGTAAGATATTCTTGCAAGTGCCTTTGCAGTTAGCCTCTCTAACAGAAAATGGAGATCTGATACCAGAGAGTTTGCCACTTCTGCTCTCTGTTAAGCAAAGTATGGTAACTCCTAACATGCTTGTACAGCTTGGTGTCAGCTCTGAACTGCGCTAACAGTAGTGTCTCTCTTGTAGTTGGAATTCTGTGCTTATTCATGATCCAGTGAGCTGTGCTGGAAGTACTCTAGCAAGCAGTGTCTGTGCCAGTGCCCCTGGCAGGACTCGAGCAGCCTTTCACAAGTCTTGTGGTGCTAGAAGATAGCTGTTGGGCTGCAGCCCTCCTGGCACCTGGATCCTTTTCTGGACTCCTACATTAACCTCAGCTTCTGCTTTGGATTTCAGCTGGTACTAAAAATACAGAAGATCTTTGATTCTAAGCGTGGGAAGAAGAGGCTGAAGTTGCTCAGTCCTGCGGGGAGAGAAGCGCCTCCAGTGAAAGGTACAGAGCTCTCCAGTACTGTTTGCTTCGCTATAAACCTCTTGAGCCGCACAGTTCCCATATGTCCTTAGGCACTGTTATTGAGTCCTGCACCATCGGCCCCTGCAGCTTGTGCTGTGCTGACTTGACAGTTCTAAACCCTGTGTCTTGCAGCTGGAACTGTTGAGCTTTCAGCACTGCTAGGACTGGGAACACTTGCCAAGTTTAACACTGTCACAAATGGAAGATGCTGCTGCGATCTGAGCCTGAAGAGCTGGGCTACTCATTAAAAGTGCTTTTCCAAAAAAGCAGAACAAACCCAAAAATTTCCCGCAAAACCACTTGGCATGCAAACTTCCTCTGACTACTCCACTCATTGCTTTTGTGCCTCTGAAGGGCATGATGTTCTTGTGTTCTTCTGATTTTTGTAGCCATGGTATGGCTTTTATTTATAGTATATTCTGTTCAGCAACTTTGTTAATTTTTACAGCAGTATCAAGTAGCCACCGGGTTTCTGTTCTTTGCCTGTGTTAGCTAACCTTCAGGTGGTTTACTGGAAACAGTGACTTGATATCAACTCTACTTTTTGAAATTTACTGTTGTAGCACATTTGCCAGTACCAGCTGTTCTTTGCTGATTCTTTGAGCAGGATAGGTGGGCAGCCCTGAGTGATGCTGGTCTGATGAGTCTAACCTTCTCTCTCTCTCGCCCAACTTTGGGCGTTGCCCATCTTCCTTCTGCATGGCTAATAAGTGAAAACTATGTGTGTTTCAGGTGAAACCAGTGGGAATGAAAGTGATACAGAAGGTCAGCCAAAAAGTGAGTGAATCACAGGGGCTGGTACTGTCCTCATAGCACTACACCAGGGGTCCTCAAACTACGGCCCGTGGGCTGGATACGGCCCCCCAGGGTCCTCAATCCGGCCCCTGGTATTTACAGACCCCCCCGCCCCCACCCCCGCCAGGGGTTGTGGGGGGGAAACCAAGCAGCCGCAGATGGCTGCCTGCCACTTCATCCGCACGCCGGCCCCCTGTTTAAAAAGTTTGAGGACCCCTGGACTACACATATGACTAAGGCTCTAATGGGATAAGCATACCGACTAGCTGCAGCTTCTGCTGAGACAGAGAAAGGGAACATCTAAGAGGCAGCATGGCCAAGGCTGGGAGCTGTTGCTGTGACAAATCAACCTGTACTTCTGCCGCTTCTCCTGAGCCATTGAGGTTTAACGCTGTTAATCTGCCAGTTGTAAGAAGTAGATTCATTTTTGGGTTGGTAGATTCACACTTAAATATGTCTTGCAGGAGATTGTCCCTGGATCACCTTTGCTTCTAACACTTGAGGTTATTTTCCCCCACTTCCTTTCCTTCTGTTTTACATGTATGATGCTGTGAAATGCCCTTTCCTCTGGGGAGAAATCACTTGGCTATTTGTCTGGTTCCACAGTCCCGAGTTTGATCATAGGCCCAGACTACAGACTTGAAATACTTGGTTTTAGCTGGTGTGGGAGGGACCAAAGGGGTCTTAGTTTCTGTGCTGATAAGGTTTGAATGTGGAATGGTAATGGTTGGCCAGCAGCCCTGATGACTGTCATGTCTCTAAGCCAGCATTTAGTGAAAAGGACCAATGGAATTGTTTTAGACCTTGGAGGTTGGAGGGAAGCATACAGAAGGCCTTAGCCTGGAGCAAATAGTCAAGTGCCACCTTTTGATGTTAAGGAGAGTAATAGAGAGTGAAGAGTCTTTGCAGAAATACAGTGATAGAGTCACTGCCTGATTTAAGGGTTTTTTCCAAAGTGTCCAGACTGTGTCATGGTGACTGGGCCACAGGAATTTCTTACATCAGAGTGCTGTGCTTGTCCTTGTGAGTCTATGCTGCCTGTCAAGATGTCCCAGCCTGAGGTTTCTTGGCCAGGAGACTGGCTCTGCCTCTCGTGAATGCCCATGCTGCTTTACTGGGTAGCTGCCTGAGGCCAGGCAATTGCTGAACTGCTGGAGCTGGGCTTCTTCTCACAGCCGAGCTTCCCTCATTGTTACCGCGGCGTGTTGCTCTGAGATGTGTGGAAAGAATGTCAGGACAGCAGGAAAACGCTAGCTCTTGGTTAAGAGGGATTTGCAGAGCTGCTGCAAGGCCATCGCTCACCTATCTGGAACAGCCCTGTGCTTGAGGGGCTGATGCAGGAGTCCCAAGTCCTGTGGAGTGCAGCACTGATGTTAGGCACATGCACCCATCTCTTTTCCTCCTTCTGAAGTTGGTGACGAGTCCTATTTTGTGACCTGTAGGTGTGTGACAGTATAGCCACAGGCTGGTTTGGGGTTTTTTCCTTTCCTCAGGTCAACACAGGTGCCTGCTGCAGTCGGCCTCCAAGAGGAACCCACGCTACCAGACTTTGGAGAGGGATTTGATAGAGCTTCAGGAGCAGCGGCTATTTGAGCTGTTTGTGGTGGTGTCCCTGCACAAGAAGTCACCTGAGATGACCTACACACCGCAGATCATACAGCAGTTTCCCAGCAAGGTAGGAGCTGCATGGAAACCTGCCCACAAAACACACTCAGCAGCTGTTTTATTTCCCCTCGCAGTGTGTATCCTTCCTAAACTCTGTTCTGGTAAAGCTGCCCCGCTGGTTAGGGTACAGGCTTGGAATATAAAGCACCTTGCTTTGTACAGACCTAATGTATAGTGTTGGGCAGTTGTGGAATATCTTTCCTGATAATGAGCTTAGCGTCTTTTTTCTGGAACTAGGAAGGCTTCTACTCTAATTGCCTGGATATATCATAAAGCCATACTGTACTGAGCACCACTGCTGAGACAGCCTGCAGGAGGGGAAAGGGAGTGCAGTGCTCTGTTCCCAAAGCTGTCATGACCTCATCCTGGTAGTCTGTGATTTATAAACAAGGGGTGAAGCAGTGTAAATGATGGTGCACAGGAACGCAAATCCCAGGGCTTTTATGCTTATCTATGCTGTCCTGGGAAAAAAACCACCCTAAAATGGCAGTGCCATGTGTACTAGCCCCCAAAAAGCTGAGAACTGTGGAAATTAAAGTACTGTTTAATTTTACTTGTAGAACAAACCATTTGGGATAAGATTTCTTTCTGTCTGTTCAGCCCAAATGGATGATGAGATGTCCCAGCCTGAGGTTTCTTGGCCTCACATAAGTGTACACCATGTCATAATTCAGTCACAGTAGTTACTGTGAAGCTGAGAGGATGGAGCCTTAATGCTTGCTTCTGTGGTTCCAGATTGAAATGAATATTCAGTTGTCACCATCGAGGCTTGTACCTGTTGCCTTCTTCTAAAAAAACAGAACAAACCTAGTAATTCTAGCCGTGCAATCAGGAGTAAGCCAGAGATGATTGAGGAATATGCATGTCATCCAAATGGAGAAGGAGTTGTCAGACTCAATAAAGGGAGGTTACGTGGGACTCCAGCAGGACCCATAGTGTCCAGCTGCATAAGGCTTTTGTGTGCAAATAACTAATGTCTTAAATATGTAAATGTTTGAGATTCACAAAATGAATAAGGGACTACAGCCGGAAAGAGTGCAGAGTCTTAATTTAGCGGGTAAAGCTGAACATATGTACATAATATCTACTAAAAGCGCAAACTTCATGGTGTTAGGAGGAAGAAAAGAATGTAACCAGATTTAGTTTTTCCCTGGTGCACCCTCTCAGTCTGCTCATTGCCTTTGGGAAGGGCAGCACATTGTTCTTTTCCTGCTGCCCTAGCAGGCAATCAGACCCAACTGTACCATGTGTCTCTTTACTGGCTTTTATAAATGCATTAAGAAAACAAATTGTTTTCTTAGTGTTTATTTATCCTCTGCTCAAATCAAAGTGTTTTGGTGAGTGACTTTATATGGGAACGTCTATCATGTTGGGATTTTGCAAGAAACATTGCCCAGTAATTATGGAGGTGTTCTGATTACAGATTTGTCTCCCTTCTAAAGATAGCCTTGTTTCCAAGTAATCTGCTTGTCATCCTCTTTTTTGGGCTGCATGCCCAAGGACATCAAAGCTTTTGTGCAACTGTTACTCTGTGAAAATGCTGTACTGTTTTCCTAACCGCTCCTTCCATGCTTTTGCAGCTTGGGACACTGGACTAGCCTAGATGTGCTGATTGAGAGTACAGTGTCTAAAATCAGCTTTATGCAATAAACTCTCCTCTTCTCAGAGGCATATCCTACTTAAATATGAACTCTCTTATTTGAAAACCTTCCTTTTGCCCCTTCTGGGCAGTTCTGAGCATGGGACATTGTCCTGTAGCCTTTGAGGGATTTGACTTGAGCCCACACATGGGAACTGGGACATGTGATTCAGATACACTGTTTTCGCAATTGAATTATGAGTGATCTGCACATCACAAGCTGAACACTCTTGTGTTCCCAATTCCCATTTCTCTTAGGGCCTTCAAATTTCCTAGGAATAGAACTGAGGTGAGCTGATGCAACCATTGTTTGGGGGGTCAATTCTAGCTTCATTCCCCAATAAACTTGGCCATGCTTGTAAATTCTTACTCAGTTCTTACCAAGATGAGCTGGGTAATTTTACAAAGGTCAAATCAGCCAGAAGGGTACAAGAGGGAACTGGCAATCTGTTACAGTCAGAATCTATGTTATTCTATACTTGTGCATTAGCTATCTGATGGTTCAGCGGGAAGATACTGTCTCCCATTGTTTTAAATGCTGCAGCTGGCAGCTGTGCACCACACTTCAGTGACTTCAGATGCAAATTGTGTTACCCCTCCAGCCTGAACATCCCTTCAGACAGTCCAAGGATACTGAAGAGAGGCTAAAGGTCATTCCCAAATTCTGCTTTCCAGATCCCAAAGACTGGTTTCCTACATCAGACCTTAAAAGGTAAAGACTTGTGCTGAAAGCTTAGGTATGTGCCTGTTTCCTGGACCAGGGGAACTGCAGCCAGAGCAAGGGAAAATGGGAAAGGCTGAATCCTTAAACCCTGTGATACAGAAAGATGAGACATGGAGGTGGACTCAGAAGTGTTGCTTCTGCTCGAGCACCGTCTTTCCTATAAGAAGGAAGTTTGTAACATCTGTTCAAGGCCAGATCGCAGGGCTGCAAGTGCTTCTGTTGCTCCTTGGCAGAGTGGAGAAGCAACTGGGAAGGAAGAGCTGCAGTAGCTCAACGGGCTGCAGGTTTTTACACTGGGTAGAGCCTAAAGTAGCTTGCTAATCACAGCAGGGGGTCTTCAGCATGACCAGAAAGAGAATGGCTTGTAGTCTGTAGCTTTGTTTGTCAGTCTCTTCTCTGAACTGTGTGGTTAATTTAACCCTGACTGTTCTTTGGCTCCCCAGTGAAACGTTTTCTTTTGTGTTGACGGGTGAGGATGGCAGCCGCTGGTTTGGGTACTGCAAGAAGCTCCTGGTAAGCATCTGTGTATTGGATGGAGTGTAAAGTGTGTATTGGGTGGAGTGTAAAGTATGTATTGATAAATGCACAGTCAAGTGCAGGATGTGAATCAGCAGCAATTTCCCATGTGGGTTACGTAGTGCCTGTGCTGCTGCCAAGGTTACCAGCCCTTTGTATGCATAAGGGAGGGAGCACGGTGATGACCAGAGAGACATTGAAATGGGCTCTGGGCATGAAAGACAGCTGCTGGAACTGGCCATTCCTCAGGAGTCTTCTAAGTCAGAAGAGTAGAGGGAGCTACAGCAGGAGGAATTCTGTGTATTAGCTATAGCATAGGTGCAAGGTTGTTTGTTGCATCCCTGCTCTCAGCATAACTGTTCCTGTTGCCTTTCAGCCAGAGGGGAAAGGGAAGCGCCTTCCTGAGGTATACTGCATCGTTAGCCGCCTGGGCTGCTTCAACCTCTTCTCCAAGGTGAAGTGGGGAAAGCCTGTTACTTCTTACCAGACTTGAGTCTCTGACAACCTGCCAGCTCCAGAAAGTAACTGGATGCTTCTGTCCAGTCTAGAATTGCTTAGCATTTGTAACTCATCCCAGGAGAGTGGTGCTTCCTTGCTGCCTTTGCTTTGACAGGGCAAATAAAATGATACTATTGCTGAGACTTCTCAGCCGATACATAGACAACTATTCTTTCAGGAAATTATTGTTGGGAAGTGGCTTCTAATAACCTGGTATTACTGATGGTGCCCCTTCACCCTCTTCTTCCGTGACTTGGAAATCGAAAATTAGTTTGGAGCTGGGGGGCAGATCTCGGCGTGTTTCTCTTAGCACCATGAGGAAAGTAGATAAAGAGGTAAAGACTAGGAAAAACTACTGCAGGTAAAGGGCAGCTATTGCAGAAGAATACAGGGACAAGCTTATGATGAAAGCTGATTCCTAATCATTGAGCACAGAGGTTCTAGAACAGTGTTTCAGATTTCCTGGGGAAGAAGATGGGATGTTACTTTTCTTCTCTTAACTAGTTGTGAGAATTTGATTACACTATACAAGAAATTTCTTTGCAGTAGCAGGAGACTGGATTTGAGAATGGAGGGTTGTACTCTCATGTATCTGTTCCCATTTGATTGTTCAGACATTTGAGAGGAGCTTCAGGGGTTCCAAGTGAGGGGGAAGTGGGCTGTAAGTGTGCTAGAGCCTTCAGATGTAGCTATGGCACAGGATACTCTGAGGCTCGTACCTCCTCTCGTTCGCCAGCAGGCATTGAACCGATGCCCTGTGTATTTTCTTGCAGATCTTGGATGAAGTGGAGAAGAGGAGAGAAATGTCCCCAGCCCTAGTGCACCCATTCATGCGCAGTGTGATGGAGGCACCCTTCCCGGCTCCTGGGCGCACCATCGCTGTGCGGAGTTTCCTGCCAGGAGCGGGAAATGAGGTAATGGGAACTGGGAATGGCTGCGCGGTGGAGTGATGCCGCCTGTAAATAATTAGTCTGAAGATAATGTCTGAAGGAAGGCTGTTGCAGAAACTGGCTTCCTGTTGAATCGCCCACTGTGGAAGTGATTCCCTACTTTTTAAGGAAACGCTGCTTGGGGGTCCTCTGCGATGCCCTGCACCAGCTGCCCAGGCCACAGGGCTCCGCTTGTGAGGAGCCGCCAGCACTGCTCTCCTCGGCCCGGTCCCATGCTGTGGCGTTCTCCTGCAGCACCCTGCGTCTCTGCTTGCCTCTCAGGTGATGGAACTCTGCCGTCCGCTGGATTCTCGACTTGAACATGTTGACTTTGAATGCCTGTTTAAGTGTCTGAGTGTCTCTCACACGATTCGGGTCTTTGCCTCTCTCCTGCTGGAAAGGAGGGTGATCTTTGTTGCTGACAACTTAAGGTAAAAAATGAGTCTGAGTGACTAGTCCTTTGTGAGGGATCCTGTTTTTTCTTCTGCATTTGGGCTTGTTTCATGTGCAAGCTTCTCTAACTTGTAAATAGTTACATTTGAAAGCTTTCTGCAGACATTCCACACATGTGCATGCTTAGAATTTTGAGTATGCTCTTTTCCCAGGAGGACATAAAGGAATGCTTCCTTTACCTCTTTAGCCTGGGTTGATGCTGCTCCTAGCTCCCCATAACTGACTTTAAAAGTGGACACATGGGGCTTCTGGTGATGCACAAACAACATACATGAATTACATTTTCCCTGAGCATTTCTAACCTGTCTCTGTAGCCGAACACTGAACGAGACATTGACAATCCACTCTGTGCTTCTTACCTTTCTAGCACTCTATCTAAATGTGGCCACGCTGCAGTTGCAATGCTTTATCCCTTCACTTGGCAACACACCTACATACCAGTCCTGCCAGCTTCTATGATTGATATTGTGTGCTCTCCGACCCCATTCTTAATTGGCATTCTCTCCTGCTCGTTACCACAGCTCCAGGACCTGCCCATAGAAGAGGTGAGAACTGGGTGAAGCTTAGTGGAGGGACAATGTCAGTGGTATGAGGCTGACCTCTCTGGAATAATCTCTGTGGATTCTGCCTTCATTCTGTCTTAATACAGACTCTTAAACTATTCTGGGACAGTTGGTAAACTTGCCAGATATATGTCATGGGTGTTCCATTGTAATCAAAGATAAATAATATTCACTGTTCTTATAGACGGGCTGCAGCTATGCAAAACTTATGTTTTGTGTGTGACATCCCCTGCCACTGAGGATATTTGGGCAGGGGGTGGGGTGGGGGGGTGTCTGTGTCTGTGTGTGTGTGGGGGGGGGAAGTTGGTTTTTTTTTCTGTACAGCAGCATACCTGGTTATAAGTGAGTGTGTTTTGTACATCTTTCCCCAGGTTCTGATTGTTGATCTTTGCGCTGACAAGTTCTTGCAAGAGGTGAGTGAAATAACAGTACCAGTCACTCATAGTTATATGCCCAGAAAAGACATCAATGAAAGAAAATGAACATAAGAAATTGGCAAAAGCTAGTGTTTGTATGTAGACTCCAGTGGCTGAAGAAGTGTTTTGATTCCTTTTTGACCAGTGGAAAAGGGAACAGCCTTACAAATCCTTGTTGCAAGACTGAGGTTGCATGAGGTACAGAGCTCTGCAAAACCAAAGATGCTGCTCATCTGAGCTGAATTTTAAACCAGGTGCTTAGTTGGTTCATTACGTGAAGTGGACCACCAAGATTCTTTGCTGCTTTCTGTGTACTTGTTCTCTGCAGGGTGTTCTCCTCTCTTGTCTAGCTGGGGTGTTGGTTTTAGTTTGGCTGGTTTTTTTCCAGGAGTGATATTCTAGCAGACAAATTATCATGGTTTACTTGTGGTTTGCTGCTGAACTTCACCTAATGTGCTTCTACATCACCAGAGAAGTAGCTGTAAACATACTGTAGTATTACTAGCTCAGGAGGATATTTGCATCTCTTTTTCCTTGCCTTACTGTTCTATTTTGCATTGCAGTCTGCAATTGGAGAAAGGTATTAAAGGATGGGGGTTTTTAACCATAATGTTGAGGCTTCTCATATTTTCTCAACAGGCATTTGTTCTTGTGTGTTTCGTCACTGGTGTAATAAGCCTGAGTTTGTGTCATGGATATAGTGTACGTTGTTCTGTGTTGGCCAGTTGCATGTGTGACTCTTAATAGTACGTAGTCAGAGGGTGCTGTGCATGTGTTTTCTGTGTCTACAAGGCATATGTATTGTCTCCACCAAGATATGCCATATCACGGAGTAACTTCCCTGTTTAGGCATGTTATGAGTATTTCTCATGTGTTCACAATGAGAAGGTTCAACTGATGATAGAAATAACACAGAAATGCTTTCATGGCCATTTTTCTCTTTAGGCATCAGATGAAGATGCAATCCTGCCTGATAAACTCCAGGCTGCACTTGTGCAAATCTTGGAAGAACGAAGTGAAATCCTGTCACATGTGCAGAGTGATACACAAGGTACTTCTATGGAAAAGTGTTTTCACATTAGCAAGTTTCTACAGCTTCCATTAGTTGGTATGAAAATGAGCAAATGGAAATAAACACTAGGAAGTGACATTTTAGAAAGCTATTTTCCTGTGATCATCTTTCTTGTGAATGTGTTAAGAAAGAACTTTGGTGTCCCAACAATTGTTCCTTTTTTCACAAGCAGTACATGGAGAACTCTAGTTTTCCTTGACCAAGTGCGTCAGTTCCCATGCTTTGAGTTTTTTCAAGTGGCAGAGAGAATATTTTTTCTTAAACAGAGAATGCAGCACGTTTCTGTGCTTTAGAGAGTAGTCTGACAGATCATTTTCAATTGAGCTGATTTATGCATAATCCATCAGATAAATGTGAGAATTTTAAAAAGCATTGAGCAGCTTGAGAGAATGGTGTTGGCAAATTACATAATTCCACACACATCAGAAGCAACAGTTAGTTTTCCAGTGCGTTTCTGTTCTGTAGTTTGCCTAATTCTTTAAGAGAATTAAACTTAAGAGTGCTATGAGCTTACAGCTTATTAGACATTGGATGTTTTGACAGTGAAAAGAAATTATGAATGCTTTTAACTACTGGAAGAGCTTTAGAATGGAACTTGTCTCAGCTGCAGCAGGAAGTTGACATGGGAGAGAAATCTTAATAGTTGGGCTATGGCTTCTTTGATATCAAACACTCCTCTGAAATGTCATCCTAGTCTGAGACACCCAGCTGAAAAAGTAACTGCTGCTCCTTTTTTAGAAGAAGAGTGACCAAAGTGATGAATGTAGGTGGAAACTTCTCCTCTGTCGTCCTCTTCACAGGTGACATACCTCTTAACTCCCTGGTTTCTGAAGCTTTTGTGCAGTTCTTTGTGGAGATTGTTGGACACTACTCCCTGCACATGAATGTCACAGAAAAAGGAGAGCGGGTGTTTCAGCGGGAGCGATTCCGTAAATCCCATGTGTCACGCAATGTGCGTCACTTCTTGCACTTCTTCATGGAAACACAGATGTTTGCAGGATTTATACAGGATCGAGAGCTGAGTAAGAATGTGGTCAAAGGTGAGGTCTGATATTATTGTCTTGTTTTACAAAGTCACTTTTCAAAGTAACTGTCGTGTGACTTTGACTCTTAAGAAGCCTTTTGTCCTGATGAGTTATCCTGTTGGCATTTTGGCATATGTCATAGTTCCATGCCTTTCTAATTACTCAACAGAATTCATGTTACGAAGCAGAGAATTTCTGTATCTCTCCTTTGTGGGCTTGATCCTGCAGCTTCCATTACATGCCTGATTTCCTTTTCGTAATGTCCTTGTTAATGATGTAAGATGCCGCCTGCTAAAAGATGGAATAGCTCATCTAGGTGAGGGGATTTTTTAATTTTTATTTTTCTTTTTAGGCCTCTTTGAGGTCCGTGCCTTGGAGTATTTGGAGAGTATTTCAGAGACAGAACCAACTGGAATGAACAAAATCCTTCGCAACCTTGGTAAAATGACACTGTTCCTTTCAGTTGATTATTTTTTTTAACAAGTTTGGCTGTTGAACAGCTAATTGCATGCAAAAGGAGAGCAGGGCCCGTTCATGCCTTGTGCACTTGCGTTCCTTTTGCTTAACATCTGTCCCTTCAAGGGACGCTGAACGCTTTGTACGATTTTTCTGTTTTTTAAGCTTTTGCATGTTTAGATAGAGGGAGCTGCCCCTCGGAGGGCTGTCTGAGCTGGTTTCCTGGCTTTGGCCGGGCTGAGGGGCAGCGGTGGCCACAGTGAATCCCGCCGCACCGCAGCCCCTGATGAGGTTTTTTTCTCCGCAGGAAGCAAAATGAAATTTCTTCAGAAGAGATGAAGGAGCGCGGCGGGCGCAGGCTCCGCCTCCCCGGAGCCGGGCTGCGCTCTGCCAGGGGCCAGGCTGTGGCCGCGGGGCCCCGCCGCTGTCGCTGCCGCCGCCGCCAATACCGACCGCTCGGCTCAGCCCGCTCCCGTGTCTGCGTTCCTGAGGGCGTCGGGGGGGGGGGCGGGGCGGGCGCACGTCACCGCGTGGCCTGTGGGGTCCCGCCGGCGGGCGGGGCGCGCAGGCGCTGTGCAGGAGGGCGGGGCGAGCGCACCATGGCGGGCCCGGGGCTGGTGGCCGGGGACGTGGTGGTGGACGCGCTGCCCTACTTCGACCAGGGCTACGAGGCGCCGGGCGTCCGTGAGGCGGTGAGGGCGCGGCCGGGCGGTGAGGGCGGGCCGGGTGGTGAGGCCGGGCCAGGGCGGCGTTCCCGCCTGACGCCCCGTGTGCGCTAGGCCGCGGCGCTGGTGGAGGAGGAGACGCGGCGGTACCGGCCGACGAAGAACTACCTCAGCTACCTGCCGGCGCACGACTACAGCGCCTTCGAGGTGAGGCGGCCCGGCCCGGCCTGGCTCCCGGCCCGGCCCCCACCCCAGTCGGCTCCAGGCCCGGCCCGGCCCCCACCCCAGCCGGCTCCAGGCCCGGCCCTTGCCCCCACCCCAGCCGGCTCTAGGCCCGGCCCCTGCCCCCACTCCGGCCGGCTCCAGGCCCGGCTTCCCGCGCCGCCTCACCGCTGCCTTCCCCGCAGACCGAGATCATGCGCAACGAGTTCGAACGCCTGGCGGCCCGGCAGCCCTTGGAGCTGCTTAGCATGAAGAGGTGAGGCGCGGCGGCCGAGAGCTGCCCGCCCCCGTGGCTGGGCTTCGGGGACCGGTGCCCGCCGCACCTTCTGAGCTGGGCGAGCGGCCTGTTGCAGGTACGAGCTGCCGGCCCCCTCCTCTGGCCAGAAGAACGATATCACGGCGTGGCAGGAGTGCGTGAACAACTCCATGGCGCAGCTGGAGCACCAGGCCGTCCGCATCGAGAACCTGGAGTTAATGTCGCAGCACGGTTGTAACGCTTGGAAGGTGTACAACGAGTAAGGCCCTTCGTCTGCTTTGCTCAACCTGGTTGAAGTTCTGACTTAAGTTTCTGCGTATTTCTCGTGTTTTCCTGTGTGAGTCCGATGGGGATCTTTAGAACTTACTGAGAAATAACTGAGCCCCTTTGAGAGAGTTATATGTGGAAGAAAAGGAAACCGATCTGAACAATAAGGACTTGTCTCAGTGGCCAAGAAATAGCCTATGTTTCAATACGTCTCAGCCATGAATTTTGTGTTATTTTTTGGGTAGCAGTTGGTGATAAGGTGCTTTAATTGAGAATAATAAAGGGGCTATCGACAGCCTGCAAAATGATAATTCAGTAGTGGAAATAAAGATGACTTACTACTAATCTTGCTCAACCTGGAGCCATTATTAATAAAGTTGTTGCAAAAGCCAAAAAAATTTGCAGACAGTATGGTTGCAGGAAGCACCAGGGCTATTTCAGTCGGAGAATATTAATTACTTTCGAGAAGGGTTAGTTTAGCCTTAGGTAAAAGTGTAGGCAAAGGGAATGTGATACTTATTTTTGAGCAAAGGTGAAGGGTTGCTTAGCTTACAAGAAGGGAAGCATATAGAGGAACTTTTAGCTCGCACATATGTCAGGAATCAAAGAGAACTGTGCTCTGACAAGGTTATATCATGGAAACAATAAAAATACGTTACAGGTAATTTTAGAGTTAAAACTAGAAGATGGGTGATAAGGTAGGGTGATGTTACAGTGGCATTCTAGTCAGAAAAGCACAAGCGTACAGTAACAAACTTGAAGATAGAACATCAGCTAATGGATGTGTTTTTATGATACTGTCGGATGGCTGATCATTGTGTCTTAAAACAGTATATGTTACAATTGGAGTGTTTTGGAGTGAAGGGCACAGACTGCACTGAGAACAAGCTGTCTGGTGTTTGCATTGAAGTGGCTTGTTGTGTTTCTAACTCTGAAGAGTTAAACATCAGATTAAACGCGTCTGAACAAGCAATTCAATGTTTTCCTAATGTTTTGCTTCTGTTCTGCTATTAGACATCTGGTTCATATGATAGAACAAGCCCAGAAAGAGCTTCAGAAATTGAGGTGAGTCGTTCTTTTTGATATTTTCGTACTGAAATTAGAAGGAAAGTGAACACCTCCACCCTGCTATATAAAGGCTTGCATATATGTTGCTGCCATGGTCATAGGAGAAAAGACTCAGTAATAATAATGAAGAAAGCTGACCCTGCCCTGCCCCCCCCCTCCCCCCGGCAGTTACATTCATAATGCCTATTCCACTCAAATTCTATGTTTGGTTTGGTTTTGTCTGAACCTCTGCTTTGAACAGAGTGGATTGTTGTGGAATCCGCTCTGAAATGCAGTCATATTTTCTTTCACTGACCATAGGCTTCTATTTGATGTGCAGTTGTCTCCACAGAGACGTGTTCCCTGATGTTAGGTTTGGCCTGTCATTTTAAGGTGGATGCTTTAATCATGGGTGGATAACTCAGGGATGGAGGTTAAAGTATATTGAAGTGAAGTGCCTTCTTAATTCACTCCATTTAGATGGCATGCTGTGGACTTAGCAAGTAAAGCTTTTCAGCTTTCAGATTTAGGTGAACTACTGTCATTTTCAGCCTGCAGATGGGACTGTGTACTGGGATTTGGGTAGAAGGCAAGTTGCATGTTTAGATTAGCTGGAATTGCAGAACTGAAGTCCGGAAGGCTGAAGGAGCACTATGACGTATGGCATGCAGGCATTAGCAGTGTGAAACAAGAACTACTTAAGAGACCAAAGTATTTTAAATATTCTGCATTTCTTGGGTGCTTCATGGAATTACTGAATTTTGTGAAAGATCAGTAGTTTATTTTTGCAGAGAGAACAAAACACTTCCTATGTGCTGCACTCATCCAGGAGCAGTAGGCTTGAATGTTTGAAATTTTGCTTGTAGTAGAGTGGGGGGTTTTTTTGTTGGTGCTGGTTTTAATATTTTTTTTTTTTATTTTATTTATCTCAGAGTTCTGTTTGCAGCCCTGTACTGGGATTTGTCCATCTGTATGTCATAGATAACAGTCCTGGCTACATAAGTGTTTTCTGGTAGTACTTCTAGGGATTAGGTGTATTTCGAAATTATCAGCAGATACTAAAATTTTAAAGAAAGGAGACAAAATTACATAGATCTTTTTTCTTCCTAGAAAAAACATTCAAGATCTGAACTGGCAACGAAAGAACATGCAACTCACAGCTGGGGCTAAACTACGAGAAATGGAATCTACGTGAGTATCTAGAATTCCTCTGCTAAATCTTCCCAAGTATATCTTTTGCTTGAAATTCTTCCATGCAAAGCACAAGTGATCTTTCAGTACTGTTGTAAAATGCTATTGCCTGAATACTGTTGCTTTGTGTCATGAGCCAACAGCCTTCTCACTCCTGTCATGACCCAGCAGACTTCACGCCTGCTGCGCAGAGCAGGGAATCTGCTTCACTGGTTATGGGCCCAGGCCAGTACGTACAAACACTGGGACTCACAGTGTGATTAATATGATGGCTTTAATAAGCGCCATAAATCAATGCCCACAAGTAAACCACTTTTCCTATTAATGTGATGGAAGCCGTGATCATATGTTGATCACCCTCAATAGCGTTATAATAAGCAACACGCAGAAAGGTAGGAAAAATAGACCACAGAGTTGATTACAACAGTGTAGTAAGCTACCAGGGAAAGAAAGTAAACAGACATAGGACCTGCTGGGGGGGAAAGCATGGCGTGATGATGGTCGGGAATCTCAGGCTGGCTGAGAGGGAGCTCCATCGAGCACTCTTGAGTTTATATTTTATACCCTTGCATAGGCTTTTTGTATGGATCATTTTGATAAGCAAGCCTTTTCTATCAGTTTTGACACAACATGAGGTGTGACAGCACTGGATATGTGCTCCCCCTGAGCAGGCAGAGTTTTTATCTTTTGGGCTTTGTTCCCTTTGAGGTGGCGGGTGTGAGCGAGGCAGTGTTATCGTATATGCATGGTAGGGATGAGAGCCTCAGAAAGGAGGAACTACCCGGGCTACGCCCGGTCCTGCTCCTCTCTTATGGCTCCAAGGGCAGTTTCCCTTCTTCAGCACAGCACTTCTTTGTTTTTCCCAAACTGCCTGAACCTCACACTTTGCGCAAATTGTTTTAAAGGATTTGTAATTCAGGTCTACATAACAGTTACTATGGTTGAGGGAATCAATGAGCAAACTTTGTGGAAGGATGTGAAAAGGAGGGCATATTATCGGCTTAAAATTGCCTAAATTGTTTCTTAAACTCTTTATCTAAATGCTGGCAGTAAGTGGGTTTCAGTCTAGTAAATTAAGTTTCGTATGTTAAGGTTTAACAGGGTTAAAAACTACTCTTTGTCACTTTGGTTGTTCAAATTACCATTGATATCAACTGAGGTTTATCACGTACTTAGAAAAATAGTGCTTTATTTAGTGTCTTCAAGCTTTATTGGTAGCAATAACCATCTCTGATTTTAAAACAGAGACTGTTAAATAACACTTGAAAGCTTTATTTTTCTTTTCCCTTCCAGATGGGTTTCTCTTGTCAGTAAAAACTATGAGATTGAACGAACTATTGTGCAGCTAGAAAATGAAATTTCACAAATCAAACAGCAGCATGGGGAAGCAAACAAGGAGAATATCCAGCAAGACTTCCAGTGACTTAATCTTTACTGTCTTACCACAGCATATGTTAAAAAATCAAAAGTAAAAATCTGGAGATGCTCTGTGTTTGTGGAGACCTCTAGTTGCAGTTGAGTAAGGCCATAAAAGGGTGTTTTCATTGTTCCTTTTCCTTGTTTTAAATTCTAGGAGTAGGTAGGGTGGACTCAAAATGTCCAATTTGAATGTATTAATGGGTGTGGTTAAATGTACTGTTAATTGTTTCACTTTTTATACACCTAAGGTAGGAGCTCCTAAAAAAAAAAAAAAAAAAGTTTCATGCTTTTGTGTTTTCCCCTATGCCTTTAATAAATATTGTTTTGCTACCTGTATGGCTTCATCTTCACATTCAGAAACCGGCCGGTGTGCTGTCAGGGAGGGAGGCTTTGCTGTGGGAGCCCACCTAAGTGTGCTGTATGGTTGTTGTGTGTAAGCTTGAATCCAGTGTGGGAGGCTGTGTCTGAGGAAGAGGCTGCCTCAGCGTCATGGGGTTTGTAACACGCCCGTGCCAGCCCAGGAGGGAGGCTAGGGCACAGTGTGCAGCCTTGCAAAGGGAAATACTTGCTTATGGGTGTCGTGACCTGACAGACTTCCCACCTGCTGCACCGAGCGGGGAATCCTCCTCACTGGTTATAGGCCCGAGCAGTGCAAACAATGATCGCTTTAATAAGCGCCATAAATCAATGCCCACAAGTAAACCGCTTTTCCTATTAATGTGATGGAAGCCGTGATCATATGTTGATCACCCTCAATAGCGTTATAATAAGCAACACGCAGAAAGGTAGGAAAAATAGACCACAGAGTTGATTAAAACAGTGTAGTAAGCTACCAGGGAAAGAAAGTAAACAGACATAGGACCTGCTGGGGGGGAAAGCATGGCGTGATGATGGTCGGGAATCTCAGGCTGGCTGAGAGGGAGCTCCATCGAGCACTCTTGAGTTTATATTTTATACCCTTGCATAGGCTTTTTGTATGGATCATTTTGATAAGCAAGCCTTTTCTATCAGTTTTGACACAACATGAGGTGTGACAGCACTGGATATGTGCTCCCCCTGAGCAGGCAGAGTTTTTATCTTTTGGGCTTTGTTCCCTTTGAGGTGGCGGGTGTGAGCGAGGCAGTGTTATCGTATATGCATGGTAGGGATGAGAGCCTCAGAAAGGAGGAACTACCCGGGCTACGCCCGGTCCTGCTCCTCTCTTATGGCTTCAACGGCAGTTTCCCTTCTTCAGCACAGCACTTCTTTGTTTTTCCCAAACTGCCTGAACCTCACACTTTGCGCAAATTGTTTTAAAGGATTTGTAATTCAGGTCTACATAACAGTTACTATGGTTGAGGGAATCAATGAGCAAACTTTGTGGAAGGATGTGAAAAGGAGGGCATATTATCGGCTTAAAATTGCCTAAATTGTTTCTTAAACTCTTTATCTAAATGCTGGCAGTAAGTGGGTTTCAGTCTAGTAAATTAAGTTTCGTATGTTAAGGTTTAACAGGGTTAAAAACTACTCTTTGTCACTTTGGTTGTTCAAATTACCATTGATATCAACTGAGGTTTATCACGTACTTAGAAAAATAGTGCTTTATTTAGTGTCTTCAAGCTTTATTGGTAGCAATAACCATCTCTGATTTTAAAACAGAGACTGTTAAATAACACTTGAAAGCTTTATTTTTCTTTTCCCTTCCAGATGGGTTTCTCTTGTCAGTAAAAACTATGAGATTGAACGAACTATTGTGCAGCTAGAAAATGAAATTTCACAAATCAAACAGCAGCATGGGGAAGCAAACAAGGAGAATATCCAGCAAGACTTCCAGTGACTTAATCTTTACTGTCTTACCACAGCATATGTTAAAAAATCAAAAGTAAAAATCTGGAGATGCTCTGTGTTTGTGGAGACCTCTAGTTGCAGTTGAGTAAGGCCATAAAAGGGTGTTTTCATTGTTCCTTTTCCTTGTTTTAAATTCTAGGAGTAGGTAGGGTGGACTCAAAATGTCCAATTTGAATGTATTAATGGGTGTGGTTAAATGTACTGTTAATTGTTTCACTTTTTATATACCTAAGGTAGGAGCTCCTAAAAAAAAAAAAAGTTTCATGCTTTTGTGTTTTCCCCTATGCCTTTAATAAATATTGTTTTGCTACCTGTATGGCTTCATCTTCACATTCAGAAACCGGCCGGTGTGCTGTCAGGGAGGGAGGCTTTGCTGTGGGAGCCCACCTAAGTGTGCTGTATGGTTGTTGTGTGTAAGCTTGAATCCAGTGTGGGAGGCTGTGTCTGAGGAAGAGGCTGCCTCAGCGTCATGGGGTTTGTAACACGCCCGTGCCAGCCCAGGAGGGAGGCTAGGGCACAGTGTGCAGCCTTGCAAAGGGAAATACTTGCTTATGGGTGTCGTGACCTGACAGACTTCCCACCTGCTGCACCGAGCGGGGAATCCTCCTCACTGGTTATAGGCCCGAGCAGTGCAAACAATGATCGCTTTAATAAGCGCCATAAATCAATGCCCACAAGTAAACCGCTTTTCCTATTAATGTGATGGAAGCCGTGATCATATGTTGATCACCCTCAATAGCGTTATAATAAGCAACACGCAGAAAGGTAGGAAAAATAGACCACAGAGTTGATTAAAACAGTGTAGTAAGCTACCAGGGAAAGAAAGTAAACAGACATAGGACCTGCTGGGGGGGAAAGCATGGCGTGATGATGGTCGGGAATCTCAGGCTGGCTGAGAGGGAGCTCCATCGAGCACTCTTGAGTTTATATTTTATACCCTTGCATAGGCTTTTTGTATGGATCATTTTGATAAGCAAGCCTTTTCTATCAGTTTTGACACAACATGAGGTGTGACAGCACTGGATATGTGCTCCCCCTGAGCAGGCAGAGTTTTTATCTTTTGGGCTTTGTTCCCTTTGAGGTGGCGGGTGTGAGCGAGGCAGTGTTATCGTATATGCATGGTAGGGATGAGAGCCTCAGAAAGGAGGAACTACCCGGGCTACGCCCGGTCCTGCTCCTCTCTTATGGCTTCAACAGCAGTTTCCCTCCTCCAGCACTCTGTTTTCTCCAAACAGCCTGAGCCTCCCACCGTGCCAGGGGCACTTTGTGTGGCGGTGACACGAGCTGTCTGATCACCTTCTGTGGCGTATTGCAAATGACGGGCTGTCAGCGCGGTGACTTGGGCTGTGCAGCCCGGTAAGACCCCAGTACCCTCGCAGTGCCCCTGCTGACCCTGCCATCCCTGTCGCCAGCTTCTGCTGCGGGCCTGGTGCAGTGCCCGGCCGAGGCTCCCGCAGTCCTCCCGGGATTTCGGGGCTTCTTGCCACGGCCGGTGGCTTGTTCTGCGGGAGGAGCGGGGGACGGGCCCTGGGTCGTGAGGGAGCTGGCGGCTCCCCTCGCTCGTGGTGTCTCCACGGTGGACAGCGCCGCGGAGCCGGCTCCGTGGCCATCAGCGGTCTCCCGCGTCGGCGCGGCGCTGGCGGGGCGGGGTGGGACGTTCGCGGGCACGGGCAGGGTTCTCCGCCCCGGCGGGGCCGGGGCCCGGTGCGGTGCTGCTGCCAGAGCCGGGTCGTGGCCGCTGCGCTGCCCCGGGGGCGTGGCCCGCCCCATCGCTCGCTCCGCCCTGCGGCGATTGGTTGAGAAGGCGCCGATGCCGGCCAATGGACAGTCACCGCGGGGGGCCGTGACGGTGTTGCGCCACGCCCCGCCCCGGCCGCCGCTGCGTGACGTCACGACTCGCCTCTCCGGCCGCCCCGTCAGGGGGGAGCACGCGCCTCTGCGCCAGGCCGCGTGGGCTGGCGGGAGCGCGCCTGCGCCGGCCTTGGGCCTGCCTCTCTGCCGGGCGCGCGCACGGCGCGTGGTGACGCGCTGCGTGCGCGGAGCGGGGAGCTGGGTTCAAAGGAGGAAACATGGCGGAAAACAAAGGAGGCGGTGGTGGCGGGGAGGGGGCTGCCGAGGCTGGACCGGGCGGCGGCGGCGGCCTGGAGCCCGCGGCCGCGTCCCCCTCCGCCGCCGCGCCGCCCGAGGAGCGGGAGAGTCCAGGGCCGGTGGCGGCGGAGCGCGGCCTCGGGGAGGCCGAGGCCGAGGCGGCGGCGGCGGGGCCCGGTGTCGTTCTGGGGCCCGGCCCCAGCCCGGTGCCCCCGCTGACACCGGCGGCGCCGGGGCCCTTCTCGCTCCTGGACACCTGCGCCGTGTGTGCGCAGAGCCTGCAGAGCCGGCGGGAGGCCGAGCCCAAGCTGCTGCCTTGCCTGCACTCCTTCTGCCGGCGCTGCCTGCCCGAGCCTGAGCGGCAGCTCAGCGTGCCCGTGCCCGGCGGCGCCAACGGCGACATCCAGCAAGGTGAGCGCGGAGGCCGCGGCTGCCTGGTGCTGCCCCTGCCGCCTCCCCGCGGGCCAAACCCCCGCAGCGAGTAGCGGCCCCGCTGCCCGCGTTTGGACCCGGCCCCTCCTCGGCCTCGCCTGAGCGCGGCACCGGGCTGAGCGCGCCCGCGGGCCGCCGGTGCTGCCTGGGCCCGGCCCCAGCTCGCGTCGTATTTTCAAGCGACGGCCGAGGCTCGGGAGGTGTTGGACGCGGAGTGGAGCCGCAGCGCCCTGCGCTTGGTGTTTCGCCTCGGCCTTCGGGGGTGCTGCGGCAGAGACGTGCCCGCGGAGCGGTGCTCCTTCTGCCGCGCTCGCAGGCACGGCTGCAGCGCGGAGTGCAGGGCCGCGGCGTCCGCCCGGGGCCGGTGCGCGCCTCCCGCCTGTCCCCGCGGCCGGTTTCCGCGGGCCGGGCTGGGCATCGCCGTGCTGCCGGTCCTCGGCTTGCCGCGCCCGCACTTCGCTTTCGTGGCACGAGGTGGGCGCAGGCGGCTCCTTCCCGGTGTTTTTATTGAGATCACAGCTTGGGTTTCATTTTTTCATGTTCAGTGTCCGGGGTGGAATTGAAAAGCTTCTGGAGCTTTTAATGGGGTGTCTCACACGTTGTGGTCCGTGGACCAAACCAGAGCCCTGGCAAGTGGTTTTGCAGGTCTTAATCAGGCCTTGTGGTCAGAGACCTTGTTTGGTGGCACCTTTCTGGTTTTAGCAAGGACCAGAGCCTTTCCTGTGTTGCATAGCGAAGGAATTAACCTAGCTCAGCAGTGGTCCTTTCATCCAGACTGTTCAGGAGCGGTTCATCTAGGATGTGATCTTAGAAAGCCCATCAGTTTTAAAAAGATGATGCGTTAAGTATAGTCCATAAACGCCCTAACTGAAGCACTCAGTTGGTCTTGTAATCCTTTTTGTTAAATTTCAGATTCTACACTTTGCATTATGTATACAGAACTTGGAAAGCCGGGTTTCTTCTACTAGCAATTAGCAGGATTATCTTGAATCTTGCTATGTCTGTTAAGATACAAGTATGGCAACAACATGGAGTGTAGCTTCTGAAGCATATGAAAACCGGAATATCAATTCTTGTTCTGCGTGTTTTGAAGAGTGCTTGATGGTGTGCTTTGGTGAAATAAGAATTAGTCTTTGGATTGCTGCATCAAAAACTTCTGGGTGATGTGAGCAAGGTGTGCATGTGGGGTCCAGGGGAGTAAACTGGTAAAGGTGTGTGTGATCTATCTGTAGTGGCAGGTAATTCTGCCTGACCAAAGGCGTTACCCATCAGGTCAGTTAAGAATGAGACCCTGACCAACCAGAAGGTGCAGTTCTGTGGATGGCGTGCTCTGCATGTTGTAAATGGGATAGGTTGAATGGCATATGAAATACCAGTAAATCGGGTACAAAATGGACATTCTCAACGCACGGAGAAGTACCACGTTGCTTAGTCATGCAGGTTCCTTCCCCGTTGGCATGGGTTTTGATAGTTGTGAAGTGTTACTTCCACTTCTGCTGCTTCTCTAGTCTCTTTAACAATGAGCAGGTGTTTTTTCGTGAAGGAAGAATTAATGGGAAGTGGTACCCATAGCTTTGCCTGGAAACAGGTTGCACTTAACTGCAGGCTCTCACTGTTGGATTATATGCTCTACTATTTTATAAGCATTTAAATTTGCCTGCTATTTTTCAGTGTCTCTGCGCCTAGAGAAGATAATTACAAGTGCTGTGGAAAAGAGCTGAGTTTTTCTTTTGATATTTTCCTGGTTGCTTTCTTAATAAGTTTCAGATTTTGCTCTCTAAGTGTTGTTTGTATTTAAAATAGTAAATATGTGTATTTATTGGGTAATACCTGTGGAAGCTACTTACCAGGAGTTGAGTGCGAGGTTGGTACCTACAGGGCAGTTCTCTGAGTGACAGTACCCTTCCTTTCCTGATGAAAGCACGCTGCTGCTCTGGTGGGGAAAATAGCAAGGATGCTTGGGGTGTGTGTCAGCATCTCTTCTGCCCTGTTGCCACTCCCTAGAGAAACACAGCTAATGAAGACAGCAGAATGGTCTCAATTCATAAAGTTTAAAACAATTATCTAAAGTTTTGGTTTGCTGTATTGTGAAGTAGCACTGGTGAAAGATTTTTTTGTTGTTTGCATTTCTGTTGGAGAAGGTTTTTGTTATATGTATTTAAAACATACATATTTTTATGTCATTGATTTAATGTAAAGAAATAGTATCAGTTTAATAGCATCGTTCAGTTTAATGACTTATTAGGTCATTGGAATGTGCGTTTTATTTGGTGGATAGATGACTTCTTAAGACCTGGTGTTCCAGCTGTCCAACTGGACCCTTCCTTGCAGATTTGAACAGGTTGTGAGAAAACACCTTCTTGTATTTGTATGACAGTATTCTGGAAACTGTTTATTTCAGAGTTAGACATTTCAGATGGTTACAGATACTTTTTATGTGCCAACTGCAGCTTCTGCTCCTGGGAAGGTAGGTTGTTTTGAGGTTTCACTGCCTCACAGAGATACTTACAATCCCTCTTAAGAAGATTATCTCAATGGAGAGAATGTGTGGCTTTCCCAGCTCCTTGTGAATGTCTCAGTCTTCATTAGGCTGAAAAACTAAAAAAAAAAAAAAAAAAAAAAAGCTGCAAGATACTTTCAGAGAGCTCAAGGGAAACACATACAATTGGTTAATGTGCATGTATGTATAACTTGAGAGGCAATAAGTTTACTAGTGAGTGCTATACTATATAGTACCATAAATTATATTGATACACTGAATTCAACTCCCGTACCCAGTGTTTGTGTATTTAGAAACCGTGTATTAATCATACCTTAAATTGTGCAGTAACTATTTTTAATTTACTTTGGAAGGGGGACATAAAAATGGTAGGATGCCTGGGAGAATGTGACATATCACTTACATTGAGTTCAGTAGTAGTTACTGTATTTTCAATCTAGAAAGCTGAAAATTCTTGCATCAACTAGGTTGCTTAAGCTATGTAAATGCAGGCGGTGTGAATTTCAGTGAATGTTAGTACATGTCATCTGAATTCTCTTGATTCTTTAGCTTTCTCCTGTGTTGATGAATGAGGGTCATGAATAATATATGCTGGAGCCCAGCAGAGGCTGGGTTCTGGAAGGTGTTCAGTTCATACTCGTATCACTGAAAATCTTGGTCTGAAACTTCAGTCTAAATTAGTAGAGTATTTTAAAATAATGTTTTTAAAGTCTGAGAACGTTCTAGGCGTGTGTTATTTTTATAAGAATTGTTGTCTCACATCAAATGATGTGAAATTTATGTTTGTGACTGTTAGAAATGGGTTTTCCTTGTTAAATATGATCTGTTGTCCATTCAGTGCATGACAGTTGTGATATAAGCAAGGATGGTTTGTCAAAAAAAACCTCCCACAAACAAAAGCAAACAACTGAGTTAGGAATGGACCTTGAAAGCAGTTAATTAAAAAAACCCAACCTATTTATATTCTTACAAATTTCAGTCTGATTGTGTCACTCACTTGATCTGTGAGGGTTTATTTTGCGGTCTAATCACTGAAACAGGAACAGGGGGTTTGATGGTATGGCCATGCTGAAATATACTTGGACCTTTACACTTCCGAGAGAAGTAAATATTATGCACATGCAGTAACTACTATTGGTATTCTCAACTGATAAATGAAACCTGGCAGAGATTCATTCCTTAGAGGGCTGCACACATGCCAAGTTTGAGCTTAAAACGGAAGTTTGAATTACAAGATTGCATGAGTACTTGCAAATATTTCCTGGACTGTGCAGCTTTATCATTATTATAACAATGTAAACATCTGAGACGATTTTGAATTTTCTTATATTCACTTAGTACTTTTGTGTTGGGAATCATCCTGGCGCATTTTAACCCAAATCGAACATACGTGTTTAAAACCAGATGTCTAAAAGTATGCTGTTCGCGCAACAGTAATTACGATTGTACAGGGTTGATGACTTGATTGTCAGTGGATGATGCAGAGTTTTAGGCTGGTGCTAATTGATGCCACATAAGTATCAACAGAAAATCTAAGCCGCTTCTTTAAAACTGACATTCTGGAAGCAGCGTGCGTGACACAGGTTGGCGGGGACTGGCAGGTGTCTGGCTTACTCTCTCGCTCTCAGAGGAGCTTCTTGGTTTTGCCCAGTGACTGTATGCTGGGATAGCAACTTCACAGCTTCTCAGAGCCTCCGTTGCAGCGTTGGACCATCCTGGCCATAGACATGAAATACATGCAGCCTCGCAGCAAGTTTTGCCTTGTTCCTGCTTGGGTGTGGTGATTCCTGTCCTCTTACTGTGCGTCTCCGGGAGGAGTCTGCTCGGCCCTGTGCCCTGGCAGGGGCTGCAGCCTCTCCTTGCGCTGAGTGTCTGGCCCTGGACACCTGGGTCACCACCCCAGGCTTTGTCCTGTCCTGGGGAGGCCCGGTCCGGGCCCAGTATTCTGCAGCGCTGGACAGGGTGAGGATCCTGCCCGGGACCTGCTGGTTGTGCCTGCTGGCACAGCTGCTGTTTGCTGGAGGGGCTACTCTTGGCTTCTGTTCAACTTCTTGTCTGTAAGGTACTTTAATACCCTAAAATCAATGTTTCAAGTGAGGTCAAAGTTACTTTTTTTGTGTGTTCTTAGGGTTTTATTACTCTTGAATGTCATGAAGCAACTAAA